>NW_012115988.1:2408729-2448010 GCF_000951035.1 Colobus angolensis palliatus
ATTCCCTTCCCCCTTGGCTTCCCAGGTGAGGGATGCCCCCCCCGCTTCAGCTCTCACTGGTCAGGCTGCAGCAGCTGACCAGCACCGATTGTCCGGCACTCCCTAGTGAGATGAACCCAGTACTTCAGTTGAAAATGCAGAAATCACCTGTCTTCTGTGTCGCTCGTGCTGGGAGATGGAGACTGGAGCTGTTCCTATTCAGCCATCTTGCTCCGCCCCTAGTGTATTTGAAGAAAAAAAAAAAAAACTTCACATATTTTTTCCTCCCTAATCAGAGGAAGCTTTGTGAAATTCACAAGAATGAAAGAGAAAAATGTTCATAGATAGAAAAAAAAAAAGTTTTTCTTTTCCCTCTGCATTAGAAGTTGAAAAAGATAAAGAAGTTAGAAAAAAATAAAGGCAGCAAACTGGTTTACCTGAAAAAGAACTTTAAACCCAGAAGAAAACTCTTGCCTGCCAATTTCTTCTTTTGTCTTTGACAACACCCTGAGCAGAAGCAGACTGTTTGTCCAGATGACTACTGAAGTTCGAAATTTGAAAAAGGTAATTTCGGAGAATAGTGGTGGCAAAGGGTCAGAAATTCCAATGATTCAATTAAGGAATTATTGAAGACCAATTTGCCCCTCAGTACGCAGAGCAAGGTATAGACTTCCTACCACTTACTTCATGAAGTGCTCTTCTGGACAAAACCAGGAGAGTACTTCATAAAATAATGGGAGGATATATCAAGGAGAATCCAAGATTATGCTATGAATAACCAAATATAAAGGTTTAGCTTTCAAGATGTGTTCAGCCTGCCCTTTATACCCTCAAATGACACATCCACACACTTATCCAAGACCATGGTCAACTCTTTTATTCCAGGGAGATGCAGTGTGTTAACACAGTTGCACGATCCATGCCAAGTAGCTTTATTACTAAGTATAATTCTTCATTAAAAAATAAGAATGAGTAGCAAAAAAGGAACAGTGAAGAAAAATCAAGAAGAGAAAATTAAATACCATAGAAAGAACAAGCAGAGAGGTTCCCAGGAAAAAGGTATATGCTGGAGAACTATAAAAACAAAAAGCTCTTATCGATACAGAAAATCTCTCCACAAAGTTAGAAGGAAAATAGTTTTATTGTTAAATAAGCAGAAAATCAGAATATAATCCACTAAGAGATTGCAAAGACAGAAATAAATTACATCCTTTAATATGCCAAAGATATAACCCACATGTTCAAGATAAATAATAACAAGTCCTCAAGTAATAGAACGTGACAGCACTATTTGTCATATCTAGTTCATTATAGATTTACCTGGTATTTGGAGGGTTATCTGTGTTTCCTAACAAACACTGGGAGAAGATGTGGAAAGGAGAATAAAGTTTAGTCTAACTTCTCTGTCACAGTGAGGAGATACTGGATTTTATCCCAATTGTTGGATGAAGAAACAGCTGTATGGGAAAAGTACTTGGGGTTTTTAGGGTAACTGCCAGAAGTCTGAATGCAATGGGTTAAAAATAATTACTCATGAGAAGTAGAACTGCGGTTTAGAAAGAGAAAGGAAGGGAAAACTTCACATTAGTTTCATGTTTTATTGTTTATCATATAAATCTTTCCTTTAGTTCAAGCAATGCTCTTTGTCTCACAAATGGTCATACCTGGAATCACCTCTGTGGATTTACTTTTCCTGTTGTAAAACTGTAGTTGATTTTATTATCCAATATGATATTCACTATACAGAGACCTTTCAGATATATTCCTGTTTGAATGCAGTGTCATAAAAATATCTTTGTCTCTGCAGATAAATTGTGTCTTTTCTTTTGTCAGAAATAAAAACTGAGGCCTTTAGCTGCCAGGAAACTTAAAAGTTGAAGGCATTGCTCATTTGTAGTTATCAGTTCGCCTAGCTGTCTAAGCTTTTAGATCATCTTTATCTTGTTTTTATTCCTGTTGACAAATTAGGCATTTTGCTTCCTCAGACGCTTGAATTTGTGGAAATTTTACTGATGCTAAATATATCAAAAAGATATTCGCTCCACTACTGTAACAGATGTTTGCGCCATTCACAGTTGTGCCACGTTTTCCCCCATACATTTTAAGTTGCTTGATTATCCCAATTATCTGTAATATATTATATCCCCCATCCCTATCAGAGTGCTGTGTATATAGCAGGTTCCCAATAAATGTTTCCATGTTGGACTGACTTAATCACGGTTACCACAGCTTTTCAATTTATCACCAGCAGTAAAATTTTTTCCCAAGTTACATATAAACAAAAGGAAAGTGTTTTACCTCTTAGCTACTTTTATATGTGCTAATAAAACTCTTCTAAAAGAAACAAAGCAAATATAAAAGACTAACTTGTGATTCATAAACACAAAATATTGCAGTCATCATTCACTGGATCACTTTAAATGCAAGTTTGACTTTCAGAAGTAAATATGTAATATGGACAATGAAAAAAATCCTTCTGAACCAATCCATTGCAAATGATCCCCAGTAGTAATACGTATATTTCTCTACATACCCCTGCATTTAACAAATATCTGAAACTAAGTAGGAATGGGGTGGGACCAAAGCTCTGATACACTTTTGAGAAAAATCGATTCCTACATCTTTAGAGTTCAATCTGCTAAAACACTCAGCTGCCTCACCACTGGACGTTTGCATTGAAAGGTCGTTGAGCTATAATGTTTTCTGGTTGTATAACTGTCACAGAAGACTTTGAAAAACAACATTGTACTACTAATTCAAAGTGAAGCACCTGTTTCCCTACCACTTATCGCCCCCAGGCTTCAGTTTTCTCAGAGGTAGACAAACCAATGTTCCTTACACAGGCTGAAGAGGTGATTTTACCAACAAAGCTGTTCCTTTGCAGAAGCACAAGGAAGTGTTGTGTCTATGGTGTGTTACGGATGCCACAGGCTGACATACCTGCCTTCAAATTTTTCTCCCATGGGGTTGAAACAAACGGAGAAACATTCCACTATACAGTACGTCCTTTAAGTCATAGCATCAGCAGCAAATGGCTGAAGTTAGCATAATATAGCTTACATGAAACAGCACAAACATTGGCAGACATTGACATAAACACATGTATTAGAAAAGACTTCAAGTAGAGATTAAAATAAGAAACACAAGGGCATATCCCTGGACTACAGATGTCAGGATAATTAAAATAGAGATTAAAAATAAGTAGAGATTAAAAGTAAGAAGGACAGGGGCATTTCCCTGGACTGTAGAGTTCAGGATAATCCTGAGAGTAAAGAGGGAAGCCCCAGGGATGGTGCAGAATGAAGGACCTACAAGGCACACCGAGAAGCAGGAAACACTGGAGAGGGAGTGGAACTAAGGGATGGGAAAGGTCAATACTTAAACTTCGTAGCTTTTTCTGTGGCCTCCCATGCACATTAAGATAGAAAATGGTAAAGGTGATAAAAAAAAGCACAGTGCACTTTGATTCAAATATGCAAATTATTCAAGAGAGGAAGATAAATCCCATCTTCCTCTCTGTAAACAGTAATCATTTCTTTTCTATGTTGAAATACTACTTTACCATAGCAAGCCAACCTTCTGAGAGGAAATGGTGATGCAGAATGATCAATTCTGGGTAAAATCCTTAAGAAAATAACATCTGAAACTGGCTCTCCAAAAAGAACACTTAATTATGAGTACAATTATGAGCAATGATGCTCAAAGCTCGCTACATGTTAGAATCACCTGGGAGCTTTCAAATCATAATCATCCCGGAGACTTCACCCCCTGCCAGAGATTCTGATTTAACTCAGTCAAGATGGGACCCAGGCATCAACATTTTTAAGGCTCCCCAAGTGATTCTAATGTGCAGCTAGAGTTACAAACTACAGTTAAAGCCACAATATAAATTTTAGGGTTTCAAAAGGTTCGGAAGCTGCCACTCCAAGTTTCTGCATGCACAGAATTTGTTTCTGATATTTTTTCACCACAAAACTGTTGAAGTTGCCATCGTTGTATAAAATCAGACCATTTACAGTGCTACTCTAAAATACTCCTCTCGTTTTGCAGCGGACCTGTGTCTAATCAATTTCAAGTATGTAACAGAATAAGTTAGAGGGACAAATAATTGAATTCTAAATACCACACTTGTTGCATTACTAAGGGCATTCACCACAAAGCACAAACTTGTTTTAAAATTGTTAGTTTTTTGGGTTTTTTTTTTGAGATAAAATTTCACTCTTGTTGCTCAGGCTGAAGTGCAATGTCATGATCTTGGCTCACTACAACCTCTACTTCCCAGGTTCAAGTGAGTCTCCTGCCTCAGCCTCCCAAATAGCTGGGATTACAGGGGTGCACCATCACCTCTGGCTAATTTTGTATTTTTAGTAGAGATGGGGTTTCACCATGTTGGCCAGGATGGTCTCAAACTCCTGACCTCAAGTGATTCACCTGCCTTGACCTCCCAAAGTGCTGGGATTATAAACATGGGCCACCGCGCCTGGCCCAGTTCTTAGCTTTTCAAATATCAGTGACTGGTTGGTTGTGTGGAGGGATGGAAGAAGTGACCAGGAGGCATGAGAAACAGTTAAATTGCAAAGGAGCATGAGAGAAGCTTTTGAGAGTAGCACATGTTCATTATTTTGACAGTGGTAATGGTATCGGGGCCCAGAAAACAATACCCCAAAGCCTGGCACCCTGGCATGCTAAATACTTTGAATTAAGATTAGAAGACCCCAGAAGCAAGATCTCTGACCTTCTCCTGCCCTCTTGTCTCCTGCCTCATTCTCCCCTGAGCTGAGCCTCGGAAACCAGAATTCTTCTTCCCCGTGGCAGATCATAGAAATTAGAACCCTTCTTCCCCAAAGTCATAAAACCTAGAGGTCACTCTTTTCCTTCTCCCATCTTTCTCTCTTGAAGAGCTTCACAGACCCACAGCCAGGAGGAAGAAATGCCACACACAGAGACCAAAAAGAAACTGGACAGGCCTTGCTGGGTCTCCCCACTCAGTCTACTACTATTAGATCCTACTCCTTCTGTCCAATCCCATTTCTACATGGCTGTAGAACCCAAGTATAAAAATAGTGTTCCCTGGGGCTTTGGGTCTTCATCTCTGGAGACTCCTCGGTCATGTAAAACGTTGAACAAATTTGTTATGGTTTACTCTTGTTAATGTATCTTTTGACGGCAGAGCTGGGAGGCGGCAATGACGATGAAGACAACACGAGTGAGGTGAGGGGACTGCTTGCGGAAGCAGACTCTCCAGAGACTTCCCGGGCCATCAGCTGGCAGGGCAGATCACAGGGGATGACCCGTTCTAATGAGCTCAAGCTGACCTAGCCACCAGAGGATGTCATCTCCTTGGAGTTTAGCCCCAGCACCTCCCAGTTCCTGCTTGTCTCCTCCTGGGACATGTCAGTACTCCTCTACAATGTGCCGGACACGTGCTCAGGTAATGGCTCTCGCTCTCAGGTCCATGCGCTCAGGTACCAGCACACCCGTGCCGTCCTGGACTGAGCCTTCTACGATCCAGCACAGGCCTGGAGAGGAGGACTAGATCATCAATTGAAAATGCACGATTGGAACACTGATCAAGAAAATCTTGTTGGGACCCACGATGTCCCCGTCAGATGTGTCCAATACTGTCCAGAAGTGAATGTGATGGTTACTGGAAGTTGGGATCAGACAGTTAAATTGTGGGATCCCAGAAATCGTGGTAACGCCAGGACCTTCTCTCAGCCTGAAAAGGTATATACCTTCTCACTGTCTGGAGACTGGCTGACTGTGAGAACAGTGGGCCTCAGAGTGTTGGTGTGGGGCTTATGGAACATGGGTTATGTGCACCAGAGCAGGGAGTCCAGCCTGAAATACCAGACTCACTGCATACAAGCATCTCCAAACAAGCAGGGTTATGTATTAAGCTCTATTGAAGGCAGAGTGGCAGTTGAGTACTTGGCCTAAGCCCTGAGGTACAGAAGAAATATGCCTTCAAATGTCACAGACTAAAAGAAAATAATATTGAGCAGGTTTACCCAGTTAATGCCATTTCCTTCCAGAATATCTGTAATACATTTGCCATAGGTGGTTCTGATGGCTTTGTTAATACTTGGAATCCATTTAACAAAAAGCAACTGTTTCAGTTGCATTGGTACCCCAAGAGCATCACATCACTTGCCTTCAGTAATGATAGGACTATGCTTGCAATAGCATCATCATATATTATAAAATGGATGACACAGAACATTCTGAAGATTGTATCTTCCTTCACCCAGTGACAGATGCAGAAACGAAACCCAAGTGCACTTAATCATCACGTGAAGGTGGTTTCTCTATGGAAAGCTTTGTTTGCTTCCTACAAACACATGCCTATTCCTTAAGGGATGTGTTATAGTGACTGTGGAGTTCTCTGTTTTCTGTCTCGCAAGAAACTTGTCTACATACCTTAATACTTTGTTTAGGATGAGGAGTCTTTGTGTCCTTGTACAGTAGTCTGAAGAATTCCCTCTTCTATCCCCTAGCAAGCCCTGTTGCTGTATATGAACAGTTTGATCTCTTTTTGTAATACAATCTAAACCTGTTATTTCTGTGCTAATAAAAGAGATTCAGAACCCTTAGGAAAAAAAAAGTAAATTCGAGACAGAAAGTGAGAAAACCAGGAGGAGGGAGGCCACCCAGTTTACACTAGGAAGTTCTGGGCACTGGAGGATGGCAGGGTGAAGACGTTGTGATGGAAAAGGTACACAAATAATAGTTGTGGTCATTAGATAACTATATGCCATAAATTGCATCATATGCAAACTAATCCTTACTGGTTTTAGTGGCATTGCTAAAACATTTGTTCTTTAAAAATACTTACAAAAGTAGCCCTTAAATAATTGATGACCTGTGACTGCAGGAACACTCTTATTAATATTCTCTAAATGTATTATTCTCCTTAAATATAGAAAGCAGAAGATAGAATTATTGTCACTTTGATAATAAGTTCTGTTAAATTTTATATGCACGTAGTCAAGCCGGGAAGTACCAAGATACATAGGCTTAAAATTCCTACATAAATATTAGAGTAAGAACCCCACATAATAAAGAATTTCTAAGTGAGTGAATCCCCACTGAATCTATGTTAAAAATAGTATGAACAGAAAATAAGTTTAAAATGAAAAAAAAAATCATACAACTGGTAGTTTTCAATTAATACTCTAAAACACTGAGTTTCTGTTACCATTGCCCTCTAATTATTTTTAAGATCCACGAATTTGTTAAAAATATATTTCAAGGCCACATTTCAGACCATATTGAAATATTTAAAGCATTACTATTGTAAAAATAGTAATATTTTATTAGAAGTGCCAGGAAGCTGAATTTGTTTCATTTTTTCATTAGTAGTCAAAAACACCTATGTTAAACTACAGGATCATCTATCATTACAGGGTATCTTATCGTTCACCCTGGAAATGTCCACTAGGACTACCTGGTATAAAAGAATATTCATTAATGATCATTGAACTTGAGTAAAAGCAAACACTTCAACTTGGAAGAAAACCTGCTGTCACTCTAGTAGCATCCTAATGGCTTTCCCAGAGTAAAGGCTTTAATGGAGATTTTTTTTTATTATTATCGTTCTTAATTAGACAAAGCACCTCTGGGAAGCTGATCTCTTGTGACTCAAATTCATTTACCGAGAACTGTGAGAGTATACAGAAAAAAAAAAATGAAACTGTAGCAGGAATATACACTCTGCAAAGAACTCTTGTTTTCAAAATTCTGAGCTTATTTAGTCATGGGAATTTACTTATAATTTTATTTTCTGGTTTTCTAATTTATGCATTTCCACAGCCAGCCCTTGGAAATTTTGCCTATAAAACCCATGGGGGCAAACCACAGGTTTACTTTTTCCAGGGAGTGCTTCATATTACCTAATATTCCCCCATTCCTCTTTCTTACCTCATTAAAATGTACCTTTCCTATATTTTACACCTCTGGGTCTGTGTTCTGTTAGATAATTTGAGTATTTTTTCTATTTTAACTTAAGGTGTAGCTAACTTAATGTGTGAAGCCTACTGAAGAACATTTTTTGCATTTTAACAAGGATCATAAATTCCTAAGCCAAAAGCTGTAAAGAATGATAGAAATTTTACATATAATCAAAGGTCATAGAGGTCTCTTTGAGCAAGATGACACTTCAATCTCTCTGAACAGGACCACAGAGGAGGCACCCTAAGGCATGCTTAGCATCCAATTATTTGCAGGCAATAAGTGCTAAGTATTAATTTAGCTAAATGAAGCATTTGTTTAAATGAAACAGAGAGGGAAAAGGAGGTAAAGAACAGATCCCAGTGAAATAATATGAGGGATTTATGCATATATCAGAATATCACATTGTGCCCTATAAGGATGTATGATTATTATTTCTCAATTAAAAATAAAATAAAGTTTCAGAATGTTGGAGCTGGAGGAAGAGGTCTAAGAAGTCAAGATCAGAGAAGTAAAAATGTAGCCAAAATAGAACTGATTTGCAGAAGACAGTGGGAAAATAATTTCAGGGGGAATTAGGACTACTAATAAAGTCAAATCCTACAGCTCTGGAAATCAACAAAACCAAGACAAGCAAGCATATTGACTGGTTATTAGAAACGTATTATAATCTCCAAAAGGGCATTTTTTGGTGATATAATGGGAACAGAAAACAAATTGTAAAAAATTGAAGAATTAGAGAAAAACAGAAAACTAATGACAATGAAGCTGTGCAGACTATTCTTACAAAGAATCGGGCTTAAGGGTAGTGAAAAAGAAATGGACAAATATGCAAAGTGTTGACATGAACAGGAAAAGATATCTCTGCAGATAGGAAAGATCTGAGGATGTTTATACTGATGACTAAGGTCCGATTTTTTCTCTCACCCAAATTCCTACCTAAGGAGTCTATGGAGTCATATACTACAAACTATAAATTCTCATTCTTTTCACCACAATCTTTATACAACACTTGTGAGTCTAGCCATTTCAACTGGAACTGTGTGTGTGTGTGTGTGTCTGTTATTGCATGTACATGTAAGTGTGTGTCTTAGATGGATTTTATTTGACCCTATATATTGTGACTTACTTTTCAATCTGACTCTGGCATAATATTACGAAACAAGGAAAAAAATACTTAATCCTAAAATATATTTCTTTGCCATACCTTGAAATTGCCCTGCAAAATCTCTTTTGAGAAAAATTCACATTATATAGAGAATCCTCTTCCCGCTTTGTTTTCCTTCCTTCCTTCCCAGACCCAGGAGATAATCAACTAAGAGCCAAGCACCCTTTTAAGCCCAATAAAAAACAATTTATAACCTGCTCTCTCTAAAGTCTGCTATCTAAGAGCTTCCTCTGCACAATAAAACTTATTCTCCACAATCCTTTATCTTTAACCCGAACATTCCTTTCTATTGATCCCAGGTCTTTAGACAAACTCAACCAGTTGTCAATCAGAAAATGCTTAAATTTACCTACAGCCTGGAAGCCCACCTCCCCGCAGCCCCGCTTTGAGTTGTCCTGCCTTCCTAAACCAAACCAATGTATTTCTTAAATGCATTTGATTGATGTCTCATGCCTTCCTAAAATATATAAAACCAAGCAGTATCCCAACCACATTGGGCACACAGTCTCAGGACGTCGTGAGGGCTGTGTCATGGGCTGTGGCCATTCATATTTGACTCAGAATAAATCTCTTCAAATATTTTATAGAGTTTGACTCTTTTCATCAATGATACCCTGAAAAAAAGAAGGTAGCTGAGTGGGAAAGATGAAAAGCATGAAATAAAGAAAGTCCAGGTGATCTAGGTAAGCATAGAAAGCAAGAGTCAGTTTCAGAAATAAAGAACTATATAAAGAAAGAAATAAGCAAAAAAATAAAAATAAAAATCATGAATTTAAAAGCATGAGATCTGAAAGAAGGAAGAAGTGAACCACTAATTCATAAAGTACAAATTGAGATCATTCTCATGGTTTGGAATGGAGCGCTGGGAAATTGAGCAGAATTTAAAATCTTTAGAAAGAAGTACCAATATGCACAATGAAAATGTATTTTCTTTAAACAAGAGCTATAAAGTTTAACATAAATACAAGCAATTTTTTTTAATGGAAGATAATAAAGTGTGAAGGTATTAAAGTAACAAATCTACATACCAAATATCTGCAGGTTAAAATTGTATATATCAATCTCAATAATTGAAATTTTAAAACCTGAATTCAGTGGCCTAAGGCCATGGGTTTTAGGAGTAAGAGCAATAGAGAGAATATTTTCTAGATAATATTTTCCTTTGTGAATCGGCTAGGAACCTGAAATTACTACTTTTCACCCTAATCTTTATATAACACTTGGGAGTCTAGCCATTTCACCTGGAAATCTGTGTATGTGTGTATGTGTGTGCGTGGGCATGTGAGTGTGTGTGTTATGCTCTGCTTTGTAGCAAAAGACTAAAAGAATTACAAATTTTAAGTCAAATTTACTAATCAAACATTGGGAATTTGGCTAGCTAGAAGCAAAAAGGAAAGTGGGTTTCCAGTAGTGCTTGGGATTAGAGCATTTAGCAAGATTTCTGCCCTGATCTTCAACCACTAATAAAAGGAAAAGAAGGAAGATGTAACCTCTCTGCTCTGAGTTCTACTCAGACAAGGAGGAAAAAAATGCTAATGGGACTCCCTTCAAGGGAATAAGTGAATTAAATCATTCCTGAGGCTCAAACACAACAAAAACCACCTGCCAACAAAACATCAGTGAAGACACAATGTACTGTGAAGTCTTCAGAAAGTGAATGGCAAGGCACTCTGTTTTGACATATGGACTATTGAGAGTGTGCGCTTGGCATATCTGCTGCCCAGCACCAGTCTGATAATATTCATAAGTGAGGAGGAGTTTAGAAGCCCAGAGATCTGTAAACTAAGAGATGGATAAACATGGCACAGAAATGGTTGTTGCTAAGGCACCATGGGGAAAATGAATTTATTGATGATACACACCCAAGATTGTGTATTGGCAAATATTGGTTACACTTACAGTAATACTCTCCTTGAAGTCTTCAACAGAAGCAATATAATCTCCTTCCTTCACCCTTCCTGACTTGTATTATTCATCCTCCCTCCTAGCCAAAAGTTGTAGTTAATGCCTCCCATTTTTCCTCCTTATTTCTGCTCTTTTCACTAGAGTTTTGGGCTTTTATTGTTTGTTTGTTTAATTAATTAATTAATTTATTTGAGATGGAGTCCTGCTCTGTCACCCAGGCTGGAGTGCAATGGCACGATCACTGTTCACCCTAACCTCCGCCTCCTGAGTTCAAGCGATTCTCCTGCCTCAGCCTCCCAAGTAGCTGGGATTATAGGCGCCTGCCCCCATGCCCAGCTAATATTTTGTTTTTAGTAGAGACGGAGTTTCACCATGTTGGCCAGGCTGGTCTCAAACTCCTGACCTTGTGATCCCCCCACCTCGGCCTCCCAAAGTGCTGGGATTATAGGCATGAGCCACTACACCTCGCCTGGGCTTTTATTTTAACTGCATACCAAGACGTATTTTCTTGGTTACCATCTCAGACATAATATGATTACTTTTATGCTCATCTCCTCCCATCCTAAATTTCCCAGGTCTTTTTTTCCCGATCTACATTTTCCAGGCTTAAGAAACCTTTGGGTACAAAGTTACATGGTTAACATTCAAATTTCACTTCATACCTGAAGAGATAGGACTTCATTGTGGTTGAGAGTTTCTCCAGTTTCCCCAGGTATTTCTAAGCGTCTCCAGAAAACATTTCATGTCTCTGAAATCCCCACAGTGTCACAAATAGAAAGCAAGCCCCTTTTCCTGCTCTATGCCATATCTTCTACCTGGAGAAATAAATAATGTTGATTTTTCACGTTCTGTTTCAAAGAAATCCTTGGTGAAAATGAGTCCTCAGTCAGTCTCAGCCTTTCTGTTTTAATGACTCCATGGTAAACTTTACTGGACACAGAATGCTGTACCACACCATCCTATCATTAACCCAAATACCATGCTCATTCCTCAGTCATCCAGGCAGAAAACTTTCTCCTCTAAGCAAGTGAAAACCATATAAACATTTGCCTGCAGGAGCTACTAGTACCATCTCTATGAGACTGATACTCCGTTTAGACACAGCTGGTGCTGCCCCGCCCTGTGTTAGTGACGCCCAGGATCTCTTTCCCTCAAGCTATCAAACTGGATGCCACTTCTGCAATATTCTCTTCTCTTTCCATATAGCCCAGTCATCAAAATCGCTATCCTTCTTCAGTTTATCTGTGTCTAGAATTAATTTAGTGGTATGCTGAAGCCAATTCATACCGACTTGCAAGAGCCAATTGTTAAGTTTTCAGGAATTTTGTGAGCCAGTTGATCTTACACCAGTAGCCTGAATTCAGCCATTGTTATTTACACCCCAGAAGGAGCCAAATTCTCAAATCATGACGTTTTCCCCCCACGGAAAGCCAATTGCTAAATATTTATCAGCACACCATTGGATAAATTCACTTTTTTCATGAATGGTTTAATTCATAGACACCCAGATTTTCAGAGTAATTTCTCAGCTGCTTTCTTACCTTTTCTGCCATCTCATAGCAATTCGCCCAAATCAAATCAATGAATGTTTTCAGATTTAAACTAGTTCCTACTGCCAAGATGCAGATGCTCAAGTATAAATGTGAAGTCAGCTAATATGTTATTGATGATCATAAGAAAAAAAAAGTCACAAAATTCATGAAATTCACTTAACACATTGCTTTGAGCCATAGAACTCATTCAGTAAATATTGTTTGTTATTTTTATTAGCACTAATCTCCTGCTTATTCATTAAGCACATCTTCACTTATTAAAAAACTCGATACTATTCTTCAATATGACACATTTTTTCTTATCTCTCCAAGTTTATTTCCTATCTGAAATCTCCTCTCATCCTCCTTTCCCTTAAATATTTCCAAGTCCAGAGCAAGGCTCACCTTTCTTAAGAGCATTTTCTAGACCACAACTCTCTCTCTAGTTTCTAAATCCCTTTAATACTTTATTCTACCATGACCCTAGAACTTTAGAAGACAGTGCCACTAATGTTGTTCCGGGTTTTGTAAATGTGTATTTCTTTTTCATGATAAATTATGAGGTCCTCAAGAGTAAGAAACATCATATGAATCTTTGGGGACCAATTCACACATACTTCTATGCCTCTAGCCTTCATCGATTCTTGTCTACTCTCAGCAGAATGTTGTTCACGAGTATGAGTGCCTGTGTACATTAAGCCCTCTCAGTGAAAACCATACCAGTCAAACACAGTGCCATGACTCTTGAGCCTCCTAGGATCTATTCTACATTTTCACTTGGGGGAAAATAGCACTATATGGCAAAAAGGTTACCCCCTTCCAAGCTGTGACGCTTGCGGCACATCCTTATTTTCTTTCATCTTTAAGAACCCATTAAAAATCATTAAGATAGGAAGCAGTTTTCATTTATTTTTATTACTTCATAATTCCAGCCATTTATAACTCATTTAAACATTGTCCATAAATTTCAAAATTATGTGGCAATAAAAGTAATTAAAAAACAGAAGTTAAAACAATGCCATTGGCAAATCCTTTCCAAACGTAATATGAACACTGTCAGCAGAATAGATGCCAAACTCAGAGGGACAAGGTGCATTTTATACTGGGATATTAATGTCATGAATGTGTGGACAGGATCCATCTTTAATAAAAGTAATAAAATTTGCTTTCCATAGCTGAAAGGAAAGGGCCTATGACCAAAAGGGTATGATCCATCACAGTAGGAAAGATAAGCACACTGATTTAACTACATGGTGATTCTGAGGTCTCCCTGTGTCCCCCCACCAGGGTCTTTTCAGGATTGAATATTGACTCCATCAGTCTGTTCTCTATTCAAACCTATATGAGAAGAGGTTTATGGAAATGTCAAGGTCCAAAATGGAGAAGATGGTGTATCTCATTCAACCCTTCTAAAAATGAAAGATAGAAATTTGCCTGTAGTTAGCTTAGAGAAGAAAAATATTTCCAAAAGATATGTCTTTTCCACTGGCTTTATGTGTGAGAGTTAGCATAAGTATGAGTATGTGTATAGTGTGCATGCATTTAATTCATTGATGCCCTGTTGGTATGCCGTTAATGCAGTCTGAGCTACAAGAAACTAGATATAAAGATCATCACCTTCACATCATTTCCCTTTGACCGGAATTACCCTTTGGGGTTAACTTGTTATTTCCAAAGAGAAATTTGCTAAAATTACATCTAAATCAGATGAGGCTGGGTAATGGAAAAGCCGCTGGAATCCATTCATCACAAACAATAATAATGGCAACAATGGTTTTTACCATATCAGGGAAATCATAATATATTTATCTATATTTTTGTGATTCAAATAATGTCTACAATGTTAGCTAATAACAAACAGTACACGTATTTCTGGAAATGGTACTTTCATTAAAAAAATTCATAATCATTAGTAAGAAAAGGGAGCTTTCTTTTGAGTAAAAAAGTAGCCATTAATCACCAGCATGCACCATTGGTTTCAATGTTGATACCAGCATCTGAAGCAAAGCCCAAGGTGAGGTAAAAATCAACAGTTAATTGCAGCAACTTAACAAATAAATGGCTGTTTAAAAGATTAGTGGAAAATGAAAGATGTCACTTGACTTGCACTCATGCCTGGTAATGTAGCTGGAGAACATCAAAACATACAATTCTTTAGTTAATTAAATTGAATTCTGTGATCTAAAGTTTTGGGATTAGGATTCTTCTAAGTAAAAAGTCCAGTGTTCTTTCAGGCAATCTGCATTGCCAAGTTGAAGTTCTCTGCTTTTAGCTACAAAAAAACATGTAGACTAAGAGGACTGATGGGGTAATTGAATTTTCATGGATTGGATTAGTGCTGATTCCAAAGAAGTGAGTTTACTACTAGTGTTGTAATCTATGATAATGAAATGAAATATTTAAATTAAATTTCAACTTGAGCACAGCTTCCCTGCAAGATGGCCCTGGCAGCTGTCTCTGAATTTCTCAATACAGTACATCACCCCTACAAAAATTGCACATTTATGCAAACGAAGCTGCAAAAAGGCAAGAGGATTGAGTACAAATTTCTTCTTTTTCTTCTTTTCCAATTTGAAACATTGACTCAAATCACCAAAAGAAGAAAAGTGTTACACAGTACTTACTCCAGGATATCAGCTTTTGGAAAAGAATGCCTACATTAATTTAAAAATAAAAAATAAAAATAAAAAAAAGGAAAGAAGGAAGAAATGAAGAAAAAGAAAAAAGAAAAAGAATCACAATGAAGACTTTTTTTTAAGTAGTTCAGTCTTCCATGTACCTCATTCAAATGTAGAAAAAAATGAAGGCAGAAGCCTATTATGAAAGGAAAAGCTAAAATTGCATTTTAACATCCTTAGATTCAATCTATATCTTTTTCTTCTTTTCTGCTCTTGTTATTCATGGACTCTTTACAACTTCACTCAAAATAAGTTACCCAATCACCAACTCTACAAACAGATTTTTAAAGCCTTACAACTGTACTGAGGAAGCAATTCTAAAAATTCAATACAGCAATGAAGAGATATATCCTTTTTGTAAAACTCGATTAGCTAGTGATGGTGCTGGAGGGTGAGGTAGAATTAAGATTTTACTTCATCTACTGATAGCAAGAGTTTGTGAGGGAAAAACTTACTGCCAAAATGAATGGAAGGCAAAACAATTTAAATTTTTGTATGAATAAAAGTTACATAACAGTAGATCTTTTTGAAGGCTAGCAAAAGGTAAGGAAACTTTGAGTTTGCTGACTTTATCATGCAAAGTTTGGGTTCATAATACGTTTAAAATCATTCCAAGTGCAACTGTTTTTGTGTACCTGTACCACTGTTTTCCACTTAACCCAGATAATCAAGAATCCATTCAATGAGCATTTATTAAATGCCTACATTGTGCAGGTATCATGCTCCATGATCTACAGAGAAGACAGGCTTTGAAACAAACATTTATAAATCCAAATATGATGCTATATTTGTTTTGTGCACAAGGCACCTTAGAAAAAGAGTAGAAAACAAATAAATGAATATGTTTATTTGTGGTAGAGTTAATTTCAGGACTAGCTAATTTTTACACTGATTGACTCTTATGAACACAAAATAAAATTACAGTTAAAGGCCAGGCACAGTGGCTCACACTTGTAAATCCAGCACTTTGGGAGGCTGAGGCAGGCAGATCACTTGAAGACAGGAGTTCGAGACCAGCCTGGCCAACATGGGGAAACCCTGTCTCTACAAAAATATAAATAATTAGCTGGGTGTTGTGGTGCATGCCTGTAATCCCAGCTACCTGGGAGGCTGAGGCACACGAATGGCTTGAACCCAGGAAGCAGAGGTTGCAGTGAGCCGAGATCACTCCACTGCACTCCAGCCTGGGCAACAGAGCGAGACTGTGTCAAAAAACAACAACAAAACCCCAAAAATCTTACACTTAAAAATTTAAAATTTTGTATTCAAAATACAAAAAAAAAAAAACCAAAAAGAACAGACAAAATGTCTGCCCTCTTGGAGCTTACCTAGAACTGACATACTATGAATACCTAGAACTGACATACTATGGCCTTACATTGTCCATACTAAGAACTGAATAAATATTTGTTGTTGAATACATTTGTATATTCAGCAACAAATTAGTTTTATTTCTACTACAAAAAAAAATTACGTATTATTTCCACAAAGCTTTTTGAGCTGCAGAGAAATTCTGTGTGTAAAGTATGGATGCAGAGATTGCTCTGTATTTTGAGTACCAAGTTGTCCCTTGAGGAACATGGTGTTTCTTCTCCAACATATTCCTTCATTATTTAACCGCAAACCCAGCTACAAGTTAACATAGAATCTTATAAGAGGAGGAGGAGAAGGAAGATGAGGAGGAAGAGTAAGCATGATCTGCAAATGCAGCTTCAAGGTAATTCTTTTCTTTCCTCCATACCAGTAATATGATTTTCCTCAACTCTTTCCAAATAGAATGCTAAGTAGTAATGACTTAAAGCCCCAGTCCCTGTTTCAAGCAGCGTTTCCTCTCTTTATCAGTCCATTCTTACATTGCTATAAAGAAATACCTGAGACTTGGCAATTATAAAGAAAAGAGGTTTAATTAGCTCAGTTCCACAGGGTGTACAGGAAGCAGGGCAGCATCTACTTCTGGGGAGACCTCAGGGAGCTGTTACTCATGGCAGAAGGCAAAGATGGATCAGGCATCTTCGATGGCAGGAGCAGGACCAAGAGAGATGGGGTAAGTGCTACACTTTTAAACAACCAGGTCTCGTGAGAAATCTATCACAAGAACAACACTAGGGGGAAGATGAGAAACCACCCCCATAATTCAGTCACCTCCTACCAGGCCCCACCCTCCAGCACTGGGGATTACATTTCAACAGGAGATTTGGGCAGGGACACAGATCTAAACCATATCACTTCCTCTAATTGGCTGCAGGACACCTGTATCTAAAATGACCTATCACATACTGGGTTGTGGTCAGCACAACCTAGCTCACAATTGGGCTTTTATCTTTTACCATATCCCTCCCTCACGCTGTACTTTCTCTCTATTATTTTAATTTACTACATGGTAGATGCTTCTATACAAATATTTTTTAAGACCTGAAACTTATATAATCAAAGTCCTTCCTTTTAAATATGAAAAAATGACCCAAAGAAATTAAAATGTATTATTAAAAAGCTAACTATGTCCACCAAGTCTAGATACTTCTCCCACTGGGTAGAACTTATTTTTGTAATATGTGGGCCCCATCCTTGACTCTGAAACTCCTTTTAACCCATCTTGTCTTATTAAGCCACTATTCTGAATATAAAGATGGTAAAGGTAATGGCACCAGAAACTCAGTTACATGGTGGTGTGGGGTGATCATAATGAACACAATGTGGTGGGAAAATACTTTCTACTCCAGACTTCAACCACCCCACCTCCACATACACAGATTCTTCAAGAAGCAATGGTATCATCAGTGGACAGTAGAAAGCGATATCAGTAGACATTAGGAAACTATTGGAAGCATATATGTGGCAGTGACACAAGTCCTCTACTTCTCCTTCTGCAAGGTCTTCCTTCTTGAGAGAAACAGAAAGGGCCCTTGGGATGCTGCCTTAGGAGCAGAGAAACACATCCTTTGGCTGTCAATGCTGTACCTTTCCGAGATGGTAGTGACAGGACATAAGGAGAGTCTCCAGTTGGACAGGGAAGTGCAGGAATCCACTCCAAAGCAATTGGTCTAAGATTACAATAGAGCATGCTTCAGACCAAGGAGACATACTAGGGCTCCAGACTCCAGAAAGTGAGAACTGGGACTGACACAAGTGAACTCCTTTAGAATGGGAATAGTCAATTGATTGAGTGGATTCACCTGGTCTGGAGGGAATGGAAACAGAAATGACCTCTGACTTAGTTTTCTTTTGGGGCTGTGTGTGTGTGTGTGTGTACTCCAGCAGTGTTGGTCAAGCTGCACAACACTTCTCATTCTTATACCTGTGAAAAAAGTTCTCATTACCTGGCATCCAGGTAAGTTTGATGAGCCCCTGTATCATGAGCCATGTTTTTAATTCAGGGGCTCATCAAACCACTCTGGGCACTTCAGTGCACATTGAGTCTAGCCTGGTTGTCAGAGAGAGTGGTGGGGGTGGTGGGAAGAGGAAATACTTTCGTTGGTGAGACAGAGGTACAGAATGTTAATATTATTTTGTAAAGAATTGTGACTTTCTGGTTCAACCTGGGCAAGATGGCTGAATGAAAACAGTTCCTATCTGCAGCTCCCAATGAGATCAATGCAGCAGGCAGGTGATTAATTGTAAAGACCATCAATACAATGAAGAAACTATCAACAGGCAAAATAACCAGCTAGCATCACAGTGACAAGATCAAATTCACACATGACAATCTTAACCTTAAATGTAAACAAGCAAAATGCCCCAATTAAAAGACACAAACTGGAAAATTGGATAAGAGTCAAGACCCATGAGCGTTCTGTATTCAGGAGGCCTATCTCATGTGCAAAGACATAAATAGGCTCAAAATAAAGGGATGGAGGAAGATTTACCAAGCAAATGGAAAGAAGGAAAAAAAAAAGCAGGGGTTGCAACCCTAATTTCTGATAAAACAGACTTTAAATAAAGATCAAAAAAAGACAAAGAAGGGTATTACATAATGGTAAAGGGATCAATGCAACAAGAAGAGCTAACTATCCTAAATACATATGCACCCAATGCAGGAGCACCCAGATTCATAAAGCAAGTTCTTAGAGACCTACAAAGAAACTTAGACTCCCACACAATAATAGTGGGAGACTTTAACACCCCACTGTCAATATTAGATCAATGATCAAACAGAAAATTAACAAGGATATTCAGGACTTGAACTCATCTCTGAACCAAGTAGGCCTGGTAGACATCTACGGAACTCTCCACTCCAAATCAACAGAATATACATTCTTCTCAGCATCACATAGCACTTATTATAAAATTGACCACATGATTGGAAGTAAAACACTCCTCAGCAAATGCAAAAGAACAAAAATCATAACAAACAGTCTCTCAGACAACAGTGCAATCAAATTAGAAATCAAATTGAGAAACTCACTAAAAAACACACAATTAGATGGAAACTGAACAACCTGCTCCTGGATGACTACTGGGTACATAACAAAATTAAGACAAATAAATAAGATCTTTGAAATCAATGAGAACAAAGACACAACATACCAGAGTCTCTGGCACATGGCTAAAGCAGTGGTTAGAGAGAAATGTATAGCACTAATGTCCATAGGAGAAAGTGGAAGTGACACCCTAACATCACAATTAAAAGAACTAGAGAAGCAAGAGCAAACAAATTCAAAAGCTAGCAGAAGACAAGAAATAACTTAGAGCAGAACTGAAGGAGATAGAGACAGGAAAACCCTGGAAGGAAAAAAAAAAAAAAAAAAAATCAACAAATCCAGGAGCTGACTTTTTGAAAAAATGAACAAAATAGATAAACTGCTAGCCAGAATAACAAAGAGAAAAAGAGAAAAGAATCAAATAGACATAATTAAAAAATGATAAAGGGGAGATCACCACTGATCCCACAGAAATACAAACTACCATCAGAGAAAGATTCAATGCTATCACCATCAAGCTACCATTGCATTTCTTCATATAATTAGAAAAAAACTACTTTAAACTTGATATGGAACCAAAAAAGAGCCCATATAGCCAAGACAATCCTAAGCAAAAAGAACAAAGCTGGAGGCATCATGCTACCTGACTTCAAACTATACTACAAGGCTACAGTAACAAAAACAACATGGTACTGATACCAAAACAGATACATAAACCAATGGAAAAGAACAGAGGCCTCAGAAATAACACCCCACATCTACAACCATCTGATCTTTGACAAACCTGACAAAAACAAGCAATGGGGGAAAAAATCCCTATTTAATAAATGGTGTTGGGAAAACTGGCTAGCCATATGCAGAAAACTTAAACTGGACCCTTTCCTTATACCTTATACAAAAATTAACTCAAGATGTATTAAAGACTTAAATGTAAGACCTAAAACCATGAAACCCCGAGAAGAAAACATAGGCAGTACAATTCAGGACATAGGCATGGGCAAAGACTTCGTGATAGAAACACCAAAACCAAGAGCAGCAAAAGCCAAAATTGACAAATGGGATCTAATTAAAGAGCTTCTGCACAGCAAAAGAAACTATCATCAGAGTGAACAGGCAACCTACAGAAAGGGAGAAAATTTTTGCAATATAGCCATATGACAAGGTTGCTAACATCCAGAATCTACAAGGAACTTAAATTTACAAGAAAAAAACAAACCCATCAAAAAGCAGGTGGAGGATATGAACAGACACTTCTCAAAAGAAGTCATTTATGCAGCCAACAAACATATGAAACAAAGCCCATCATCACTGGTCATTAGAGAAATGCAAACCAAAGCCACAATGAGATACCATCTCATGCCAGTTAGAATGGCAGTCATTAAAAAGTCAGGAAACAACAGATATTGGAGAGGATGTAGAGAAATAGTAACGCTTTTCCACTGTTCATGGGAATGTAAATTAGTTCAGTCATTGTGGAAGACAGTGTGGCAATTCCTCAAGGATCTAGAATCAGAAGTACCATTTAACCAAACAATCTCATTAGTGGGTATATACCCAAAGGATTATACATCATTCTACTCTAAAGATACATGCACTTGTGTGTTTATTGCAGCACTATTCACAATAGGAAAGACTTGGAACCAACCCAAATGCCCATCAATGAGACTGGATAAAGAAAATGTGGCACATATATACAATGGAATACTACACAGCCATAAAAAAGGATGAATTCATATCCTTTGCAGGGACATGAAGCTGGAAACCATCATTCTCAGCAAACTAACGCAGGAACAGAAAACCAAACATTGCATGTTCTCACTCACAGGTGGGAGTTGAACAATGAGAACCCATGGACATGGAGGGGAACATCACACACTGGGGCCTGTCAGGGGGTGGTGGGCTGAGGGAGGGATAGCATTAGAAGAAATACCTAATGTAGATGACGGGTTGATGGGTGCAGCAAACCACCATGTCACGTGCACACCTATGTAACAAACCTGCATGTTCTGCACACATATCCTAGAACTTAAAGTATAAAAAAATTATTTTTTAAAAAAAATAGAATGTTCAAAAAAGAAAAAGAACTGTGACTTTAATACATCAAGCTGACAAAGTAGGACATTGACATTACACGAAATAGCTCTTATTGACCCTGGGGTAGAAAGAAGAAATGTTTTAATCAGTGAGATGGATGGAGGTGCAGTCATCTTAATTTTATGTACAAAAGAATTGTGACTTTTGTACTCCAACCTGATGAAGTAGGTTATTTGTTTTACATGAAATAGCTCTTATTGAAGAATATATATGTTTCAAGCAATCTCAGTAAAGCATTCCACTAATACTGTAGACAATTATAAGCAGATATATACATATACACACAAAGAGGGATATATAATTATATATAGCTATTTTATAATTACTATGCGATACAAAATTATATATTATACATTATAATTATCTTATATATAATTGTATGTACACATATAGACATATAGAGTATACAGAATTTGAATATAAACAGTATCTTCAAGGAACTGAAGTTGCATTAGAAACACAATATATACACAAGTGTTTACATGCAGAATTTGACTACACTACTCTGAAATTTATTTTGAGTCATTTAAATGAGTAAAGTTGTCAAACGGTTTATGCCATATGATTGTTAAAATTTCTAATTTAAGTTGTAGAGGCCACAGAGCCTCTAATACTAATTTCATTGCTTCCAAAAAATCTTCTAAATCGTAAATCCAAAAGTCTCTAATAAAAGTTTTATTTTAGCTTGAAACTCGCCGTTACAAAACCATAGCCAATGTGAAAAAAAATTAATCCAAAAATTTTCGAATTCCCATAGATTTTAATTCATAATGTTAAATGAATACTTTTACAATTAAAGAATACTAGTTTAAAATATTTCAAAGAAAATATATAATTTTCCCCTAAAGTTCCCAAATGTCAGGGATTTTGAGGTTTTTAAATTATTATTCAACTCAGAGAAATAAATCTTGTTTAAAATATAATCACAATTGTGAAATACAAGGAAACACTGAGGAACTTTTGTAGAGAGGCCAAGTAGACTTGACAACTGAATGACTGTGGGATTCTCCATTGGGTTCTGTGACAGGAAAAAAGGGACATTAATGGGAAAACTGTTAGAACTCAAATACCATCTTTAGTTGATAGTATTTTGCCAATGATAATTCCTTGGTTTTGATCATCGTACCATGTTTATGTAAGACATTAACATTTGAGGAAGCTGGGTGAAGGCTTTACAAGAATACTATGACTTTGGCAAATTTCCTTTGTCTAAAATTATTTCAAAATTAAAAGTTTAAGACAAACCCCTGAGTAGAAATGAACGTTGCTTCCTTATGCAATTGGGTAAACTTTAGCCATAAATGGCATACTTCTCTGCAGCATGCTTAGAAGATTCTGTGATGATGATGGGAATAATTCCTCGCCACCCACAGAACACTTATTTGATGGCATCATTTGCATAAATAAAAACATTGTCTTAGTAAAAAAGTGCTTAAAAATTCAGTAATTAATGACTTCCCAAAACTATAATAATGATAATGATTGAACTTACTTCATTGCAGTCTGTCTCCTCTACATTATTATGCTAAGCTATAATTACCATGTTTTTTTCTCCAGGGTAATTTTTTATTCTAAAATTCTAGGTAAAAAGTGCTTTTACAGATTGCCTTCCACAGTGTTCTTTGGGACCTTGTCATAATGCTATAAATATAGCAGAATCAGGAAAGGTAGGCTGAAGGGGTAATACCCTAGAGGGTTTGTTAAAGAAATAATAGGTTTCAATATGAGACAGTTTCATTTTAAGTTATAACAAAAGTATTAGCCCTGAGGGCTATGCTATTGAGAAGTTCAAGTTCAATCTAATATCATTGTGAATAAAGTGCAAAGGCCATAATTAAGGCCTGTCTTCAGATCCCTAAATTTCAATTTCTCCAAATTATTTTTGGTCAGCCAACATGACTCTTATCCTCAAAGGGATGATACATCTAAGAAACAGGATTGCCTTGACTCATGTCTCCTTCCGGCCTTCCCTCATGACGTAAACCCTACCTTCCAGACACTCGCTGTGTTTAAAATTCCTGATAACAGCAGGGTCAAAGGAAAAGCAAACATATCACTTAAGAAAACCCATGCACATAGTTAGTCCACTAACATACAATCCAGGAAGACTTAATTTTTCAGATTCATTAGTTTTAAACTCAAGAGAGAAAGAGAACTGGTACAGGATAAGAAGAAGTTGAAAGTGCAAGAATATCAGCTTCTTTCCAGGGAGAAGAGTAAATGCAAAGAGTAATAGGAGAGTTAGGGTCTGGGAAGAGGGGAAGATGGCAACAGAGGCACTAATGAGAACTTCACCTGGTTAAAAGTGTTCAACAGGAAAGCCTTCTAAGACAACATATCAAGGGTGATAATGGCTCATCTCTGAAGCAGTTGGGATGCCTTAAAATCATACTACCCAGAAAAAAGGGAAGAACAAATTTACAGCTGTAAGTTATCTTATTCTGGATTTCAGCTGATACCAATTAAAAGATACTATATAAAATATTCACACAATTTACTTGGAGTTCTAAGCTCAAAAATATATGCCAAAGAGACGGTCATGAAGTTAAATGATACAGAATAATGGCTATTGTTGGAGGGGAAAAAACAGCACCAAAGTTGTTTTGAAACCACAATGTATCCGATCAAAGATTTCAGTACAGGATATTTATTTCCAAGCTAACTTTTCTCCCACTAGAATAATATCTTATTTGAAATCAAATATAAAATACTAGGAAAAATAAAGAAATTATATAGTTGAACTATTGCACACTTTAGTTTAGTTATTTTAAAGCTGTATGTAGGAGAGGTATACTAAAAGCTTCCAGCATTTTGAAAGCCTCCGCTTTGACAGCCCCTCCAGGAAATTTGTCATTCTCTGTGCCACTGTTTGTATCTCCAGCTAGCTTTCCAATATCTTGAAACTGTTTGGAAGAAATCATTACATCTTCTCAGACTGAAAATTGTTAATTGATGTAAACATAATTATTGTATGATTTCAACACCTCCCCTTTCCGCAGTGTTCTTTCCAAAACTATTTAATTATTTTTTCTAAGGATTTGGCCCAAACACAATCACAGCTTCTTTGTTGAAACAATTTCTCACCTTCTAAAAAGATAAACTGGCAGGAGTTGTTTGATTTGTATTTTACTATATTTATTTGTATTTTGTTTTTTATAGTGAATAATACTTTTGGAGTTAAACCTAGCCATATACATCTATCTTATTGAACCTTGGGTCCCCACCTCTCCAGGCAGAACCAGCCTCATGGGTATGTGACCTGTGCAGTCACACAGGGCACCAAGGGCACCGCACTCAAAAGGCACTGTGCTTGCTTTCATACTATGCTATCACCATCTGAAAAATCATAACGATTTTTGAGCAGGGTCCCCACAAATTATGTAGTTGGCTGGAGGGAACACCTTCACTCCGTAAAACTCAGCCTGAAGCCTCTGCTGCATAGTCCATCTGCTTAGCCAGCATTCCCAATGCAGGATCAGCTTGTGCCAATCCCAAAGAACTTCAGCCTCCTAGCAGCATTTTTCAGAATGCTACTACAGGTTTTCTTCTTAGGAGCCAACTTTAAAAGGTAAGTAATGAGAGGAGAAGAAAGTGTGTATGGGGAAAAGAATATAGAAAAACTCTTAGAAAATGTTTTGTGGATTTCTTAAGTTAGACTCAGCATGAATTTTGTGCTTCTAAAAGGCAGAGATGAACTCTAAATATCACTTTCTGTGACTACACACCATAATCAGTTAGTACTAAAAAATTAAATGAGCATTGTAACGTGATAGCTTACAAGTTAGAGGGGACCATAGAAACCATGTAGTTCAAACTTCTATTTCTACTTCACCAGGAACATGAAGATAAAGCCCAAAAGCTCACATGTAGTTAGGAAGTCAGCTGTGACCAAAATCCAGGTATTCTGGTTGGCCGTCCAGGATGCTGTCAAGCTCACCACTCTGCTATAGAAAAACTAAGTGCCCTTTACAGAGCTCGTCTGATACAAACACAGTTGTGCTATTGCTAAGGAAGGGGCCAAGACACATCCATACCTCTTTACAAAGTCCCCACCTTGCCGTGGGGCACCCAAACCCCGTTAACATCAGATCCAGATAATCATTAGAGCTTGCTGGGATGACCTCAATAATCATCAATAATTGCTAAGAGTGTACATTGTTATCATTGAGGGATGGAAGTCGGGAGAAGTTATAAAGAATATATTTTTAAGTTTTTTTTTATACAAAAGGTATACTGAGGCTCTCACTGTATATAATCCTGTGTTTTTGACTTGTTTAAATATTGCCTGTTGTGAATAGCGGTCCTGTCTTCCTTTATAATGGTATACAATGTCCAAAAAGACATTTTTTCTTTTTTGGACACTTTTCATACTTATTATTGATTTTTATGGGGGTGGGTCCTTCAGCTGTACATGAAATTTGAGAACAAAGGAAAAGTTCCTTTCTGCCTTTGTTGTGAAGTTAGAGCTCCCTCCAGTGATCTGTCTCATTGATTGAACTTCAAAACACCCTTTCTTTCCAACTGTTCTATACATTCAAATACATCTAAGCTTTAGCCTTCTCAATGCAGATTTTTTTCTTTTAAAATTAAATTTATACAGTAACATATACATATACATTTCTCCTAAACTCTTGTTAAATATCCATTTCCATTTATCCTCTAATAGTATATCTAGAGGACAGTATCAACCAAAAGAAACAAGGTCAAGGTATTTTCATTTTGACAGAGAGACTACCCATTTATGGTTATTATTTATAAACTTTGTGACTCTGCAGTTGAACGTTTGCTTTCATAATTATTTGCCAAAAAAGAAAGTGCATAGGGTAAGTGCCCTACCATTTACATTGGAGTTGTTATTTATATTTCAGAGACTTTATTCAGGAACTGAGATACCTTTTTAGATTTCTCAGAGTCATATTTTCATTCTTGCCAGAACTGCCTCCAATTTAATGGCTTTTACAAGCCATTGACATTGCCAATATCAGTGATGCCATATAACTAGATTAACTAAAGGTAGTACCCAAAGGGATGCATGAATAATAACCAAGTATCAAGTGGACATTAAATCACTTTTGACCAGTGAGAAAACTAGTTAAGATTTCTGTAGTTTGTTTCTTTACTTATTTGCTTATTGAGTTCCTTTGAATGCCAGATGAAGTGCTTTCTTGTTCTACATCATTGAATCACCTCCGAGGTAATTAATGTGATGCTCTCTCAACCCCGTGTATGTCTATTCTCTCCTTTTGTTCCTTCCTCTTTTCATTTTTTCATCTCTCCCTTTCTCCTTTCTCATAGGTTTCACTGAGACTCAAAGCCTTAGAGCTTTTAAATGCATTAAAGATAATCTAATACAACACTTTGATTTTATAAAGGAGAAATTCAAGAAGATTGAGAAGCTTGGCTCAAATCACACCAGAGTTTTCTTTTTCTTCCTCCTTTGCTCGTGCCAAGGTCATAAACACCCATTAGGTTTGGCAAACTTCTGAGCATTGCTTAGAAAGCTGGCCCTGTTTTACTCCAGTTCATTGTCTGAGGTTTGGGTCAATGCCCAAAATCATGTATGCAGCAATAGAAATAGGGCTGATAGAAGTAGCTTTCTGGTTAAAGAGACCTTGGAAGACTGGAAAACAGGGGACATTGCATCAGCTTATAATATTTCACAAATATGGAATCTAGTATTTTAGGAATTTTTTTCTCTAAAAAATGGCTTGCTTTTGCCCCTTTAAACAAACATAAGAATTTCATTTTACATCACTTTTCTTGACAACATGTTAACAATATCACGTTATATTTCTCTAGCTTGTTATACCTTACAAAGTTTTTTCATTTCCTACACTGGTTCAGGTAACCAGAACGTGATCTCCTAGAAGGTCAAGGAACAGAAGTACAAAGGGCAGAATGCAAGGAAGCAATGGAGACCTCTGAGCAACCCTTTACATTTCATGCCTCCATTAGCTCTCAATTAGCATGTGGCTGTGCTCTGTAGTCGCTAAAATTCTGACAGAGTTTAATGAAACTTCCATATTTAGCACTTGGAATAAGAAGGTTATTGATATATGGAAGGTTAGAGCAAATTGTCTAGTCAAGAAAAATTACTGCAGTCTCTACAACAAACAGAGGTGTTCTGTCACCATTAGCCACTTGCCTGGAAGTCCAGTAAGAACAATAAATCTAATGATAGTCCCAGGTGTTTAACCTGAGAAGCAAAGTTTCCCTTAAAGAAGTTCACCCACCTGGGTCAAAATGGTAAATCAGAAAGTTTTGGGAACGTCCCGCCATCTTGCTAACCTACATTTCTTATGCTGTTCAAATAGTTTTGCCAGATATAAGCTATTTTTGTAAAAAAAAAAAAAAAATGAAAACTTTTATTGATAAAAAATTCTCTCTGTAGAGAAACATAGCAATCTCAGCATTACTGACAAGTCCCAGTTTCTATGAGCAAAAAATTAGTTTCTTTGAGAGGAGCAAATCAAACCTCTTATTCGCATGCTGTGGATTTCAAATGTTAGTAATCACGAAAATTACCTGGGGACCTTCTCAAAGTGCAGATTCCAAGACTGCCCTCCCAAAATTCTCTTTTAGTAACCTCAAGGCACAATGAAGGCATATTTCTTTTAATCAAGAACTCCAGGTTGTTCTGATATTGACTGGGTACCACACTTTGATAAAATAATTACGTAAACTATGAATTTAGTGAAAGATTGTATTAGTCCATTCTCATGCTGCTATGAAGAAATACCCAAAACTGAGTAATTCATAAAGAAAAGAGGTTTAATTGACTCACAGTTCTGCATGGCTGGGGAAGCCTCAGGAAACTTACAATCACAGCAGAGGCACCGCTTCACAGGGTTGCAGGAGAGAGAATGAATGCAAGCAGGAGAAATGCCAGATGCTTATAAAACCATCAGATCTTGTGAGACTCACTCATTATGAGAAAAACATGGGGAAAACTGCGCCATGATTCAATTACCTCCACCTGGTCCCACCCTTGACACGTGGGGATTATTAGAATACAAGATGAGATTTTGAGTGGGGACATAGCCAAAGCATATAAAATATGTACTGTGTCCAGGATTGGGGGTTGTTGATCAGTTACTTTCAGTTACTTCCTTTGACATAAGAAGAGAATTGAAGCAGAAACCATAATAAGTGAGCTCTATTTCTGCCTCTACACTGAGCGAGTCTCTTTAGCATTCTGAGCAAACACCAGTAGCCTCATCTTTTAAGAACTGTTTTATAGAAAACACAGGGTTATAGAGAAGATTTTAAAAATATCTGCATGCAAAACAAAAAAAAAACATTTCCCAAAGCATAAAACATCAAAGTAAGGTGTTTATTTTACTAAAGAACCAAATGTCAAGGGAATTCACTGTGATTTACAATGTACAAATATACACTTCAATTAGAATTGCAATGTCTTCTCTCCTTTACTTCATTGTTGACAATGACTGAAGGAAAATCTTCTAAAATAGTGGCCCTAAATATGAATTATTTGAAGAAAATAAAAGGTTAAAAAAGTCTTTGTCCATCAATCTGATAAAGCAATATTGCTAAATTTACCTCAGTGTTCTAAGTGGTTTAAGTCAACTTTTGAAAATTGATTCCATGTTATTCATCAAGATAAGCCAAAATAATAAAAGCAGGCACCTTGGAAAAAGTAGAGATGAGGGCTTTGGACTGAGACTAAAAAATGCAAGTGTTGGCTAAACAAAGCCTCAAGCCATCTTAATACCTTAGTCCTATCAGCCGTAAAGTGGGGATTAATCGTGATTTTCTCCCTTCAAGAGTTGCTTTGAAGGAATTACTAACACAGCAAATAGTTGTAAATTATTTTGAAGGCCTGCTGTGTTTCTACTGAATAGGAAATGTTTGATTTAAAAGCTGGGATTTTCAGAAGCTTCATAATATTACAAAGTAAGTCACATTTCATGGCTAATTTAAAACATCAGGGGTTTTCACAAGTTACTTATAATGGTATTTTCCAATTCTCATGTTGCTTGATAATTTATACAGCTTCAGCTTTTGCACTTGGACCCAGCTATTCCTCCCTGGCCATGATTCTCTTTTATCAATATGACCCATTCACATAACTGTCTATATCTTCAGGGAATTAAGCACTACTTTTTATCTGGACCTGGGAAGAGTAAATTCAGAGATGATAAGAAATTCTGGTTGCAAATCCAATGTGTTATTTATTTAGATCAGAAAAAGAGCTGTTATATACAGGTGGAGGAAGACTTTTTAAAGCACTGATAAAGTCTCTGTGTGTCAAATGGAATAACACTCAAATTATTTTAACAGCTTAAAGCTCTTATGAGTTGAATTAAACTTTCAGCAAGATTCTGATACTCCTTCCAGAATTTTAGCCTTCAAAACACAAAAAACACATTGAGCAAAATAAAATGACAAAAGCAAAAAAAAAAAAAATTGAGTGCATTAAATCTGGTTAAATAATAATTGTAAGTTTAAAAGGAAACAGGAGACATCGGAAACTCTGGATGAAAGCAGTATGAGAAATATTCAGGGTCTGCCAAAAATGACGTATCCTAAAAATTGCCTAGGATATTAGATAAAAATATAAATCCCTAGATTCCCCTCTAGCCTTTTTGAAACAAAATCTTAGAAAGAAGGTGCTGGAAGTCTGAATGTTTTGCTAATGTCTGAGATTCTTGCTACATAGGGTGTTGCTGGTGGGTCAGTAGTATCAGTATCATCTAGAAGCTTGTTAGAAATGCAGAATTCCAGGTTCCACCCCAGACCTGTTGAATCCCTACCTGTCATGTAACAGGATCCCCAAGTATTTGTATACACATGGAGGCGTGAGTGGCACATGAGATAATTTTTATATTCTAACAACTTTGGGAAACAGTTATTACAGAAAGGGTCAGATGATTTAGGTTGGAGCCAAGCCCTGACTCTGCCAGTAACCAACCCTGAATTTCCTCCTATGAATGTCTGCGAGTAGATTAAGAGGTTTAGCGTGAGTTCTGCATCACTAAACAAATGATCTTTTTAATTGTGATGAGCCATCAAAGGTCAAGAGTTCTAAGATGTTCTTCTTTGGAAAAAAGAGATAGGAAATATTAGGTAGTCAAAGATTGTTATTAAATAGTTTTTGAGGAACTACTACATGACAGGCACTGTGCCAGATAATTAAAAACTATAAGCCTCCATAGAACAAAATCACACACACACACATGCACACGCACACACACATAAAGCTGGTGAAATCAGAATGAAGTGAGTGGACTGGACCAACGTCAATTTCCTGGTTGTAATATTTTGCTATAGTTATACAAGGTGTTGCTATTGGGAGAGACAGAGTGAAGGGCATATGAGCCCACTCTGCATGAATTTTTATAACTGCAAGTAACCCTACAATTACCTCAAATTAAAAACTTAGGGAAAAAAAAACTCCCAGTTCAACAAGGATCCCCACTTTGTGTGTGAGAAATCTCAGACTTAGAAAGATTAAATAACTTTGGCAACTGTTCCTACTCATAAGATAGGTAAATTTGAAAAACAGTAGCCTTTGGTCCATGATGAATCAAAAAAGAAATTCACAGAGAAAAATGCATCTCCGTGTCTTCTATTTTATACTATGGAGTATAAATGTCACTGCTTTTAACCTATTCATTAATAAAGACACTATTGAATCCAGGTTCTGTATTAGTTGACCTTAAAGTTAAAGCAGGAAGGCAAAAAGGGGAAAATGTATCTCTCAATCATAAATACCATTAGATCTACTATCAAGGACCATGAAATAGGGAGTTTAAAAAAATAAAATTTAACTTACTATTAAGTCTCTATCTCTTCCTTTCTTTTACACCTTGAAGAGAAAATATTTTGTTTCTTAAGAGGGACAAGCAATATAAACATATTCCAAATTGTAAATCAAAATCAACAAAAAAATCTTTTCAACTTGGAAGCACTGTTTTTAAACGTTATTTTAAAAAATATTTCTAACGAAACCTCTACTTTAGAGAGAGGGAGAGAGAGAGAAAGAAAAGAAAAAAATGAGAGGGAAAAAGGGGAATGAAAGGAAGAAAGAAAAATATGGTGAAAGCGATGAAAACAGAATGAAGGAAGACAGGAAGAAATAAAGGAAAAAGAATACGAAGGAATTAAAAAAAGATTGGAAGAAAGGTAGGCAAAAAGAGGGGGAAAAGGAAGAAAAAGGCTAAGAAGAGAGGTTAAAAATATAATCAGGGCTAAAAAATGCTCTTGACACTTTCTAATGAGCAAAAAACAAAAACAGTAAATTCCTAAAGGAAGCAAACAGTACTAGAGGTTTTTTAATATCCCCCCTCAAGATTAGTACACACATTCTCAACCTACCAAATTGGAAAATATACCTTAAAAATAGTTATTTCTGCTAAAGATGGACATATTCATACTAGTGGAAATGGAACTGGTATAACCTCTGTGGAATACATTTAGGTAGTACACCTCAAAAAGTACAGGCAAAGACTTCCATGCAAAGATATTCATCATGTCATCCTTTCTAACAGTGGACGGCTCATGAATCTTCACTGAAAGAGAAAGAAGGATCTTTCTCTGCTAGATAGGTAACTGTGGGAGTAGAATGAAAATAAAGAAGCTGGAGAACGTTGCAAAGACTGAACGGAGGACTTGAGGTACATACCCAACTAGAATTTTCCAAAGAAATGAGGTATGACTAATACAAAGGCCAAGCAATCTGCATCATGTGAGCCCTGCCTACCCAGACCCTTTGTGCAGCTTTGGTAAATATTAGAAATCGGTGGCATTTTTTAGAATCATCCATGTCAGTATTTTTCTGTGTTTTCATTTTCCTGAGTTTCCTGTGGAAAAGTCTGAGAGAGTTTGACCTTGTTTTGCCCCCATCTCAGTTAAACTAGAACAGTGGTATTATACCTGAAGTAGGCCAGTGAGATTGTGGTTTCGGTTGACATCTCTCCTTGGGCCCAGAAGAGGTTATTAGAGAGGGGAGAATGTTGGAAGAGGTAATCTAGCTGCGACTGCATATGCTGCTCCCTTCTCATTTGGAACTTGATTTCTATTTTACACACAAAATAAACTAGACTCTGTGGCTATAATTTGCACCATCATAATACTAAAACAAGCTATGCCTTTAAATATGAATCAAAGGAATTTATAAACATAAATGGAAGTTTAAGCACCAAAAATCTATTTACATACTATATTTTTACAAGGCAAGTGCTTTGAGTCCCATGTGCATGAACACATGCATGTAAGAGTATCTGTGCTTGGTAAGCTGTAAGATTTCTTCCCTCCACATGAGCATAAAACAGAGAAGACTCAAGTTCTCATAAAGCCTTGTAACTTTTCCTGAACATAAAAATCCTTTATGAGCAAGTCAGTCAGTCAGCTCAGGGAGAAGAAAAAGAGAAATATAAACAGTAGTTTAAAAATTAGCCATACCTAGGATAACCACCAGGGATCTTGCTGCCTCCTGCATGGCAACAGGCAAGATTGGACATTCCCCTTGCTCTCAGCCCTAAAGGGAATAGGCACACAAGCCTCACGTGATTATCTATCTCCTATGCGTGAATGTAGTCAATAATCTTCAGCTGTGAACAAAAGCCAACAGCAGAATTCTACTTCTGGATAGTAAAGAATTTAAGGATAATAAAGGTTAAGGAGAGGAGGCATCCCATAGCCATCCATGCTAGCTATGGTTTGCATATGGTTTCCATACAAACAGCAGAGAGCATTCCTTCTTTATTTTTGATGAAAAATCCATATGTAAATAAAGCAAATTCATGCAATAGTAGTAAAATCTCACCTGAGAACATTCAATATCTTTGAAAAAATTTAGCCCATAGATGTGTAACTCAAATTGATTACTGGATTGTGAAGGTTGATACTGATGGTCAACTTGATTGGATTGAAGGATACAAAGTACTGATTCTGGGTATGTCTGTGAGGGTGTTGCCAAAGGAAATTAACATTTGAGTCAGTGGGCTGGGAAAGACAGACTCACCCTTAATCTGGGTGGGCACAATCCAATCAGCTGCCAGCATAGCTAGAATATAAGCAGGCAGAAAAATGTGAAAAGAGATAAGGGCCTAGTCTCCCAACCTACATCTTTCATCTTTCTCCCGTGCTGGATGCTTCCTGCCCTCAAACATTGGACTCCAAGTTCTTCAGTTTTGGAACTTGGACTGACTCTCCTTACCCCTCAACCTGCAGACAGCCTATTGTGGGAACTTGTGAGTTAATGCTTCATACATATGTATTCCATTAGTTCTGTCCCTCTAGAGAACTCTAATACATAGATCAAACAAGCTAGCAGATATGCAGTAAGTGGAGTCCCATACATTATCAAATATTGGACTTCTGGAGTCTCCTGTTCAGGCTTGCCATTCCTAGATTTTTTATCTTTACCTTTAAAAATACCCACCATTTTATAAAGTTTACATAGATTTGACATAAAAGTGGTTTCCCTTTGCTATGAATGCCAACAGCTGTATATAGTTCTAGTCTTGTATTATATATGTATCTTGTACATAGGTATATACTCCTAGTCTATATATAAAGTTTATGTGACAGAACACACTTTGATGTGTCTTGAGAAAAAATAAAATCTCTACATTATCTTGTTAAAACACATTCAATGTTGCTTCCTAGAAAATAAACTTTTCAGCATTAAAGTATGGCTTATTTCCTTGTTGATTTAGCAGAGCAATCACCCATTCAGCCCCAATCTAAGGTCAAAGTCAATAAGGTTGATATAGGATGACAATTTAATTTATTGACCAAACTTGGACCTTTTGATAGTAAATACAGCTCTAAATAGACAGGCAAGGCTAGATGCCTGGCCAGCCTAGTTATGTCCCAGACTGGACAGCTGTTTCTTGGTGTGTTTATCATATTGCAATAATTAGAGTTACATCTTAAGATACAATTTATTTTTCCCAGAATGTAAAAATTTAAAAGTCAAATAATGCAACAAAGACAGAAATAACAGTAATGTAAATGATTACAAGACAGCAGGAAAATTCTTCACTCTTTACCCACTCTGGGTTTGCTTGTAGCTGTCTCAGTGGCCCTATGTGACTATGCTTTGTGCCCCCGTCATGCTCCTGCTAGGCTGCAGGCTACACACAACAGAGCATTAGCCCAGCCACAATATCAGCAAAAGCCTCTCACTAGATGATTATTTCAAACAGAAACTGGAAATGAGATCTGTCATAAAGCCACTGTGAAGAGCATGTTACACCTAGAAAAAAAATAAATATTTTCTCTTGGTATCTGTTTGCATTTCCAGTGGTGGAGAAACCAACTTTCAGAATACCTTGTCATCCTTTACCTATCTTCCCCTGCTCATTGTATGCTCACTCTACCTAAATCTCCCCTTTACTCTCTTAAAGCATTGATATTCTTGCTCTTGCTATTTTTTCCTTTTTATGACTTTTAGAAAATCTAAAACTTTCTGATACACATTCATATTCTTAAAAGTTACAAAGTAAAAGAAACTAGTTCATTTTGTGCCTTTTTCATTTCGATATCTGATTTTCGATAGGCATTTTATATACAGCCAGAGACATGAATCCAGATGCTTTCCACAAAGATACATTAATCCAGAGAAGAGAAGGTAACATTTATTGTAGACTCACCACATTTCTGGTAACGGAAGAGAAAAATAAATAAGCTTCTACTTCTAAAGGAAAAGAAAAAAATAACATGAGAAAGGGAATCAGAATTACATTCTACATATGAACCTCTCTCTACCTGGCACCAAATAGATCTTAAAAAGATGTTGCCCCGGCCGGGCGCGGTGGCTCAAGCCTGTAATCCCAGAACTTTGGGAGGCCGAGACGGGCGGATCACGAGGTCAGGAGATCGAGACCATCCTGGCTAACCCGGTGAAACCCCGTCTCTACTAAAAAATACAAAAAACTAGCCGGGCGAGGTGGCGGGCGCCTGTAGTCCCAGCTACTCGGGAGGCTGAGGCAGGAGAATGGCGTAAACCCGGGAGGCGGAGCTTGCAGTGAGCTGAGATCAGGCCACTGCACTCCAGCCTGGGCGACAGAGCGAAACTCTGTCTCAAAAAAAAAAAAAAAGATGTTGCCCCCAAGCCAAAATGTTGACTACAAAACAAGATTATATCTAGGTATAATGTACATATATGTATTGCTCAATAAATTATTTGTGCAAAGCAAACACACCTACATAATCAATTTGCAGATTAAGAAATAGGACAATGATGGCATCTCCAAGCTACCTCCATGATCTCACATCATCAATATACTTTCTTCTCTAAAAATAATAACCTTTCTAACTTCTGTCACCATTGATTAGCTCTGCCTGTTTCAGGACTTCATATAAATGGAATTACACAGGATAAACTTTTTAAGAGTCTGGATTATTTTTAGTCAATATTAAGTTTATGAGACTTATCCATGTTGTGGCATTATATAGTAGTCATTTATTCTCATTGATATATGGTAATCCCTGGTATAAGTATGCCACAATTTATTTATCTGTTCTACTGTTAATGGATAGGTAGGTTGTTTTCAGCTGGGGGCTATGACAAATAATGGTACTACAAATATTCTTAAATATGTCTTTTGGTGCCTATGCATACACATTTCTTTTGGGCACAAGAATGGATTCCTGGTCCAGTGGTAGGCATAAATACTGCCAAGTAGTGTTCCAAATAAATTGGGTCAATTTACACTCCCATCAGCAGTGTATAAGAGTCTCTGGGCCAGGCCCGGTGGCTCATGCCTGTACTCCCAGCACTTTGAGAGGCTGAGGTGGGTGGATCACTTGAGGTCAGGAGTTCGAGACCAGCCTGTACAACCTGGTGAAACCCCATCTCTAAAAAATACAAAAATTAGCCAGGCATGGTGGTACACACCTGTAGTCCCAGCTACTCAAAAGGCTGAAGTGGGAGGATCACTTGAACCTAGGAGGCAGAGGTTGTAGTGAACCGAGACCATGCCATTGCACTCCAGCCTGGGTGACAGAGCCAGACCCTGTCTCAAAAAAAAACAAAAACAAACAAAAAAATACAAGAAAAGAAAAAAATAATTCCCATTGTTCTATATTACATGCTCATAAAAATAGATACTACCAGTCTTTTAAAATTCAACCATCATGGCAGGTGTGTAGTGGTATCTTATTTTGGGTTTAATTTAGATTTCCTTGCTTACTAATGAGATCAAGGTATGTTGTCATATGTTTATCATTATTTGGATATTCTCTTTATGAAATTTTTGTTAAACTATTTTGTCCATTTTTCTACTTGATAGTCTTTCTTTTTTCTTACTGATTTTTAGGAATTCTTTGCAGATTCTAAGTTCTATTAAGAATATTATCCTTTGGGCATATGCCCAGTAATGAGATTGCTGGATCAAATGGTATTTCTGGTTCTAGATCCTTGAGGAATCGCCACACTGTCTTCCACAATGGTTGAACTAATTTACACTCCCACCACCAGTGTAATAACATTCCTATTTCTCCACATTCTCTCCAGTATCTGTTGTTTCCTAACTTTTTAATGATAGCCATACTAACTGGCATGAGATGGCAGCTCATTGCGGTTTTGATTTGCATTTCTCTAATGACCAGTGGTGATGGGCTTTGTTTCATGTTTGTTGGCCATATAAATGTCTTCTTTTGAGAAGTGTCTCTTCACATTCTTCGTCCACTTTTTCATGGGGCTTGTTTGTTTTTTTCTTTAAAGTTGTTTAAGTTCTTTGTAGATTCTGGATATTAGCCCTTTGTCAGATGAATATATTGCAAAAATTTTCTCCCATTCTCTAGGTTGCCTGTTCACTCTGATGATAGTTTATTTTGCTGTGCAGAAGCACTTTAGTTTAATTAGATTCCATTTATCAATTTTGGCTTTTGTTTCCATTGGTTTCGGTGTTTTAGTCATGAAATCTTTGCCCATGACTATGTCCTAAATGGCATTGCCTAGGTTTTCTTCTAGGGTTTTTATGGTGATGTCTTACATTTAAGTCTTTAATATATCTTCAGTTAATTTTTGTATAAGATGTAAGGAAGAGGTCCAGTTTAAGTTTTCTGCATATGGCTAGCTAGTTTTCCCAACACTGTATATTATATAGGGAATTTTTTCCCCATTGCTTGTTTTTGTCAGGTTTGTCAAAGATCAGATGGTTGTAGATGTGTGGTGTTATTTCTGAGGCCTCTGTTCTGTTCCATTGGTCTATATATCTGTTTTGGTACCTGTACCATGCTGTTTTGGTTACTGTAGCCTTGTAGTATAGTTTGAAGTCAGGTAGTGTGACCCCTCCAGCTTTGTTCTTTCATTCTACCATAAAGACACATGCACACGTACGTTTATTGCAGCACTATTCGCAATAGTAAAGACTTGGAACCAACCCAAATGCCCAACAATGATAGACTGGATAAAGAAAATGTGGCACATATACACCATGAAATATTATGCAGCCATAAAAAAGGATGAGTTTATGTTTTTTGCAGGGACATGGATGAAGCTGGAGACCATCATTCTCAGCAAACTAACACAGAAACCATTCAGAAAGCCAAACACCACATGTTCTCACTCATAAGTGAGAGGTGAACAATGAGAACACATGGACACAGGGAGGGGAACATCATACACTGAGGCTTGTCAGGGGGTAGGGAACTAGGGGAGGGAGAGCATTAGGAGAAATACCTAATGTAGATGATGGGTTGATGGGTGCAGCAAACCACCATGGCATGTGTATACCTATGTAACAAACCTGCACGTTCTGCTCATGTATTTCAGAACTTAAAGTATAATAATAAAAAAAGAAAATAAATTAATCTTACTGTCAAAAAATCAGATATTTGTACTCCCGTGTTCACTCCTACATTACTCATAATACCCAAGATACAGAATCAAACTTAATGTCCAGCCACAGATCAATAGTTAAGGAAAGGTAGCCTTGAAAAAGAAAGTAAATTTTGTCATTTGTGATAATATGGATGAACCTGGAGGACAGAATGTTAAATAAAGTAAGCTAGTCACAAAATATTTTTGTTATTTTTTCCTTTTCATGAATTTCAGAAAATCTAAAACTTTCTAAAATCTAAAACTTTCTGACACACATTCATATTCTTAAAAGTTACAAAGTAAAAGAAACTAGTTCATTTTGTGCCTTTTTCATTTTGATATCTGATTTTCCATAGGCATTTTATATACAGCCAGAGGCATAAATCTGGATGCTTTCCACAAAGATACATTAATCCAGAGAAGAGAAGGTAACATTTATTGTAGACTCACCACATTTCTGGTAATGTAAGAGAAAAATAAATAAGCTTCTACTTCTAAAGGAAAAGAAAAAAATAACACAAAGAAGGGAATCCGAATTACATTCTACATATGAACCTCTCTCTATCTGGCACCAAATAGATCTTAAGAAGATGTTGCCCCCAAGCCAAAACGTTGACTACAAAACAAGATTATATCTAGGTATAATGTACACATATGTATTGCTCAATAAATTGTGCAAAGTGAACACACCTGTGTAATCAATTTGCACATTAAGAATAGGACAATGATGGCATCTCCAAGCTACCTCCACATATATAT
>NW_012115988.1:2451730-2485752 GCF_000951035.1 Colobus angolensis palliatus
CCGCCTGTCTCGGCCTCCCAAAGTGCTGGGATTACAGACTTGAGCCACTGCGCCTGGCCACTTTTTGTATTTTTATTAGAGACAGGGTTTCACTGTGTTAGCCAGGATGGTCTCGATCTCCTGACCTCATAATCCACCTGCCTCGGCCTCCCAAAGTGCTGGGATTACAGGCATGAGCCACCATGCCCAGCCTGTCCAGCTAATTTTTAAATTTGTTTTAAGGATGGGGTCTTGCTATGTTGCCCAGGCTGGTCTTGAAATCCTGGCCTCAAGTGATTCTCCATTGGCCTCCCAAAGTGCTGGGATTACAGATGTGAACCATCATGCCCAGCTGTTAGCTTCATTTTCAGGCAGCCTCTTCCTTCTGCCATTTTGTCGACCAGAGTCAAAAGAAATCTCATCCCCAAAAGTTCCTGCAATAGCGCTTGGGAAGAATTTCATTGGTCTATAGTGGGTCATAAATTCTTCTGTAAACCAATCACCATGGGGAAGAGGAGGTAAGGTATGCTCTGCTTAGCCAGGGTAGTGGGCAGTGGGGACAGAGGATGGACTGGCCAGGAGATAACATAGTGGAGGCAGAGTATGCAAGAGCTGGTTGCTTAGCAGTGTTGCAAAAGAAAGAGGATTTTATCTATTGAATGCCAGCCGTGTGTTGGCCCCTGTGCTGGGCAAATACAACTCATTTTGAGGGCCAGACACGGTGGCTCATGCCTGTAACCCCAGCACTCTGGGAGGCTGAGGCAGGAGGATCACTTGAGGTCAGGAGTTTAAGACCATCCTGAGCGACACAGTGAGATCTCATCTACAAAAAATGAAAAATTAGCCAGCTCCGGTGGCGCATGCCTGTGGGCCCACCTCCTAGGGAGACTGAGGCAGGAGGAGGATTGCTTGAGCATGGGATGTCAAGGCTGCAATGAACCATAATCACACCACTGCGCCCCAGCCAAGGTGATAGAGCAAAATCCTGTCTCAAAGAAACAGACAACAACTCAGTCTGTGGAAGAGGTGGACATATAAACAATGACTATCCAATGTACGAGTTACAATGATTGAGGGATGCAGCAAGGGCAACTAACACAAAACAGGAAGGAAAGCACTGGGCAGTGGTAGTGGGTCAGGGGAGAGGCAGTTCCCAGAGAAGGAAATCTTGACTTGAGTTTTATTTATTTATTTTAATTTTTATATTTTTGAGATGGAGTCTCACTCTATCACCCAGGCTGGAGTACAGTGGTGCGATCTCGGCTCACCGAGCCACCACACCTCTTCAAGTTTTAAGGGATAAGTAGGATACATGAAAATTTGGTAGCAAACAAAGAGTTAAGAGATTTCAGGTCCAGGCTGGGGATGGTGGCTCACACCTGTAATCCCAGCTCTTTGGGAGGCTGAGGCAGATAGCTTGAGTTCAGGAGCTCGAAACAAGCCTGGGCAACATGGCAAGACCCTGTCTCTAAAATATATATAAATTAAAAATAAAATTAGGCTGGGCGCAGTGACTCACGTCTGTAATCCCAGCACTTAGGGAGGCCAAGGTGGGTGGATCATTTGAGGTCAGAAGGTTGAGATGAGCCTGGCCAACATGATGAAATTCCATCTCTACCAAAAAATACAAAAATTAGCCAGGCACGGTGGTGCACATCTGTAGTTCCAGGTACTCGGATGGGTGAGGCAGGAGAATCGCTTAAACAAGGGAGATGGAGGTTGCAGTGAGCCGAGATGGTGCCACTGCACTCCAGCCTGGGTGATAGAGCAAGACTCTGTCTCAAAAATAAATTAATTTTAAAAAAGAGATTTCAGGCCCATGTCAAGGGCAAAAAACAGAGTCAAAAAAGAAAAATTGCTGGCCAGGGCATGGCCCGGTGGCTCATGCCTATAATCTTAGCACTTTGGTAGGCTGAGGTGGGAGCATCACTTGAGATCAGGAGTTTCAGACCAGCCTGGGCAACATAGCAAATCCCTGTCTCTATTTCTTTATGCCAGGCATGGTGGCTCACACCTATAATTCCAGCAGTTTGGGAAAAGGAGATGGAAGAATCACCTAAGCCCAGGAGTTCAAACCAACCTGGGCAACATAGCAAGAACCTACATCTATAAAAAAATGTTTAAAAAGTAGCCAGGCATGGTGGCATATGACTTCAGTCCCAGCTACTTGGGAGGCTAAGGCAGGAGGATCACTTGAGCCTAGCTGTTCATGGCTGCAGTCAGCTATAATCACACTGCTGCACTCCAGTCTGGGCAACAGAGTGGGACGCTGCCTCAAAAAAAAATATATATATATATATACCTTAAAAATGTATTCTCTAATGCTGTTTCTGTGGCTTGCCTTTTTTATTCTTATGTACCATTTTATTCCCTTTCTTAGAATTAGTGTGGTCCAAGTTATCAGCTCTCCCTTTTTGTTTGTGTTTTTTGTATGCTATTACATAAAGACATCCTTTTAAATTTTCCTTTAGAAGTCTTACTCATTTATTTTATATTTAACTGGAATTTGTATCTTTATGTGAGGTAAGGAGTAAAGATTCTTTTCAAAATATAGATATTTAATTTATTGAATTTATCAATTTCTACAAAAACTCCTACTTTTCTCCCTGCATTGTAATTCTGTAATAAGTGAACATATGTGTGTAGCTTTATCTTTTAAGATACCAATATAAGACTTTCTTCTTTTGATATTTATGCATTCCATAGGTTATGTCTTATTTTTTAATGCCAATTAAAAATATCTTCTCACTGCCTTGTGTTTTATTCACAGCTTTGTTCTCTTTATTTCATTTCATTTTTTTCTGAGACAGAGTCTCACTCTGTCACCCAGGCTGTAGTGCGGTGACGCAATCTCGGCTCACTGCAACCTCCGCCTTCTGGGTTCAACTGATTCTCCAGCCTCAGCCTCCCAAGTAGCGGGGATTACAGGCATGCACCACCATGCCTGGCTAATTTTGTATTTTTAGTAGAGATGGGGTTTCGCCATGTTGGCCAGACTGGTCTTGAACTTTTGACCTCAAGTGACCCACCCACCTTGGCCTCCCAAAGTGCTGGTATTACAGGCATGAGCCACTGCACCTGGCCTTTACTTTTGTTCTTTTAAAGAAGTGTATTTCTTCTTCCCAACACTCAGAAATTTTCTAGTTCTTTTGCAATTGATTCCTACTTTTAATTCTAATACAATCAAAGGAGAGAATTTTCACGATTTTTGTAGTTTGAAATGTATTAAAATTTTAATAGCCCAGCATATTCCATAAAGAAAATCTTAAAGCCCAGTATAAATCTAATACAAATATAGTTATAATGACACATTTTTAGTTAACATATACTTGTAATTTTTTTGTAAAACTTGATTTTCAACATTTCTGTATCCTTTTATTTTATATGTATGTATTTTAAGCAGCTTATGGATGTTTTGGGTTTTATTCAGTCTAATAATTTATTTTGTTTACATTTAATGTAATGACCTCTATATTTAGATTTAAATTGCCATTTTATTACTTACTTCTAGTTTCCCCACATTTCTTATCTCTCTTTCTTAGTATTTTCTTGCAAGAAAGCCTAACAGGTTATACATTCTTTTACTTACAGTGAAAATAATTAAGGTTACAACAAAAATTCTTAGCATATTATAATCCAACATAAACTAGAGTTGTATTATTTCTCAGAAAACGCTATGCTCCTAGAACACTTTAATCTTATTTTCCTGCTTCCTACCTTTTGTGTTATTATTGTCACAATTTTGATTCACATTTCGTTAAATGCCATGAGACATTACTTGTATTTTTGTTCTCATCAATTTTTACTAACATTTGCTCACGTTTCCATCTTTTCCATTTATCTTCTCATTTTTTCTTATTTTATCAATTTTCTTTTGCCTGAAGATATTTCTTTCATATTTATTTTAATTCCGGTCTTCTGGCAACAGATTTTCTCAGTTTCTTCTTGTATGAAATGCCTTTGTCTCCTTAAAGGATATGTTTTCTTAATTCAGAAATCTAAATTGACAGCTACTTTTTATCCACACTTTAAATATATCATTTACTTTGTTTTTTTACTTCTATTGTTTCTGTTGAAACTTCAGCTCTGCTTAGCTTTGTTTAGGGCTTATCTTGACTTCTAAGTCTCTTGCTGTGCGTGGTTTAAACTCAGCAAATGCCTCAATGAGAAGAACTATCACAGGCCATAGGCTCTCTTCTTTGTATCTCTCTTCTATGACTTTAGGCTTTCAAGTCTTGGCTGTTTTAACACTCTCGAGCTCTAATTCTTGTCTCCTCAGTCCCATGAGATTGTTGTATATCTGCTGGTGTTTCAATCTCATCAACTGACCTGCCTTTGGAGTCTCGGCCTCTCACCAGGTGCTGCTTAAGAGCCAGCAAATGCCTTCCAGCAGAAAGCAATGTGCAAAATGTTGGTCCAACTCAATGAGCCTCTCCTCTCTCCTCTCTCCAGGATCTCAGGCCATAAGGGTCTGTCTGCTTCAGAAGCCTTCTGATATCCTTTAAGATTTTTTTAAATCCAGCAATTTTAGTGGTTCTCACAAGAAGCACTTGTCTATGACAATCCATTCCATCTGACATAGAAGCAGAAGTCAAATATTGTTTCTTGAAATAATAGTCCAAAACATTTTTTCATTTTCAAGAAGGTTATGGTAGGTTTTAATATTTACAGTTATTAACTTTCTCTCCCAGCAGCAGCAAAATAGATCCCTGCATCCACTGATATCAGCTTGGCCATGTGACTTCTTTTCACAAATGAAATGTGGACAGAAATGAATTTGGTTATGTCTAATTAGTATCTTTAAGAGATAGCTTGTAGATTACCCTGTCTGTTTCCCTCTGCCATGAAAGCAACAGTAATTCAGAGTGAAGAAAAAAAGGAAGCAGAACCAGAGCAAACTGGATAAAGACACAGGACAGGTGTAAGGGCTGAAATTTGGGGTGGTTTATACTGCAGTACCTAGCCTATTCTGAGTAATACATAGTCACACAAAGGAAATTTCTGTCTCCTTCATCACGTATCACTTTATTAAGAGCAGCTTCTCTTTCATCCAAAATTGCCTTGATAGAAGAAAACTAATGACTAAAAGCCAACTTCTCCCTTCTACTCACAATAGTTGGCATGGTTTAGAGCTGTGTTCCTGCTCAAATCTCATGTGCAGTTCTAGTCTCCAGTGTTGGAGGTGGGGCCTGCCATGAGGTGATTCGATCATGGGGGTGAATTTCTCATAAATGGTTTTATACCCTTGGTACTGTTCTCATGATAGTAAGTTCTCATGGGATCTGATCATTTAAAAGTGCATATCACCTTCTCTCTCTCTCGACCCTGCTCCAGTCATGTAAGATGCTTGTTTCCCCTTTGCCTTTCGCCATGATTTGAAGTTTTCTGAGGTCTCCCCAGAAGCAGACGCCACTATGCTTCCTGTGCTGCCTGAAAAAACATGAGCCAATAGAACCTCGTTCCTTTACAAATTATCCAGTTTCAGGTATTTCTTTATAGCAATGTTGGAATGGACTAACACGAGTCTTTTCTGAAGATTCTCAAAGGCAAAAAAGATGGATTAGATCCCAGTGCAGTTTTGACTTTGACCTGTTTCTAAAATCTCCCATTATGAGAATTCAAGCCATTATGTAAATTCAACCATTAAAGAAATGGGTCCTTTTACCAGGAAAAGTCATTCAAAAGATTTCTAAGCCTCTTTTCATGTCCAATGATAATAAACGCTTTTTCCTTGACCTATTCATTTCATATCATTTCTAGAAGGCTTATGTGAGAGAAAATACTCTGAAATAGAAGAAAACTTTATACAAATGCCAGGTAGTAAAAAAATACTATTTTTATATTTATGATAAAATTAATAGCCAAAAGGATACTTTATTTTCTAAATGTATTCATTCAATTAATATTTCAGGATTTACTAAAATAAATTCAAACTATTATAATTCAAACTTGTTATCTAAATGGTTTCATCCTTACATTTCAGAAGAGAGCAGCATTTCTTCCTGGACAATTAATGGAATTACATCACAAAGCTAACAATTCAACAAATTATTTTATTTCACCTAGCTAGTGGTATCTTAGTTACAGTCCTCTGCTATTTCACATGAAGCCCTGACCTTATCCTAAAATTAAGCTCTGATATGATGAGTAGATTTTACAACCCTAAGAAAGTGATTTCACATTAAAATAAACCTGTGACAGAAATCATATTACAGAAAATACGAAGGAAGCAAATTCTAACTAGTATATTATGATATAATGTGAATGAGACTGCAGTTTAGATTAAGAACATGTTATTTGGTGGCATTAAAAATACTTTTTTGTTTTTTAACTTTGAAGTGACCTGTTAAATTGATCTGTGAACATCTTGGGTGCCCTTGGAAAGTGGTGCTTAAATTATTTTCAGTAGCATAAAGTCCTGGTTGAATTAGTGCAGACCCCAAGGAGACTTTGGAGGCTGTTGATAAATCATGTTTAAGAGCTTTTCGGACCAAAGCTCAGCTGTAAACTCAGGCAAAGCCATGAACAAATTTGCAGGTGGCAATGCCCCATAACTATTCCCTTTTAATCCAAAGTGATCCCTTCTGAGCCACTTCAGCATCAAGCAGCCCATTTATCAAATTAGGCTTAGTCATGCATATGTGTGTATATATTCTCATCCTTTGTGCAGTCAGATCTGGACCAGGTAGAGAGCAGGCAAAGTGATTCATCAGTGAAAAAGAAAAATGTAAATACGTGAATCAGAAACCAACATGTAGGGATTCACCTTTTAAATGTTAGACAAGGGCAACAATGACAGTTTTGTGGGTGGCTTATACTGCAGTACCTAACCTATCCTACTACTGAAATGTATGTTACTCCTCACAGGTTTGACTATATACCAAAGTCAAAGAAAATATTGTTACTTAAGTCATTTTTGTCTGCTTTCTTATATTGAGTACTTCACCTTTCCTTAATATATCTTTTTTCCAAACATTCAGGAAATAGCTAAGAAACTTGTGTCAATAAAAAAGTAAAACCTCAGTAAACTTATTGTTATCTAATAAGATTCCAGACCCAACTGGCAGCAAGACAAATGGAGATTGGCCCCCTGAAGCAAATTTAGCTGAGTTAGTGTTTGAGCTTCTAGGTGAGTACTTTGGACTGTAAGCTTTAAGGCCAGGAGTGGTGGCTTATGCCTGTATTCCCAGTATATTGGGAAGCCAAGTCAGGAGGGCTGCTTGAGGTCAGAAGTTTAAGTCCCCATCTCCACAACAACAACAACAACAAAATGTAAAAATGTAGCTCGATGTGGTGACATGCAACTATAGTCTTAGCTACTCAAGAGGCTGAGGCAGGAGGATCACTTGAGCCCAGAAGTTTGAGGTTACGGTGCACCATGATCGCACTACTGCATTCCAGCCTGGGCGACACAGAGACACTCTCTCTAAATAAATAAATAAAATGTAAAAGATTGTAAGCTTATGGAGGGTAATGATCATAGTTTCACACTTTAAGGCTTATTGTAGCTTGTCCAAATTGAATTTAATCCACAGACTATTTCTCCTGCATTACATATTATGATATTATAAAAATTATAATGTATGTAAATAATGGAATACTAACGAACATTAATGATGACATTAGATAATTTTAGTTTATATGGGAAAATTTCCACAATATACAGTTAAGTGAAAATGAGTATATTTAACTGAATTTACAATCATGAGAATAAATGTAAAATATTAACATATGTAGTATATATGCATGAGAAAATTACTGGATCAGAAATAGCTAATAATAACGTCGTCTTACATGGATAGGAACAAGAGTAACTGACTTTTTCCTTTATATTTTACTATATTTTTTATATTTTTGACAATAAATGTGTATTTATTTATCATAGGGGAAATCAACAAGCATAAAATACAAAAATCAAACAAAGTCTTCTGATTGCTTCAGCTGCCTTAGGAAAAACTCACTAATCTCATGTAAATTTCCTCTCTCTTTGCCTTCTATACTTTAGCATAATAATCTCCCCTTATAATAATATACCCAGGGAGGGTCATGAGGGTGGTGCACTGTAGTTGCAAGCAATAAGTAGGAATTTTTTCTGTAGAAAATTAAAATGCACAATAAAACCTGCTAAAAGTCAGTCTACTTCATATTATCATCATGTGCCAGCAATTTTTTAAGACAGTGGTAAAAGTACTCTTCTCTACCAAAACAAAAAATGAAAAACAAAAAAATTCCCTTTTGTTACAAGTTCTAAACAGCTGCTTGACCCAGGGTGAAATTCTCCTACAGTTTGTCATGGGTATACCACTCTTCCCCCACTGTCCAGTAACTGTTCAAATGAACCTTTAGGTCTGGATACATTAATTCATCAGACATTGTCTCCCTCTTTTTGCTCTGCAGGACCTCTTACTACCCTTAGATCCAATTTATATGTCTTCTGTGAAAACTTTGCCAACACTCTCAGGCAAAGTTCTTCACTTCTCCACAAGAACTACCTTCACCCCTCATCCATACCTCTATTAACACACTTAGTACATGATGTTGTATTTACTGACCACATTTCATTTCCTCTTAATGATGCCCTTTTTCAATCTTTACCATCACTGCTACCCTTCATGCTTCTCAAGTTGAAGCTCCAGTATGGGATAAGAAAACATGGGCAAAACAATGAGGCCAATGGGCTGGACTGTGGAAATCTTGGGGCCATATCAAGGAAGCCAAATCTCAAAGACCCATGGAGGGATTGTCTTCTCCTAGAGTGGCTGACTTTCTTCTTGAGAAGCAATTTTTGAGGTTTTGATACCATGAAAGAGAAACCCAAAGGATATCATTTCAAGAAGAGTTGCTTTCCCGTAGATGTTTTTCAACTGCTCATCCTCATGCCCTTAAACAATACTATTTTTAAAATGCCCATCAGGAGAAAAAATAGCTATGTCTTTGATACAGACACCCTAGCCAGGAATAAAATTTACATATTTTCAGAGGTCATTTTCTATCTTTGGGGACTAAGCCCTGCTTTCAGCAATTGGGGTTAAGGAGGATAAATAGATTCATTCTGGGTGATAGATCACCAATATATAACATTTCAGCAGAATAGAAGTCTCCCATCTGAGATATAAAATCAACATCACATTCATGCTGGTATCCACTGCTCCTAGCTTGGGACCCTATGACTTACAGTGAATGCTTAATATATAATTATTAAATTATTTTTTAAACAATCTATGTGCTTTCTCAGGTAATAGAAATATATGTATATAAATTACATCCCCATTTTGAAATAGCATCTCAATTTCTCCACTAATTGATAGAAATCATGGAGTCAGTAAGAAAAACAAAAACATGCAAACAAACCTCACTGGACTGTGCAGCTGGATCTGTTTCTATTTCTGAGCCAAATGAAACTTAGTTTTGATCATAAGCCCCTACCCTAAACCTTCAGTCTTGGTTCTTCACTTGTTAAGAAATAATACTGGATAATGTTGACTGATATCCAAGTCAATGTGGCTATGGCATCTCCAAGGAAGGGATGACAGGTATTCTTCCCTGAGTCTGACAATGAGAAAATCAGAGGATGGAGACTGGTAACAGAGTTTGATTTCCTCACTCTTTGGGGTCTAGGATGCCTGTGTTGACAACTGCTCATAAGCTTGCTCACAAAGACTTTGACCCTGCTCTGCTTTGTGATGCATGCAAATCTGAAAACTTCAGCACTATGGAAAGGGCATGAGACTTCGTTTTCCCTGCCTTATGAGGTTAATAGTGCACAGGCACTGAAATCAGACAGACTGTGACTTCCTTTAGACAAGCCTTTCCGTTTCTCTGTACCTCTCTCTCTTATTTATACGAAAAGGGTAATAATAATATCTACCAGATAGTGTTACTGTGGCAACTGAGTGAAGTTATGTGTGAAAAGGGCTCACCATAGCTCCTGGCACACAGTAAAAGCTCATCAGAAAGTAAATGTTAGAATTTTTACTGGATGTATTAGTTTCCTAGGGCTGCTGTAACAACATGCCACAACTGGGAGGCTTAAAACAATGGAAATTTATTGTCTCACAGTTCTGGAGCCTAGAAGTCTGACGTCAAGATGTTGGCGGGGCCATGTTCCCTCTGAAACCTGAAGTGGAGAATCCTTCCTTGCTTCTCCCAGCTTCTGGTTGTTTGCTGGCAATCCACAAGCACACGTATGTTTATTGCGGCACTATTCACAATAGCAAAGACTTGGAATCAACCCAAATGTCCATCTGTGACAGACTGGATTAAGAAAATGTGGCACATATACACCATGGAATACTATGCAGCCATAAAAAAGGATGAGTTTGCGTCCTTTGTAGGGACATGGATGCAGCTGGAAACCATCATTCTTAGCAAACTATCACAAGAAGAGAAAACCAAACACCGCATGTTCTCACTCATAGGTGGGAACTGAACAATGAGATCACTTGGACTCAGGAAGGGGATCACCACACACTGGGGCCTGTCGTGGGGAGGGGGGAGGGGGGAGGGATTGCATTGGGGAGTTATACATGATATAAATGATGAAATGATGGGTGCTGACGAGTTGGGTGCAGCACACCATCATGGCACAAGTATACATATGTAACAAACCTGCACGTTATGCACATGTACCCTAGAACTTAAAGTATAATAAAAAATAAAATAAAATAAAATAAAAGCATTCCTTGACTTCTAGATACATCACTCCAATTTCTGCCTCCATCATGACATCTTCCTGTGTGCCTTCGCTTCTGTGTCTCTTCTTCTTCTCATAAGGACCCCTGTCTTACTGAATTAGGACTCATCCTAACCACTTCATACAAACATCTACATTTCATCTGCAAAACGCCCATCCAAATAAAGTCATATTTACATGTACCAAGGGCTAGAATTTCAACATATCGATATGTTCAATCCATAGTAATGCAAATAGTCTTAAGGGCTGTCACTATCTAAATGTACTCAATGTGATTCAAGGGACCATCGCTCTGCAGAATTTCTAATGCACAATCCCTCAAAATTTGGCAAGAACTATTATTCTCTGTTACCTACATATGGAAGAATTACGGTCTGCACAGCCTGTGTTCTCATTTTATTAGAGGCTTTCTTGGTTCATTGTCCACAATAACTTCTCTATACACTTTAAAATTTTGGATTGGCTGTTTGTTTGTTTTTAAGTCAGAAATAACATACCTGGATATTTGGAAAACTCTGCCTATTTATCTTTTCTCTCCAGTGTTTCTCATCCAATTCTGTCTTCTTATTGTAGACAGATTGATACTCTGTCTACAGTCATTCTTCTCCAGAGGATTAGGAGCTCATTGGCCTACTTCTTGCCTGGCATTCAAGGCGAGCTCTACACTGGCCCAGGTAAACTCAGAATTCTGAGACCCCATGCTGACAACTTGCAATTTAGCTTCATCTTTGTTGAACTGACTAAACTTCATTCATTTTTAGGCCTGTTCTCTTTCAGGTTCTTACATCTTTATTCATATGGTTTCTACATGCTAACTGACTAGCAATCCATCAATCCAAATCCATCCATTTTTCATGATTTATCTCAATTTCTACTTAATTGAGGAATAGATCACAACTGCAAATTATTTATTCTTCCTATGTATTCTGTAATTTTTAATGTCAATTCTATGATCTGGTGTTTATTCATTTGTTACCTGGTAATGGCACATACTTTTAAGCTAAATTTCTTAGTCTCAAAATTATAAAATAAAGTTCTCAAAGGGAATAAGAATGTCTGTGTTTTCACCTATTATAATGTTTTGTATGTGGTAAATACTTGAGTTCCTTTGTTTTTACGCAGAAACTAACCCCCAAAAACAAAGGTGTCAGAGAGGGAACGCCACAATTTGGGTCACCTGGAAAGAATGTTTATTGATCCTAACCTCCAAAGAGCCAACCAAGCTAAGTCTGAACTTGGGTTTTAACACAACGCACATCATATGCACTACAGATGCCATCACGCCTTGCAAGGTTTCATTCCTGGGTCACTGTGGTCATTACTAGAGAAAAATAATTGGCTATAGAAAAACAGAACAGATTGTCGTAAATATTCTCCATGTGCAATATCTGGGTTCTGACCATGAAGTCAATTTAAGAATGGCGGTAAAAGAATCGGGGACCTGACTAACAGATCTTCCAGTTGCTCCAGTAAGTGGCAATAGAGATTATTCTGCCCAGCACCTGGTCTTTTTCTAAACTGGAAATGCACCTGGCATGACTGACTAATTTGGGGAGTTTTTCCAGTGTTCTCTGTGTGGTGTATTTTAATCAGCATTACAATTTAGCAGCTGCATTAATTAATTAGCACATTAATCAGGAGAGCATTTTAGCAGCTAATCTCTAGCAAACTAGCAGTTTGTGACAAACTCTTAGCAGTAGGAGAACAAGCAGCATACCAAGTTATTTTTCAGTGTTATCATCACCGTGGGCCTAGCACAGCCTGAAATTATGCAACCAAATTGCAACTTTTCTTAAAATACACCTAGGCAGGGTACATTCGAAAAATTATATGCTTCATGCAGAAAGGTTTAACAATTACTATTTTCTCTACAAAGCAGTAGTTCTGAAGAAAACTGTCAGGCATTCTAGGAAACAATGTCTCCAAGTGATCTTAAAATAGTCCTTGTGTGGCCAGGCGCTGTGGCTCACACCTGTAATCCCAGCACTTTGACAGGCCGAGGCGGGCGGATCACGAGGTCAAGAGATGAAGATCATCCTGGCTAACACGGTGAAACCCCATCTCCATGGAAAACACAAAAAATTAGCCGGGCGTGGTGGCGGGCGCTTGTAGTCCCAACTACTCAGGAGGCTGAGGCAGGAGAATGGCGTGAACCCGGAAGGCGGAGCTTGCAGTGAGCCGAGATAGCGTCACTGCACTCCAGCCTGTGCGACAGAGCAAGACTCCATCTCAAATTTAAAAAAAACCTAGTCCTGTGTAATTTCAGAAGAAGTCAAGGTTTCTCTTCTATTAGTAAGATTATGTATGTAATAATGGGAAGTTTCAAGAAATAATTTTATAGTTCCATGTGTTATTGGAATTTAAAAGAAGGAAGTACTTGCCTTAGCAATGAAAATATTACAAGTCTAATTTTTAGTTCTTTAAAACCTTTACAGAGAACCTTATACTTGAGAGGGGAATCGAAAAAACTCTCTTCTAATACAATGTTTAGAGATAAATGCATGTAGCACCACAGTCAAATGTAATATAATTTTGATGAAATATAAATTGGAAGACTTCCTCGCATAGAAACATTGCTCCTTTTTAGTTTCATTATACCCAAACTGTAGTGACATGTGCTTTTACCGAATCCATGCATATTGAATTCCACATGTTCCCAAATTAAAAATTTCATGGAAGAATCCCTTAGGCTGATATTAAAACTTCCCTTCATTTACAAAGCCTTGGGATATTGAATTCTTATACACAGCAATCTATTAGTCTGAACTATTAAGCAGTTCTTAATCCTCACAGCGTTTTCCTGGGAGAAATTGGTGTTCTTTCATGACTTCCCATCACTTTTTCAACCTCAGAAAGGAGAGGGTCAGAACTGAGAGAGCCCATGCTGCATAAGCATTTCCGTACATTTCAAACTCTTGTGACATTGATTTTCTCCTCTGGTTCATGGAAATTGCACTCTATTCAAATAACATACTACAACCTAAAAGAATTTTAATTTCCACTCTACCTTTTGTCTCCATTTATAAATCACATGTACCTCTCTCAATCTTCTGCCCTTTCTTCTCTAAATGTTCAACTCTTTAAAATCTACTTTATCAGCAGTTTCACTCCAAGTTGAAAGATATACCAAAACTTTCCAGGAAAAGAAAAATGAGAATTAGATATTTCTCTACAAAAATGTTATAAATTACAATATTTATTAAGGGTTCTTCCAAGTGTAATATTAGTGGGCTTATTTATTATAAATTCCCATAACAAAAACCCCACCTATGCAATGGCTACCCATGCAATTGTATCTTCAGTTATTTTAAGCAATGTCAAGTCTTACAGTCTTTTGGATGCTTAGGTTGAAACTGACATATCCTTTTTTTCACAGCTGAAATTATTGTAATTAATTATTACTGCATTACTTGGCTTTGTTCATGAGCACAGTATTTGCTATCAAAAGACACCTTATGGATAAAACCTTCATTTAACTATGAGTTGCCCTCTAATGACATAATCCTTTTTATCTTTGTAAACTTTGATAATTAATACAAAGTTTGCCTGGGCTCACATTCTCTCTCACTGACTGAATTTCCTATTCCTCCCTCCATCTCTAGTCTGCTTGGATGGGTTCACACACACACACGCACACACACCTACTGACATGCATGTTCATACAAGTACACATGCATATACACACACCATCCTTCCTCTGTAGTATCCATTCTAGGGAACTCTGGTGGAGTATTGACTAGTGTTGCTCTTTGTTAAAGCACGGAATATTACTGCAGCATACTCAATTGCCCTTTCTCTGGTGACACATTTTTTTTTTTTAATTTTTATTATACTTTAAGTTCTAGGGTACATGTGCATAACATGCAGGTTTGTTACATATGTATACTTGTGCCATGTTGGTGTGCTGCACCCATCAACTCGTCAGCACCCATCAATTCATCATTTATATCACGTATAACTCCCCAATGCAATCCCTCCCCCCTCCCCCCTCCCCATGATAGGCCCCAGTGTGTGATGTTCCCCTTCCCGAGTCCAAGTGATCTCATTGTTCAGTTCCCACCTATGAGTGAGAACATGCGGTGTTTGGTTTTCTCTTCTTGTGATAGTTTGCTAAGAATGATGGTTTCCAGCTGCATCCATGTCCCTACAAAGGATGCAAACTCATCCTTTTTTATGGCTGCATAGTATTCCATGGTGTATATGTGCCACAATTTCTTAATCCAGTCTGTCACAGATGAACATTTGGGTTGATTCCAAGTCTTTTGCTATTGTGAATAGTGCTGCAATAAACATACGTGTGCATGTCTGGTGACACATTTTTATATTAAAGTCTACAACAAACCTAAACTGCCTATCCTTCAGTCATAGGATCAGGCATCTCAAAGAGGGATGATTTAATTAATTTATTTGACAGTTACTTATTGAAAACCTATTATATGCAGGACTTTTACTCTTTAGGCCTTTGAAATCTGTTATCAGGACTAATGTAATATTCCTAATTGGTGTTGTTGACTTCAGTAAACTCCCTCCACTAGAAAACTATCATCTCGGCCAGGCGCGGTGGCTCACGCCTGTAATCCCAGCACTTTGGGAGGCCGAGGCGGGCGGAACACGAGATCAGGAGATCGAGACCATCCTGGTTAACATGGTGAAACCCCATCTCTACTAAAAAAAAATACGAAAAATTAGCAGGGCATGGTGGCGGGCGCCTGTAGTCACAGCTACTTGGGAGGCTGAGGCAGGAGAATGGCATGAACCCGAGAGGCGGAGCTTGCAGTGAGCAGAGACCGTTCACCAATGCACTCCAGCCTGGGCGACAGAGCGAGACTCCGTCTCAAAAAAAAAACAAAAAAAAAAGATAAACCTCGTAGAATGGCCTACCATGTCTTCTTGATCTGGTCCCTGCGTCCCTCTGTGATACAATTTCTAGTCACTTACCTGCGCAATTCCTCCAGTTCAGTTTATTCTGCTATTTGTTGCTTCCCAGACATACTCTGCTCTCTTGCTTTGTGCCTTTGTGGATGCTTTTTCCTAAATACAGAAGGCCTTCTTTTCTCCTTGTCCTGGATAACACTTCTTCCTTTTTAAGACTTACTCCCAATGTCACCACACCCTGTCCTGTATTCGATCTGTTAGTTGCTGTATTCCCTGTGCTAATGGAATCCTATGTATATTCCTCTCCTTAGAACTTGCCACATTTACTTTTTGTGATTACCCTGTCAGTTTTTCCCAGGAACTGTGTGTTTCGTCACTTTCCCCCAGTGCTTCACAGAGGGGAAAGTATGTTAAATCTTGAGAATGCTGGTTGAAAGACGGTAACTTTTTATGGCAAGGAGAGAGTGCGATTGATGTGAGACACAGACTGATGGAAAAGTCTTTAGGCCTCAGAATGAAAGCAATTGGACAAAAAAAGAAGTCCTTTAAAAACATGTCTTCAAAACCTTAAAGTGATGGTAGGGACTTTTACAAAACTGGGACTTTTGCCAAACTCATGGAGCCCATGACTGGGATTAGTAATTAAGTAAAACCTTCGAGCTCTTGTGGATTTGTTTCAGAGCTTCAAGGCAAATCAGTCTACTTTTCAATCCATTAAGGGATGACATGACTTCCTCATGCCCAAGAAATGGCAATTTGGGAACACTGGAATTTGTATCACCTTGGTGTTTAAATGTCTCAGAATAAGCAATGAAAGTCACCAGATGCTGGCAAGAAAAATCTCGTATAAAAGAGAAAATAGTCCTACAACATAGGTAAAATATCCATTACCTCTATTTTTGTTGAAAAAATTGAAGCTCAGAATCATTTAGTGACTTGCCCAAAGTTTCACTGCTAATAAGTAGTAGATGTTGGTGTGGAACCTAATTTCTGAAATGAAACCACCATGCTCTTTACCTATGTGATTAACCATGTACGAACATCTTAAAAGGCTGAAAAGTAACCAGGCATTTGGGCTGATAGAAATTTATAACTGCTACTGATGCTACTGAATATGTATGTGAGTCTATCTGGGGGAGCAGGAGGTGGAAACAATTAGCAACTGTCACTATGACACTGAATTGCAATTATTATTTTCACGTATTAAGGTAAATTATTTTTGGTACTAATTGTGAAATATTGCCCTATTAGAAATAATTATGTCTTTTCAGCCAAAGGTAAAGTGTCAACTAAACTGAGTTGTCTCTGTCTCAATCAACTTCCTATGTCTTCTGAAATTAATCTTTTCAGAAAATTGAAGGCTACTAGTGGGCCTAAAGGAGAAACGATGGAGACATTACACTGCGAAAGTACATTGATTAGCTAATAAAACAAAGTTACACACAGCAATAAATGTTGGTTTTATATGGTTCACTTAATCTACCTTGCCACCAAATGCTTTATACAGAAAATCTGTCATAAGATAAAGAGCACCGAGAAAATACGAAGATGTTTAGTAACTCAGGGGAAAAGCAAGGAAGCTCTAGGAGGTATCACAACATCGCAAAAGGCCACTAAACAAGATAACATTCTGTAACTCAGAAGAAAGGGGGCATCCAATTATTTATAATAAAACCTCACGTTAGGAATTAGATACAAATGGTGGACAAGAGGAAGCCACTTTGAACAATTATACTCACCAGATAGTGCTATGGTTTGAATGTATGTGTCCCCACAAATTCATATGTTGGAACTTAATCCCCAAGGTGATGGTATTAAGAGGTAGGCTGTTTGGGAAGTGATTAGGTCATGAAGGCTATGCCCTCATGAATGGGATTTTTTTTTCTTAAGAGACAGGGTCTCACTCTGTCACCCAAAGCTGGAATGCAGTGGCATGCACATAGTTCACTGCAGCCTCAAATTCTGGGCTCAAGTGATACTCCCTCCTCAGCCTACTGAGTAGCTAGGACTACACGCGTGTGCCACTATACCTAGCTAATTTCCTTTTATTTTTGGAGAGACAGGGTCTTGCTATGTTGCCCAGGTTGGTCTCAAACTCCTGGCGTCAAGCGATCCTCCCTCCTCAGCCTCCCAAAGTGCTAGGGTTGCAGGCATGAGACACCATACTTGGCATGAATGGAATTAATATACTTATTAAAGAACCTTCAGAGAGCAGCCTTGCCCTTCCATCTCTTCTGCCATGTGAAGACACAGGTTTGAGCATTTGTCTTCCTGCCATGTGAGGATGCAGCAAGAAGGCACTATCTTGGAAGCAGAGCTCCCTACCCAGACACCAAATCTATCAGCACTTTGGTGTTGGATTTCCTAGCCTCCAGAACTATGAGAAACAAATTTCTGTTGTTTGTAAATTACCCAGTCTGTGGTAATTTGTTATAGTTGCATGAGCAGACTAAGACAAGCTGCTTTGAAGAGATAGACTATCCTTCAAAGAAGGAGAAATGTGGACTCTGGCTTTAGTGCTGAAGAGCCCCGAGAAGCTAAAATCGTTCAAATATTCTTGGGAGGACGCAAAATTACTTGCAGATTTAATTGACTGGCTTATTAGGGGAAATTTGTTGTTTTGAGATGCAGGTATTATAGATTTAGAGATTTACAAATAGGCTCTGTTATTTGGGACATCAACATGAGATTAAAGAAGCATTCTTCTCCATTTAGTCCATATTCATAGAAGCATGATGTGCACAGAAAGCCAGTGCAGGCACGGTGAAAATAATAACCATCAGCACAGCTCTTCTTTAGTTGATGTCACAGATATTTTCAAACCATCGCCCAAAATACTAATCTGAGGAAGGGTTTAGGGAGTGAGGAGAATATGGCAGTTCTGTCAGTTGTCATTGACACACATGACAGACTCCTTGCCAGGGTTGATCTTCACTAATAATCAACTACTGTGCCTATGAAATGGAAATGAGATTGTCTCCACAGTTCAGCTGTAGAGAAGAATTCCAATGAGCAATAACATCTCTCCTCAAGTAGAAGAGGAGCAGTAATGTGCACCTCAGAGTTGCTATGGAATCAATCAACTTATTCTGCATTTTCCTTTTATAAGGACTGCTTGGTAATTATTATCCTGACACATCTAAATGTGATAGCAATGGTATTCTAATGGGTGTTGGTACTATATTGTAGGCATAAACATATATAATTTCTGATCAATCATCTGTTACTAAAAAGCAGGATCACCTTGAAATCCACAGAAAGAGTGTGTAGGCAAACTGCAGTGAAAAACTGAGCAATTAGTTTACTTGGAAAACACTTTTCCAACCAAGCAAATTTTATAAGTCAATTGACTTTATTAAATTGAGGATAAACAGCAAATAAGAGGGCACTGACTTCAACAGGCTCCCTCTGTTGTGGAGTACACTCATCATCATCGCCTATCACTCCTTAATAATTAGAGGCAATGAAAGTATCACTTTAAATTAGCTTCAAAGTCTTTAGGAGATTTCAGTGGGACAGAGGAAGGAGACTATGATTTAAAGAGTAGAAAGAATGAAACACAAATAAAGGCAAGCCTTGCCAGCAATTCTGCTGCTAAGACAAATGTACAAGGGCCTTGAAGAGGCAAAGAGTAGAATGTTAAAGTCAGAGAAGATAATTCTAATAAAGAAAAAAATGGTGGGTAAACGAAAGATGGGTCAAAGATGTGTAATTAATAAAAAAAATCAGTTTCAATTAACAATGTAGCACTTAACCTCAAAATAATGCAGTTTTACTTAATTAAAACAATCATTTCTCTTTTACATATATGAAATCCATGGTTTGATGTTTTCTCTTTCTCTCTGTCTTCTCTTCTTATTATTTTTGACTTTTAATCATGCTGTCTCATTATTCCAACTACCAGCTGCGTTTGCCATTCCATTTTCTTGACCCACATTAAAATTAGGCAAGTATGAAATTAATACTCCAAACATTTTCAAAAGCTATTTCAAATTCAGAGATTTATATCCCTTGCAAAATGGGATTTTGACTTTGACACTGGTCTAGGGAACATTAGATCCCTAAGCACATTTCCACACAGTTATGGAAAAGCTATGGTAGTAAGGGCGGAGAATATTTTTGTAAATATTTGAAAGTCCTTTGTGACTAACTTCTTTGGGTTATTTACATGTACAGCATTTGACAAATTTGAAGACATTTCTACCAAGTAAAGCAAAAAGGACTCTTAATAGCATTTAATTTATATAATGACATGCAGGTACTGGGTAAAAATTACCTCTGTGATTCTATTCATACTCAAAGTCTAATATAAGAAATGTCATCCAAGGTCATAAAATGCCTCTAAACCCAATGACAACATGAAAGGCATAGAAAGAATCAGTCAATACGGAGATACTCTCTCCAGGTTGCTCCAAAATTCATGACAGAGGGACTGTTTCATTAATACTTAGATTATAAAATATCACTTTGATTAATATTTATAGAGAAGAAATGGCTAGAAAAACTTTTTGTCAAGAACAAAAATTTAGAAAGAGCTTACGGTGTAGCAACAAAAATTCTCTGCTTCATACAAATGAGGGCAAAGCCCCTTTTCACAAGGAGCTTTTAATAAAGTTGACAAGAAAATCCACACATAATAAATCAAAGAACCCTTTTTTTACACTCACACACACACACACACAAATGGAATTAAGATTAAAAGATAACTGTATGCTTAAATCCTTAAGTGTATCATTAGAAGTGGGAGTTTGTAGACAGACAGACCCGGATTGAATCCAAGGTATGATACTCCCTAGCTGTGTCTCTGCAATCAAGTGATTCAAACACCCTGAGCCTTGGTTTCCTCACCATAAATTTGGGAGAATAGTAAAAGGTTTTACCTACAGCAAAAGATTGTTGTGAGATTTAAATGAGAAAATGCAGTGTTTGGTATACAGAACATAGTCAAAAAATATCAATAGGAAGATGATGCTGCCTTTTTTTCTAGGAATGTTTTCCCACCTCTATTGAGGTGTGGTTGACCTTTCATGTGCATAAAAGAACACTTAAGATCTAGTCTCCCAGAAAGCTTCAAGTATTCAATACTTTATTATTAACTATAGTCACCATGTCACACCTGAGATCTCCAAAATTTAGTCATCTTATATCTGAAAGCTTGTACCCTTTAAATAACATCTGCTTATTTTCCCCACCCCCTAGTCCCTGGCAACCACCATTCCATTCGCTGTTTCTACAGATTTGACTTTTTTTTAAGATTAGATATAAGTGAGATCATGCAGTATTTGTCTCTCCATCTCTGTCTTTTTTTACTTAGCATAATGGCCTCTGGGTTTACCCATGTTGTCACAAATAGCAGAATTTCCTTTCTTTCTCAAGGCTGAATTAATATTTCATTGTGTATACATATATATGTATATGTTTATAAACATATATGACATTTTCATTATTCCTTCATCTGGTGGCAGACATTCCAGTTGTTTTCATGTTTTGTCTATTGCGAATAATGCTGCAATAAACATGCATGTGCAGGCATCTCTACCAGGTGCATATTTCCTTCTAATGTATACCCAGCAGTGGAATTGCTGGATCATATGGTAGTTCTATTTTTAGTTTTATCAGAAACCTCCATACACTTTTCCATAATGACTGTATTACTGTACATTCCTATCAACAATGTTCAAGCATTCCCCTTTATCCACATCTTCATACGCATTTATAATTTTTTTCCTTTGATAGCAGCCATTCTAACTGGGTAAGATGATCATTTCATTAAGGTGTTGATGTGCATTTCCCTGACGATTAGTGATACAAAGCATTTCTTCATGTATTCCTTTGGCCATTTGTATGTCTTCTTTTGATAAATGTCTATTCAGGTATTTTGCTCATTTTTAATTAGGTTTTTTGTTTTATCATAAGTTGTTGATTTCTTTATATATTCTGGTTATTAATCCCTTGTCAGATGAATAGCTTGCACTTATTTTCCCCATTCTGTGGGTTTTCTCTTCATTTTGTTAACTGTTTCCTTTGCTGTGCAGAAGCTTTTTAGCTTAATGTAATCCTAATACATGAAGCTTTTGCTTAATTTGTAACTTTTGTTTGCCTGTGCTTTTGAGGTATTACCCCAAAAATCTTTGTCCAAACCAATGTCCTATAGCATTTCCCCAACATTTTCTTCTGGTGGTTTCACAGTTTTGGGTCTTACATTTAAGTCTTTATTTTGTGTTGATTTTCATATATGGTGAAAGATGGTGATCTAATTTTATTCCTCTGCATATAGAGATCTAGTTTTCTTAGCATCATTTATTAAATAAAAGAGACTTTCTTGTGTTGGCTATTTAAGTTGTATGAGTTCATTTTATATTTTGGATATTTGCCACCTGTTGGATACATGGTTTGTAAATATTGTCTCTCATTCCATACGTTGCCTTTTCATTTTGTTGATTGCTTCCTTTGCTGTGCAGAAACATTTCTGTTTGATGTAATCTATTTATTGTTCATTTTTGTTTCTGTTGCATGTGCTTTGGTGTCACATTTTTAAAATCATTGCCAAGATCAGTGTCAAGGATCTGTTTTCTTCTAGGAGTTTTACAGTTTCGGGACTTATGTTTACATCTTTAATATATTTTGAACTGATTTTTGTGCACGATGTAAAATAAGGGTTCAATATAATTATTTTGCATGTGGAAATCCAGTTTCCCTAATACAGTTTACTGAATAGACAATCCTTTTTTCCTTCTGGTGCCTTTGTCAACGTTTATGTGTCTGTTTCCATGTCAGTACCATCCTATTTGGATTACGACACCTTTTTTATGTAATTTGAAATTAGGTAGTGTGACACCTCCAGCTTTGTTCTTCTTTCTCAAGATTGCTTTGGCTATTCAGGGTCTTGTTTGGTTCCATACAAATTTTAAGATTATTTGTCTATTTCTGTGAAAAATGCTGTTGAAATTTTTGTACAGATTGTAGTGAATTAGTAGAGAGCTTTGGGTCATGTAGACATTTTTAGTATATCACTTCTTCCAAAATATGAACTCAGCCTGTCTTTCCATTTGTTTGTGTTTTGAGAGATTTTAATCATGAAAGGATGTTGTATTTTATCAACTGCTTTTTCTGCATTTATTAGAATGATATAATTTTTATCCCTCATTCTGTTAGGGTAGCAGATCACATTTATTGATTTGCATGTGTTGAACTATCCTTGCATCTCAGAGATAAATTCCATTTGATTATTGTGTATGAATCTTTTTAATGTATTGCTGAATTAGGTTTACCACTCTTTTTTGAGAATTTTTACATTTATATTTATCAAGAATACTGGTCTGTAGTTTTCCTTGCTTGAAGAAAAATAAGTTAAAATTAAAATTAAAATTTATTTTCTGTACTCACACTCCTCACTGCCACCGCCACTGTCATCACCTCATATATTCTTTTTTCTTCTTTTCACACAGTGACCTATATTTATCAAAACATGCTCAGAAAAAATAGAATGTCAATTGCATTCCAAACTTCCTTCAAAATTTACCTTTTGGTTTGTTGTTCTCTCTACTAAATTTCTGGGACTGCCATCATTTTAATAATTTCCCATCTACAAATGAAAAAGCCAAAATTGTTGCCTTCATTCTGCAACCTACTAGTTACTACTATGCCTTCCTTTTCCTTACAACCATTCCCCACATCAGTCCTCCTTCTCTGTAATGAATTCTAAACTCAATCACTCAAAACTTTTCCCGTATGCTCAGGATTAGCTTCTCTGTATCAGGTCCTGCTAAAAGGATCACTTTCACACTGTTCTCCATCCTGTCACCACATTAGTGACTACATCATCATCAGCCATTCACTTCTCCTCATGCATACAAATATACCATCTAAATACAACACTGGATAGAGATTTTTATTTATATTCAGTCCACTCTGTTAGTTCTTCTTTTTTTTTTTCTGAGATAGAGTCTCACTCTGTCACCCAGGCTGGAGTGCAGTAGTGTGATCTTGGCTCACTGCAAGCTCTGCCTCCCGGCTTGACACCATTCTCCTGCCTCAGCCTCCCAAGTAGCTGGGACTACAGGTGCCCATTACCACTCCTGGCTAAGTTTTTGTATTTTTAGTAGAGACAGGGTTTCACCGTATTAGCCAGAAAGGTCTCAGTCTCCTGACCTCAGATCCACCTGCCTCAGCCTCCCAAAGTGCTGGGATTATAAGCCTGAGCCACCGCGCCTGGCCCACTCTGCTAGTTCTTGCAGCAAAGTTTTCTAGCCCTGGCACACTCTCCTCTTGATCTCTCCGATTACTTTTGCTTCAGTTGTTATTTTGTCCCTGGCACTGTGTAACCATTTTCATCACTGTCAGTTAGGGTTTCTCTGGTTTCTGCTCCATTTACTTAGTGAAGAAGGCACCTCAGAGCCATTTGTCATCACTAGTAGACTTTCTTCAGGCTACATGAATAACTACCTGACATGATGTCCTTTCTATTCGCGAATGAACTACAGCCCTGTTTAGATTTTCATGTCACTTTTATCAAGTTCCAATGTTATTTGAAGAGCTATCAAAAGAACTATGCATATAATCAAACACAACCTATGAATTTTCAAAGTTACTGAAAATGTTCACAAGATGGTATTGTTTGCTATTATGAATTAACCGACCTTGATTACAATATTCTCAAGTCTGTAACATCACAGAATATTGCTCTCATGCCCAAAAAGAGTGGAGGAGGCTGGTGAGGGTAACACAGGTCCACTACTGGTACAACAAATACTTTAATTCTGTTAGTATAAAAAGCTGGTGTTTGTCTCTACACAGACATCACTGGCTGATCTAGGAGCTGAATCCTTTGCTACAAGGACATGTCTTATGAAAAAAATATACTTGAAGCCCAACTGCAGATGTAGTACTTTGGTCTATACCACAAATTAGACATAATCCTGGCCCTCTGGGAAACTCATCAAGTGACATCCTAATAAAATCCCAATAAATAAATAAATTTAAGTAGTATTACTCAAAAATAATTTCACTGCATTTTTGAAAAAATTTGTGTTTTCATATTTCATGCCCCACATGTGGGGCACGTCCTCTGACTCTTTGTTAGGTGTGATGATGAAATAAAAGTTCCAAATGACTTATTCTCAAATCTCATCATTTATTCTTGAACTATAAAGTGCAATTTTTATAACTCCATTTATTCTACTATAATAAAAATATTTCTATTTTTGTTTCATTTTATAAAGAAAAAACCTGTTCTATTAGTGTCAATTAGAGTTTACTATAAAAGTATTTTGAGTGGAAAAAATTAGAGAAAAACAATTTTGATAGACATACATTTTATATATTGATTTACCTACTTACACAAAACTCTATATTACTACCAACTGTCACATTTTTAACATCACATATTAAGACATAAAGAAATAATCAGACTTAATTATGTTTTTGAATAATTTCTTTAAATTGGGTTGAAAATACTCATCTGCCTAGTGTTGTACGCTGAAGAACCTATCAAATGTAATTATGTAATATTTGCTAGACAACATTTTAAAATTTGTATTTCAGTTGTTGGGTCTAAAAGTCTTTAATTCAGGTTACCATTTTTCACACAATAATCATCTTTAAAATCATGTTATTTATGCTGAAGATAGAGTAAGATGTATGAATAGAATCTGCCACCTTTTGCCTTCCCCACAGGAACGCCAAATTAAACAACTATCCACACACAAAAAAAGCACCTTCACAAGAACAAAAAGCAAGTGAGCAATCACAGCACCTGGTTTTTACTTCATATTGCCAAAAGAGGCACTGAAGTGGGAAAGGAAGGACAGACAGTCTTGAACTGCCAATGCCATGTCTCACTCATCCCTCATGTGGCTGCATGACACAGAGAAAGAATCCCTGAGCTTGTGGGAGGGAAAGCAGCACAGCGATTGTGAGACTTTGTATTGGAACTCAATTCTGCCCTGTCACAGCAGAAGCAACACCAGGCGAAACTCAGCCAGCACCCACAGAGGGAACAGTTAGGCCAGCCCTACCCAGAGGAGAATTGTGCATCCCAGCAGTCTGAATCTTAGATCTAGCAAGCCTCACCACCATTGGCTAAAGTGCTCCGGGTCCTAGGTAAACATGAAAGGCAGTCTAGGCAATTACTGAACAAGTCCTGGTGCTGCGCTGGGCTTGGAGCCAGTGGACTTGCGGGGCACACAACCTAGTGAGACAGCAGTCAGGCTAGCCAAGGGAGTGCTTCTGCCACTGCTTCCCCAACCCCAGGCAGCACAGCTCATAGCTCTAGGAGAGACTTCTTCTTTCCACTCAAAGAGAGGAGAGAGAAGAGTAAAGAGGAGTTTGTCTTACAACTTGGAAACAAGCTCAGCCACAGTCGGATAGCACAATAAGCAGAGTCCTGAGGTCACCATTCCAGGCCGTAGCTCCAGAAAAACATTTCTAAACACACCCTGGGCCACAAGGGAGCCCATTGCCTTAAAGGACCCAATCCTGGCAGGGTTCATTACCTGCTGACTAAAGAATCCTTGGGCCCTGAATAATCAACAGTGACAGGCAGTACTCACCATGGATCTTGGGTAAGACTTAGAGATGTGCTGGCTTTGGGTATGACCCAGTACATTTCCAGCTGTGTTGGCTATGGGGAGAGACTCCATATGCCTAAGAAAACGAGAGGGAAGAGTAAAGGGAACTTTTTGCCTTGCAGCTTAGGTACTAGCTCAGCCACAGTGGGGTAGAACAATAGGCAGGATGTTGGGGTTTTCAATTCCATGTCTTGGTTCTTGGACGGTATCTCTAGAGCTTCCCTGGGCCAGTGGGGACCCCACTTCCTCCTAAGGAAGAGTTTCAGGTCTAGCATTAATATAGTTTGGCTGTGTCACCACCCAAATCTCATGTTGAATTCTCACTTGTTGTGGGGGGATCCTTGTGGGAGGTAACTGAATTTTGAGGGCAAGTCTTTCCTGTGCTGTTCTCCTGATAGTGAATAAGTCTCACAAGATCTGATGGTTTTTAAAAAAAGGAGTTCTCCTGCACAAGTTCTCTCTCTTTGCCTGCCACCATCCATGTCAGAAGTGACTTGCTCCTTCTTGTCTTCCACTATGATTGTGAGGTTTCTCTAGCCATGTGGAACTCTTAAGTCCAGTTGAACCTCTCTCTTTTGTAAATTGCCCAGTCTTGGGTATGTCTTTATCAGCGGCATGAAAACAGACTAATACAGGCATCATTCACCAAAAGCTAACTGAAGAGCCCTTGGGCTTTGAATGAACATTGGCAGTAACCAGGCAATATTTGCCACAGCACAGTAGCAGTTGTGGCCATGGGGAGAGATTCCTCTGCTTATGGAAAGGAGAGGAAAGAGTAGAAAGGACTTTGTCTTATAGCTTGGGAGTCAGCTAAAGCATGGTAGAATAGAGCACCAGGTAGATCCCTAAGGTTTCTGACAACAGGCCCTGGTTTTAAGACAGCACCAGAGAGAGGGGTGGCAACCATCTCTGCAGTTTGATTAATTCAGCTATTCCAGCCTGTCAGCTTTGGAGAGTCCAAAGGGTCCAGATGAGGAAGGGTCCTTCGGAAAATGGCACAGCTGTTCAACCAAAAAGCAGTCAGACTGCTTCTTTAAGCAGGACCCTGTTCCCCATTCCTCCTGACTGGGTGAGACCAAAAAGGTCTTCAGCACGCTCCTACAGGTGCATTTGGGCTGGTGACAGGTAATTACCTCCCTGGGATGGAGCTTCCATAGGAAGGAGCAGGCGGCCATATTTGTTGTTTTGTAGCCTTCACTGGTGATAACTCAAGGTACAGAAGAAAGTGAGGAAATTAGGGTCTGGAGCAGACCCCCAACAAACCACAGCAGCACTATAGAAGAGTGGCCTGACATTGAAAGAAAAACAAACAAACAGAAAACAACAGTAACAACAACATCCACCAAAATAAAAAAACAAATACAACAAAGAAATCCATTCTAAGATCAGCACCCTCAAAGATCACAGGTAGATGAGCCCACAAAGATACAAGAATATCAGCACAAAAACACTGAAAACTCAAAAATCCTCCTCCAAATAACCACAACACCTCTCCAGCAAAGGCATAGAGGTAGGCTGAGGCTGAGATGACCAAAATTGACAGAAGTAGGCTTCTGAAGGTGGGTCATAACAAATTTCACTGAGCTAAGGGAGCTTGCTGTAACCCAATGCAAAGAAGCTAAGAATCATGATAAGACAATACAGGAACTGATAGCCAGAATAGCCAGTTTACAGAGAAACTTAACTGACCTGATGGAGCTGAAAAACACAATATGAGAACTTCACCATGCAATCACAAGCATCGATAGCAGAATAGACCAAGTGGAGGAAAGAAACTCAGAGCTTGAAGACTATCTTTCTAAAGTAAGACAGGCAGACAAAAATATTTAAAAAATAATGAAAAGGAATGAACAAAACCTTCAAGAAATATGAAGAGTATGTAAAGGGACCAAACCTACTACTGATTGAAGTACCTGAAACAGATGAAGAGAACCAAGTTGGAAAACATACTTCAGGGTATCATCCAGCAGAACTTCCCCAACCTAGCAAGTCAGGCCACAAATTCAGGAAACGTAGACAACCCCAGTAAGATTCCATGAGAAAATAAACCCCAAGACACATAATCCTCAGATTCTCCAAGATCAAATGAAAGAAAAAAATGTTAAGGGCAGCCAAAGAGAAAGGCCAGGTCAACTACAAATGGAAACCCATTAAACTAACAGCAGACCTCTCAGTGGAAACTCAACAAGCCAGAAGATATCGGAGGCCAATATTCAACCTTCATGGAGAAAAGAATTTGCAACCCAGAATTTTATATCCAGCCAAAGTGAGCTTCAAAAGTGCGGGATAAATAAGATCTTTTTCAGACAAGCAAGTGCTGAGGAAATTTATCACCAGCAGGCTTGCCTTGCAAGTGTTCTTGAAGAAAGCAGTAAATATGAAAAGGAAAACCCATTACCAGACACTACAAAAACACACTGAAGTACACAGACCAGTGACACCATGAAGTACCACATAAACAAGTGTGCAAAATAACCAGCTTACATCATGATGACAAGATCAAATTTGCACATGACAATACTTAAGTGTAAATAGGCTAAATATCCCAATTAAAAGAAACGGAATGGCAAGCTAAATAAACAGCCAAGACCCATCAGTATGCTGTCTTCAAGAGACCCATCTCACATGCAAAGACATAGGCTCAAAATAAAGGGGCAGAAAATAATTTACCAAGCAAATGGAAAACAGAAAAAAAACGGGTTACAATCCTAGTTTTTGACAAAATAGTCTTAAAATCGACAAAGATCAAAAAAGACAGCTGTGGATCAAGTGGATTTGATAGATATGTACAAAACTCTCCACCTGAAAACAACAGTATACACATTCTTCTCATTGCCACATGGGAATTACTCTTTTTGATCACATAATCAGAAGTAAAACACTCCTTGGTAAATGCAAAAGAACTGAAATAATAACACTCTCTTAGACCACAACACAATCATATTAAAATTCAAGATTAATAAAGTCACTCAAAAACCATACAACTACATGGAAATTCAACAACCTGCTCCTGAATGACTCTTGGATAAATAATATAAGAAAGGCAGACATCAAGAAGTTATTTGAAACTAATGAGAACAAAGAGACAATGTACCAGAATATCTGGGATGCAGCCAAAGCAGTGTTAAGAAGGAAATGTATAGCACTAATTGCCCACATTAAAAAGGTAGAAAGACTCAAGTTAACAACCTTAACATCACAACTAAAAGAACTAGAGAACCAAGAGCAAACAAACGCCAAAGGTAGCAGAAGACAAGAAATAACCAAGATCAGAGCTGAACTGAAGGAGATAGAGAAAAGCAAAACTGTTCAGAAAATCTGCAAATCCAGGAGCTGGTTTTTGGAAAAAATTAATAGAATAGATAGATGACTAGCTAGACTAATAATGAAGAAATGAGAGAAGAATCAAATAGAACCAGAAATGATAAGGGGATATCACCACTGACACAACAGAAATACAACCATCAGAAAATACCAAAAACACCCCTATGCACATAAACAAGAAAATATAGAAGAAATGGATAAATTCCTGAACACATACACCCTCCCAGTACTGAACCAGGAAGAAACTGAAACTCTGAAGAGAACAATAACGAGTTCTAAAATTGAGACAGTAATAAATAACCTACAATACACAGAAAAATACACACACAATATTATAGCTCTGCAATTGTGGTGTGTAAACGAACAAAATCTTGAGAAGAAACACTAAAAGATAAACTGATCAAAATAAATACAGCAACTTTTCAGGTTAAAGACAGTATAATAAGATAAAAATAGAAACAACAAAAGGTAAAAAGCAGGGTGACAAAGTTAAAGTGTAGAGGTTTTCAGTTTTCTTTTTGGTGTTTTCAGTTTGTTTGCTGCTTTGTTATGCAATCAGCATTGAGTTGTCATCAGTTTAATACAATTAGTTATAAGATATTTGCAAGCCTCATGGTAACTTCAAATTAAAAAACATGCAACGTATACATACAAAATAAAAAGCAAGACATTAAAACATACTACCAGAGAAAATCACCTCCACTAAAAGGAAAACAGGAAGAAGAAAACAAGGAAGACCAGAAAACAACAAAATATCAGGAATAAGTTCTTATTTATCAATGAAAAAAAATGTAAATGGACCAAACTCTTCAATCAAGAGACATAGAGTGACTGAATGAATAAAACAAAAGCAAGACACAGTGATTTGTTGCCTACAAAAACCACACTTCACCTATAAAGATACACATAGACTGACAATAAAGGAATGGGAAAATATATTTCATGCAAACAGAAACCAAAAAAAAAAAATACAGGAGTAACTATACTTACATCAGACAAAATAGTAATTTTAAATATATATGCACCCCCAAATATATAAAGAAAATATTATTCAAACAATATAGAGAGATCGACCCCCAATGTAATAATTGCTGGAGACTTGAAGGCTTCACTTTCTGCATTGGAGAAACCATCCAGACAGAAAATCAACAAAGAAACATCAGACTTAATCCGCACTACACACTAAATGGACCTGAAAGACATTTACAAAACATTTCATCCAAAAGCTGCATAATACACACCTTCCACTCAGAACATGGACTATTCTCAAGGAGAGACCTCATATTACACCACAAAACAAGTTTTAAAACATTTTTTAAAATTGAAATAATATCAAGTATCTTATTTTACCACAATAGAATGAAACTAGAAATCAACAGCAAGAGAAATTTTGGAAACTACACAAATACATGGAAATTAAACAACATGCTCCTGAATGACCACTGGGTCAATGAAGACATTAAGAAAAAAATTGAAAAAAATGTCTTCACGCAAATGATAATGGAAACACAACATACCAAAACCTATGGGATACAGTGACAGCAGTATTAGAAGGGGAGTTTATAGCTACAAGAATCTACATCAAAAAAGAAGAAAAACTTCAAATAGACAATCTAATGATGCATCTTAAAGAGCTAGAAAAGCTAGAGAAAACCAAACACAAAATTAGAAGAGAAAAAATAATACAGATCAAAGCAGAAATAAATGAATTTGAAATGAAGAAAACAATACAAAAGATCAGTAAAATGAATACTTGATTTTTTGAAAAGGTTAACAAAATCAACAAACCTTTAGCCAGACTAAGAAAAGAGAGAGAAGATTCAAATAAATAAAATCAGAGACAAAAAAGGAGACATTACAACCGATAGCACAGAAATCCATAGGATCACTAGAGGCTATTCTGTGAAAATATATGCCAATAAGTTGGAAAAGCTAGAAGAAATTAATAAACCCCTAGACACACACAACCTACCAAGATTGAACCATGAAGAAACCCAAAACCTGACAAGCTCCAAATATGTAACAAGATGGAAGCCAAAAGAAAAAGCCCTGGATCTGATGGCTTCACTGTTGACTTTTACCAAACATTTAAAAAACTAGTACCAATCCTACTCAAACTATTCTGAAAAACACAGGATGAGGGAATATTTCAAGGCCAACATTACCATGATATCAAAACCAGACATAGACACATCAAAAGAAAGCAAAACTACAGGCCAATATCCCTGATAAATATTGATGCAAATATCCTCCACAAAATACTTGCAAACTGAATTCAACAATATATTTTTAAAAATCATTCATCATGACCAAGTAGAATTTATCTCACGTGTGCAAGGATGGTTCAACATATGCAAATAAATTAATGTGATACATCATATCAAAAGAATAAAGGACAAAAACCATATGACAATTTCAATTGATGCTGGAAAAGCATTTGGTAAAATTCAACATTCTTTTATGATAAAAATCCAAGGTCCAGAGTTCAAGACCAGCCTGGCCAGCTGGTGAAATCCCATCTGTACTAAAAATACAAAAAAAAAAAAAAAAAAAAAAAGCTGGGCATGGTGGCACTTGCCTGTAGTTCCAGTTACTTGGGAGGTTGAGGCAGAAGAATTGCTTGAATCCAGCAAGTGGAGGTTGCAGTGAGCCGAGATCATACTACTGCACTCCAGTCTGGGTGACAGACTGAGACTCCATCTCAAGAAAAACAAACAAACAAACAAACAAATTGGGTATCAAAGAAGCATATCTAAACACAATAAAAGTCTTATATGACAGGCCCACAGCTAGTATGATACTACATGGGGAAAAATTGAAAGCCTTTCCTCTAAGATCTAGAATACAAGGATGCCTATTTTTACCACTGCTATTTAATGTTGTACCAGAAGTCCTAGCTAGAGGAGTCAGAAAAGAGAGACATGTAAAGAGTGTCCAAATTGGAAAGGAAGAAGTCAAATTGTCCTTGTTTCCTAAAGATATAATCTTATATTTGGAAAAACCTGAAGACGTGACAAAAATATTCAGATGATAGACAGATTCAGACCCTTCTAGAGAACAGGAGTCTTTGGAAACTACTTCAGGAAGTTCCTCAACACAATACTTGCAAATTGAATTCAACCATATATTTTTTAAAATCATTCACTATGACCAAGTACAAGTTATCTCAGGGGTGCAAGGTTGGTTCAACATATGCAAATAAAATAATGTGATACATTGTATCAGGAAGGTCACTCTCCACCTCCTGAAAGCCAACAGTCCTTAAGAATTGCTGAGGAGACATTATTTCAGGATTATGGCAGTTTGGAGTCTGGACTAGATATCAGCTCCAACTCAGATGGATAGAGCAGTGTATAGAGGCTCACATCATGAATTTTAGCTCCAGAATGACTGCAAGAACAAACAAGGAATCCTGAGAGGACCCTCAGACACTCTGAAGAAAGCAGAGTGCTCCTGCAGGACCCAGGAGTCACCCCAAATACTCTGCAGGAAGACCCACCAAAGGACAGTCCAAGCTCAGACATGCCTAGCCCTGCCCCCACCTGATGGTACTTTCCAACCCACCCTGGTGGCTGAAGACAAAGGGCATATACTCTTGGGGGTTCTAGGGCCCCAACCCCTGCCAGTTCCTCTCCTTACTACCACAATTGATGCTCTCCAAAAAGCACCACCTGCCAGCAGGAGGCCAAATCAGCACAAAAGTAGAGCATTGAACCACCAAAGCTAACAACCCTCACAGAGTCCATTTCACCCCCCTGCCACCTCCACCAGAACAGGTGCTAGTATCCAGGGCTGAGACCCATAGATGGTTCACATCACAGAACTCTGTGCAGACAACCCCCAGTACCAGCCCAGAGCTGGGCAGATGTGCCAGGTGGCTAGACCCAGGAGAGAGATAACAATCACTGCAGCTTGGCTCACAGCAAGCCACATCCATAGGAAAAAGAGGAGAGTACTACATCAAGGGAAGACCCCATGGGACAAAAGAATCTGAACAACAGCCTTCAGCCCTAGACCTTCCCTCTGACAAAGGCTATCTAAATGAGAAGGAACCAGAAAACCAACTCTGGTAATATGACAAAACAAGACTCTTTAACCGCTCCAAAAAATCACACTAGATCACCAGTCATGGATCCAAACCAAGAAGAAATCCCTGATTTACCTGAAAAAGAATTCAGGAGGTTAGTTATTAAGTTGATCAGGGAGGCACCAGAGAAAGGCAAAGTCCAATGCAAGGAAATCCAAAAAAAAAAAAAAAAACAAGAAGTGAAGGGAGAAATATTCAAGGAAATAAACAGCATAAAGAAAAAGCAATCAAAACTCCAGGAAACACTGGACACACTGATAGAAATGCAAAATGCTCTGGAAAGTCTCAGCAATGGAAATGAACAAGTAGAAGAAAGAAATTCAGAGCTAGAAGACAAGGTCTTTGAATTAACCCAATCCAACAAAGACAAAGAAAAAAAGAGTAAGAAAATATGAACAAAACCTCCAAGAAGTCTGGGATTATGTTAAACAACCAAACCTAAGAATAATCAGTGTTCCTGAGGAAGAAGAGAAATCTAAAAGTTTGGAAAACATAT
>NW_012115988.1:2486502-2536327 GCF_000951035.1 Colobus angolensis palliatus
CCTCCAAGAAGTCTGGGATTATGTTAAACAACCAAACCTAAGAATAATCAGTGTTCCTGAGGAAGAAGAGAAATCTAAAAGTTTGGAAAACATATTTGGGAGAATAATTGAGAAGAACTTCCCTGGCCTTGCTAGAGACCTAGACATCCAAATACAACACGCACAAAGAACAGTTGGGAAATTCATCACAAAAGATCATTGCCTAGGCACATTGTCACCAGGTTATCTAAAGTTAAGATGAAGGAAAGAACCTTAAGAGACAAAAACTCCAGGTAACCTATAAAGGAAAACCTATCAGATTAATAGCAGATTTCTCAGCAGAAACCCTACAAGTCAGAAGGGATTTGGGCCCTATCTTCAACCTCCTCAAACAAAACAATTATCAACCAAGAATTTTGTATTCAGTAAAACTAAGCATCATATATGAAGGAAAGATACACTCATTTTCAGGCAAACAAATGCTGAGAGAATTTGCTACTACCAAGCCACCACTATAAGAACTACTAAGAAGAGCTGTAAATCTTGTGGAAACACATCAAAACAGAACCTCTTTAAAGCATAAATCACACAAGATCTATAAAACGAAAATACAAGTTAAACAGCAAAAACAAAAAACAAAAAACTAAGGTACACAGGCAACAAACAGCAAAATGAACGCAACGGTAACTCACGTCTCAATATGAACATTGAATATAAATAGCCTAAATGCTCCACTTAAAGGATACAGAAATGCGGAATGGAAAAGAACTCACCAACCAACAATCTGCTGCCTTCTGGAGACTCACCTAACCATAAGGACTCACATAAAGTTAAAGTAAAGGGGTGGAAAAGGCATTTCATGCAAATGGACACCAAAAGCAAGCAGCAGTGGCTATTCTTATATCAGACAAAACAAACTTTAAAGCAACACCAGTTAAAAGAGACAAAGAAGAACATTATATAATGGTAAAAGGCCTTGCCCAACAGGAAAATATTGCAATCCTAAATGCATATGCACCTAACACCAGAGTTCCCAAATTTATAAAACAATTACTAATAGACCTAAGGAATGAGATAGACAGCAACACAATAATAGTGGGGGACTTCAGCACTCCACTGACAGCACTAGACAGGTCATCAAAACAGAAAGTCAACAAAGAAACAATGGATTTAAACTATCCCTTGGAACAAATGGATTCACCTGATATATACAGAACATTCATCCAACAGCTGCAAAATACACATTCTATTCAACAGTGCATGGAAACTTCTCCAAAATAGACCATATGATAGGTCATAAAACGATCCTCAAAAAATTTAAGAAAATTGAAATGATATCAAGCATTCTCTCAGAGAACAGTGGAATAAAACTGGAAATCCAAAGGAACCTTCAAAACCATGCAAATACATGGAAATTAAATAACGTGCTCCTGAATGGTCATTGGGTCAAAAATGAAATCGAGATGGGAATTTAAAAATTATTTAAACTGAAGGACAGTAATGACACAACCTATCAAAACCTCTGGGATATAGCAAAGGCAGTGCTAAGAGGAAAGTTCATAGCCCTAAACACCTATATCAAAAAGCCTGAAGGAGCACAAACTAACAATGCAAGGTCACACCTCAAGGAACTAAAGAAACAAGAACAAACCAAACCCGGCAGAAGAAAGAAAATAACCAAGAACAGAGCACAACTAAATGAAATTGAAACAAAAAAAAATACAAAAGATGAATGAAACAAAAACCTGGTTCTTTGAAAAGATAAATAAAATTGATAGACCACTAGCAAGATTAACCAAGAAAAGAAGAGAGAAAGTCCAAATAACCACATTAAGAAACAAAACAGAAGATAAAACTGACACCACTGAAATGCAAAAGATCATTCAAGGCTACTATGAACACCTTTATGCACATAAACTAAAAAACATGGAAGAGATGGATGAACTCCTGGAAAAACGCAACCCTCCTAGCTTAAATCAGGAAGAATTAGTTACCCTGAACAGACCTATAACAAGCAGAGAGATTGAAATGGTAATTAAAAAATTACCAACACAAAAATGTCCAAGACCAGATGAATTCACAGCAGAACTCTACCAAACATTCAAAGAACAATTGATACCAATCCTTTTGACACTATTCCACAAAATAGAGAAAGACAGAATCCTCCCTAATTCATTCTATGAAGCCAGCATCATTCTAATACCAAAACCAGGAAAGGACATAACCAAAAAAGAAAACTACAGACCAACACCCCTGATGAACATAGATGCTAAAATCCTTAACAAAATACTAGCTAACCAAATCCACCAACATATCAAAAAGAAAATCCACCATGATCAAGTGGGTTTCATACCAAGGATGCAGGGATGGTTTAACACATGCAAGTTAATACATGTGATACACCACATAAACAGAATTTTTTTTAAAAAAATCACATGATCATCTCAACAGATGCAGAAAAAGCATTCAACAAAATTCAGCATTCCTTTATGATTAAAACTCTCAGTAAAATGGGCATACAAGGGACATAACTCAATGTAATAAAAGCCATCTATGACAAACCCACAGCCAACATAATACTGAATGGGGAAAAGCTGATAACATTTCCTTGGAGAACTGGAACAAGACAAGGATGCCCACTGTCATTACTCCTCTTAAACATAGTACTGGAAGTCCTAGCGATAGAAATCAGACAAGAGAAAGAAATAAAGGGCATCCAAATTAGTAAAGAGGAAGTCAAACTGTCACTGTTTGACGACGATATGATTGCTTACACCTCAAAAACCCTGAAGACTCCTTCAGAAAGCTCCTAGAACTGATAAAAGAATTCAGCAAAGTTTCCAGACACAAGATTAATACACACAAATCAGCAGCTCTTCTATACACCATGAGCAGCCAAGCAGAGAATCAAATTAAGATCTCAACCCCTTTTACAATATGGGCAAAAAAAATATAAAAAATAAAAATAAAAAAACTTAGGAATATACCTAACCAAGAAGTCGAAAGACCTTCCTCTGTTGGTAGCACAACAGAATGATTATAATAACTTATTGTATATTTTAAATAACGAAGAGTATAATCAGATTATTTGTAACACAAAGAAAGGATAAATCCTTGAGCTGATACTCCATTTACCCTGGTGTGATTATTATGCATTTTTATGTCTGTATCAAAATATGTCATATACTTAATAAATCAATAAATCTACTGTGTACTCAAAGTAAAAATAAAAATTATAAAAAATTACATGAATTAAGCCTTAAAAATAAAACAAAGTAAGAAAATTGTGTTATTTAAGACGTTTAAGCTAGTGTTTGCTAAAACAAACTATGGAATACTTTTTTTAATTTGAAGAGAGATATTCTAGTTTTTATTCATTATAAAGTAGATCTCTAGTTATTCTGAAATGAGAGGTCACTTTGACTCTTTCTCTACAATAGGAGAAAAGATGAAGAGTCTTCACTACATTTATTTTCTACGAAGTATCCATCTTCACTTCCTTTCTTTCCTGTTGTACAGATAGAAAATTTAGCCTTTAAAGTAAGCAGTCTGAACCTAGTAAAGAGTAGAAGTGCCTATCCCTTGATGCAACATGAAGAAACATGGACCAAATAAGCACATTAGATTTACAGACAGCATCCAAAATATCAAAATTCTATTAAACCATCTTTATTTATTTTACCAATTTGAAGTTAAAATAAAGACACAGGAAGGCAAAATTTTTTTAATCTGCAAAACTAAATAAAGATATTAACTATTTTAGAAACAGTCACTATCAGGAATTGTATTTCTATATTTTCATAATAATGACGTATGAGCATAGGTTTCTGTGCAGGAGGAAATGTGGTCAACTCAATTTGTATTACCCTACCACAGGAAAGAGGGATTTGTTCCCATGCATCAGAGAAAATACATGAACTAGCTAGACCACTGGACCATAAAATCCACTTAGAAGCAGCAAGTTGTTTCATATGATGAAGGCAATACAGGTAAAAGATCTGCCACTTATTGTGCATTTTTATGTGCCAGAGGCTATACAAGGTACTCTGCATATGCTATATATCATTCATTATTAACAATTCCATGAATTCCATAATAACATTCTTCATTTTATAAAAGAGGAAACCAAGGTTCAGTGAAAGAAAGTGACAACTAGGAAGAGCAGAGCATTAACTCAAAAATAGATTCCTAAATCCATGCCCTCACCACAGCACTCAGCACGATTAAACTCCTCTTTCCCTCACTCTTTGATATCTTTTTCTTTCAGTCCCATTCTATTTGCCTAACCTCTTCCCAAAATATGCTGTTATTCATTCTTAGATGAAAATATATATAATTTATTTTTAAAACACTGTTAAAGATATCTGAATTCATAAAAGTGATTCCTCTCTCCCCCAACCCCACTTCCTACCACGAGTAAAGTTATTTGTCAATATTCAGCACATAAAACAAGGCTCTAAATAAATCACTCACAAAAACAAAACAAAAATCTTTTCACTGTCCCCACATACTCACCTGCACAGTCCACTGTGCTTCTTTCTGCTAAATTATTTTTCATAGCGGCTATACATGTCCATGGTTCTTCCTCTTTGTGACTAAAAGTGAGACAATTAGTTCTATTATATAAAATTATGTGCTGGGCATGGTGGCTTAAGCCTGTAATCTTAGCACTTTTGAAGGCTGACACAGAAGGATTCCTTGAAGCCAGGAGCTGGAGATCAACCTGGACAACATAGCGAGAGAGTATCTCTAAAAATAAAAATTAGCTGGGCCTGGTAGCACATGCCAATTGCCCCAACTACTCAGGAGGCTGAGAGGGAAGGATCACTTGAGCCCCGGAGTTTGGGGCTGCTGTGAGCTATGATCACACCACTGTACTCCAGCTTGGGTGACAAAGTGAGCCACTATCTCTTTAATTCATTCATTAATTCAATTCAATTAAATTTTTGGAACATTTTATTTATATACCCAAACATTTATTCATAAGCATTGGGTCTGTCTCTACAATTAAGAATGAAAAGTCTGATTTGTAATGATAATTAGCATGACTGCTTCTGACACTTTTGCAGACTTATGACACAACAATTTCACTGAATTATCTATTACTGTTAGTTTCTAGGTTGCTACTTCTTTATTTATTATCCTCCCAAGACTTGATTTGGCATTTATTCATTATCCTATGTTGAATGTTGGTACCTCAGCCCCTACACTTTCTATCTTACCATAAAACTAATCTTCATGAGACCCCATTACTAAGGGGACTAAGTCTTGCTGGTTATTTGAGAAGAATTACAAAAATTGCATAAAACCATCTGGCTATTTCTCATGATATTAGGTAACTAAACAGAGTTTTCAGGAATTAGAAGTCACTGTTATTTTGATTCTTGCAATCTAAATAGGACCAAGTTCAGACAACTTCTCACTAGTAAAAAGATTAATACCAGTCCTCAAAGAAAGGACAGCTCAGACTCTGGATTGGATTTGCAGAACTGTTCCTGATTTGTTTCATTTTGTAAAGGTGTATTGTCACACTGAGAGGTGACAACGTGCTAGCAGACCTCGCTCTCGGCGCCTCCTCAGCCTCGGCGTCCACTCTGGCGGTGGTTGAGGAGCCCTTCAGCCCGCCACGGCACAGTGGGTGCCCCTCTCTGGGCTGGCCGAGGCTGGAGCCGCCTCCCTCTGCTTGCGGAGAGATGTGGAGGGAGAGGCGCAGGCGGGAACCGGGGCTGCGTAGCTCCAGGGCCAGCGCGAGTTCCGGCGGGCAAGGGGGCCGACTGTGCGAGCCACAGGGAGTAGCCGGCAGGCGCTGCCAGCCCGGGACAGTGAGGGGCTTAGCAACTGGGCCAGCAGCTGCAGAAGGTGCCGCGGGCTGGCAACTGCGCTCCAGTTCTCTCCGGGCCTCAGCCGCCTCCCCGCGGGGCAGGGCTATGGACCTGCAGCCCGCTGTGTCCCAGCCCCCGGCTCCGCGGTGGACTCCTGCGTGGCCCAAGCCTCCCCCACGGGCGCCGCCCCCTGCTCCGTGGCGCCCAGTCTCATCAACTGCCCAAGGGCTGAGCAGTGCAGGGACTAGGGGGCAGCTCTAGGGACTAGGGGGCAGCTCCACCGGCACCCCTGTACAGGTTCCACTAGATGAAACCAGCTGGACCCCTGAGTGTGGTGGGGACTTGGGGAACTTTTATGTCTAGCTAAGGGATCCTAAACGCACCAATCAGCACACTGTGTCTAGCTCAGGGTTTGTAAATACACCAATCAGTACTCTGTATCTAGCTAACCTAGTGGGGGCTTGGAGAATTTTTATGTCTAGCTAGAGGATTGTAAATGCACCAATCAGCACTCTGTCAAAACGGACCAATCAGCTCTCTGTAAAATATACCAATCAGCTCTCTGTAAAATGGACCAATCAGTAGGATGTGGGTGGGACCAGATAAGGGAATAAAAACAGGCTGCCCCAGTGAGCCAGTAGCAACCTGCATGGGTGCCCTTGGATGCAGTGGAAGTTTTGTTCTTTCCTCATTTACACTAAATCTTGTTGCTGTTAACCATTTGGGTCCACGTTGCTTTTATGTGCTTTAACACAGCAGGGGTCTGTAGTTTCACTCCTAAAGGTAGCAAGATCCTGAACCCAGTGGGAAAAATGAACAACTCTAGATGTGCTTTCTTTAAGAGGTGTAACACTCACCGCTAAGGTCTGCAGCTTCAGTCCTGACAGCCAGACCATGAACCCACCAGAAGGAAGAAACTGCAGACACATCTGAATGTCTGAAAGAACAAACTCAAGACACACCATCTATAAGAACTGAAACACCCACCATGAGGGTCCACGGCTTCGTGCTTGAAGTCAGCGAGACCAAGAACCCACCAACTCCGGACACAATACTAACATGTTTAACATACATGTGGTGTATCTATATATCTGCTTGCATAACTTAAACTCGTTCCATTTGGAAGAAACCGCTATCATTGATACAATAAACCGAATTTTTTACATTGTTTTGTACCCTCAGTTTTTTATTTCTGTTTCCTATGCATTTAGTCTGTCTCATACCCCTTGTGGTTTTCAAGTGTCACAGGTTTATGCTGACATAGTAATTGTTCAATCTATACAGAATAGGAGTCACCCGTAGATCTTGTGACTATGCTTTCCTTTGAAGGGACCATGTGCTTGCTGTGACTAAACTTTGCCCAAATTTTTTTCTTGGATTAGAGTCCACTTCTCCACAATCTATTATATTCAGTCTAACCAGTGCATCAGCAAGGATAGTTAAAGCACCAAAGTTTGCAAGTGCCCCATCTGATAGTCTGTAATTTCCCAGAAATTTTAAATATTTAAAACTATGGCATAATTACGCATATGGAGTGTGAGGTTCATTTTATAAGGTTTGCACACCTTTTATCTAAGTTTTAGCAGGTTTTTTTTCCCATATTTTCAGGCAACTTTCAGTAGGTTTTTGACTGTTGCTCTTTTTAGGAAAAATGTTTCCTTCCATGATTCATGGATAATTGCTATTTCGTATATTTGAAGAGAAACAAAACCAACTGTGTTAGAAAACAGCCTAAATTTTTCTTACAGCCACAATTTCCACCAGACCAATATTTTGGGACCTCTATAATATGGTTAGCTGGGTACTGGTGCAGGGAGTTAACCAGTATCGCTTAAGGTAGAGAAGAAAAAATTAAACTTTCCAAGACTTTTAAAATTATAACACAATGCCATCATCCAAGACAATACAGTCAGGAAGACACTCCACCTTTCACACATGTACTCCACAGGCTATCAAATATGACTGACTTTTCTTTTTCAAAATGACTTTGATATTTATTTTAAATGGGTTCACTGATTAAATAACATTTGGGTGGAGAAAGGAGGATCAATAAGAGGGCTCTGGGCAACTAGCTTAAATGTTTCCGCCTGCCATTTACAATGACCCTTCATATGAATTTACCATCTCTGTCTCTTACATAGGAACAGATTAAATGAAAAGCAAACTGAGTCAGAGAGATAAGGCTGGCTTCAGAAGAGATGTAGGCATAGGATGATTTGTCAATCCAAGTAATAAAATTAGTTATTCAGTTTTCAGTCAGCCAATCAACCTGTTAGCCAAATTCCATTAAGCATGGCTTGACTATGCACAAGAGGGTACTAACTAAAATGAAAGAAACACATATAGAAATATTAGAGGATAACTGATATAAAAAGGCAGATACAGGTGGTTAGAAATAGAGCTCCTATTTATTGAATACCTCATTTAATCCTGACAACTGTAGTTACAGTTTACATTATGCTCAATAATCCATGCCTATATAAATGTTTTCTGAAATAGCAGATAATGTTGAAAATAAAATGAGAAAATGTACCTCTTCATTTGTGGAATTAAAAAAATCTCTTCTTCCCAATAATTGATTCAATTTTTTATTAAAAATAGTGCCTCTAAAACAGTCATTGAATCTTAACTTTTTTCAAATAGATCACTTTTTGAATTTGAATTAGAAAATTGTGGGTCGCAGGTAGAAGACATAAGTTCTGGAATTCTGTTGTGCCACATGGTGACTATAGTTAAATGTATTGCATTCTTGAAAACTGTTAAGAGGGTGTATTTTAAGTGTTCTTACCACACAAAAAAAGATAAGTATGTAAGAAAATTCATATGTTAATTAGTTCAATTTAGTCATTCCACAATGTATACATATTTCAAAACATGTTGAATGTGATAGATATAATTGTAGTATATACAATTTTCATTTGGAAATTTAAAAATAAAGAGAAAAAAAGAAAATTATGGATCTTCTTTCCCAGAAAAATGTGCATAAGAAATGTGTATCTCTACCTCCAATTTATTGATAACAATTTCAGGGGATTCATGGCTCTCTACACATCTCTGTACTGAGCACAGCACATGCGCATACATACCCAAATTCTCAAAGACTGCAGCCTCCTTCTTTCTCTAGATCATTACTCCATAATCTAGAACTTGATATCTAACTTTTATCTTTCTCCATTAATGTATTAGAACATAATTCTTTGTCAACCATAAGAAAATCTCTTCAGAGAAATGTATCTTTTATATTCCAGCTGGTACACAGAGGATGCTAAATAATCACATGGTAATTGATGGAAAGGAAAATGCAAGTAAATGAAAGTTTTCATTATATCAGCCCTTACAGATTATCCCTTGGAATGCAGAGTGTTTCCACTTGCAGAATGCTTAGATCATCTCTAAGCATTGCTTCTTCTGCATCTTTCCTTCACTACATCAAGGATTACTGCATGACCCTGTGAAGTTTTACACAACCACTGCCACGTTCTGCCCTGCAGCTAACTGAATTTCAGCATCAGTGGGCCAAATTCACACACTTACAAGGAGCAGTTTGAGCCCAAGTTTTGGAGTAGGAAAAGCCATGCTTACCTCTTTCTCTATTTCTGTTCAGCATGAAGTCCCTTGTTTGACGTCTTCACACTGCCTGGTCAAATCCCTTTGCCTTTGTGTCTGACCTAAAGTCATCTAAAACTACCAGGCAAGGACTAGGACTGCCACAGGATTCCTTTAATGTGGCAATGTAATAGAGAAAACATGCTTATCCTAGAGATAAGTTTTGTCATGCTTTGGTTATAGCTAAGTTGGTCAGTTATAATCTCAGTTTGCCATCTTCTGAAGTTTCCTGAAAACACAGTAGAAAAATGGTTGTCTGACACTAAGAATTATAGAAATCTCAACAGACGTTTTAATTTTTTTAGTCAGAGCTTCATATCTACTTTATTAAAAAGACAAAAACAAAATCAAAAAGTATACATATGCTAATATAATTATGGATACATAATATCACATGATTATTTCAGCATCCTTGAACTCAATCATCATCCCACACGCAAAAAAAAAAGTCCTTTGGAAAAGAAATCTATATTATTGATTGCTTTCTAGGAGGTGGAATTAAGACAAAGAATTTATGATACATATATCTAGTTCTTTGCTTCCTTTCCCTGGTTTTATTGCAGATATACTACAATACAAAAAACAGGGAAAAAGAAGCTTTTCCCAAAATATTATTAGCCATATGCTTGTTTTTATAGACACTATCCCTCTCAATATTATTTTCTCAATAAATATAGCACTGTTGAGATAGCCCTGAATCTATATTTAAGAAGGTAATTACAGAATTTACTATTAAAAATATAGGACGAATGTGTGTGAGGTTTGTGTTAACGTCAAAAATGCCCAAATGCACCTTGAGTTGTGGCTCACAAAACACCATCTAGGAAATACTGGATAGAAGAAGAGACAGTCCTTGGGATATGGAGCTTCTGAACAAAGCCTCAGGGTAAAATATTGTTCAGCAGCTGTCATAAAATGAACAACCTGTCTTGAATGTTGAAGTTGCTAACTTCAGGAAGAACTCCCAATACCAGATTTAAAAGGAACTCCTGGACAAAGCTGGGGCAAGTGTTCTAGTTGCGGGTTCGCCCACCACCTGCCATGAAAAAATCATTAAGTGAAAATCAAAGGAGTGAGCAAAAAGGGAGCAGGGAGGATCGAGAAGTGGGGGATGCTGAGTCAAACAGTTGCGCCATATAAGCAACAGGTAGAAACCATGAAAAATCATAAGAACACAGAAGTTATGAGAATAATACAATATTAGAGCCAAAGTTGAGGAGATGTGAGCGAGCAAATATCATCCCAGCGACCTTCTTTGAGGCTTGCTAAGGCCCTGAGGATTAATCATCAGAGGAAATTTCCCCATTTCCAAAGCCTGGTGAGGATCTGAAGTGTTCTTTCACTTACACAGAGAGCCTGGTGAAGCAATCAGGAGTTTGAAAAGAGGCACTGTCCCACCAGCTGAGGATTAGACTTTGTTATGCAGTTCATTATTAATTAATTTCTTTATGACCCACATATCTGAATGGACTCCTACAATCAGACAGGGGAGAAAGTAAAATAGAGAAGCTAAAATGGACATTTCCCAAGAGGGGAAGAACACAAAATGTTCTTTCTACTTTGTATTTCTAGCCCCTTTATTAAATGTGAGTATAACTCTGTGTCATGTAAAACCTGACACCTGGCACTTGACTAAGGAGTTTAATATTGCCATCTGGTAAATATGTTTCATCAGTTGTCCATATGAAGTCTCTTAAGGATATATGAAGCAATTAAGTGAAAAAAAAAGTTATGACCTGAGTCTAAATATACTTTCACTAAAGTGAACAGTTTATTTAGAATGAAAACTAGCCTCAATAACTGTACCACATTTTAATTAAGCCTCCAAAATCTCTAGAATGAATGCATTTTTCCCCTGCAAAGCCTTACTATGTCCAACACAGTAAGTTAGGTCTTCTCTCTCCTCTCTCTCTCTCTCTCTCTTTCTCCCTCTCTCTCTCTCTCTGAAATAATTGTTTTCTTTCAGTCTTGTATTCTGAGATTTCTCCAAAGCAAAAACTGACTATTGATGAATTACAGAAACTTTTTCCTTCCTTCCAAAATATTCGTATCTGGTCTTTGTTTAACTTCTGCTGTCATTTTACAGAAATTAACAACAAATAACAGACATCAAATTTGGTATAGTTTCCTTTCCTAAAACTTGCCATTTTCACATTGGTTACTCCGCAAGACAAAAACCACTCAAATATCAGAGGAATCACTATCAGTCATATTACTTCCTGAAGTGTTTTGTCTGTGAAATAATAAATCAGTTTCATTTCTCCAGCTACTGTTTCTTGCTGTCTTCCTTTCATTTGCTCTCAGCTTGAGTGAGAAATTTATTTTTGATGGTTTGGTGTTATATGGGGAGTTAGTTGTGCTGAATTGTAAAATACTGAAATCTTTTTTTATATATAGAGTTACCGAGTACTTCTTCCATCAGAATGTAGTCTGAATCTTTAGAAAATTCATGTTAAATATTTTCTTTTTTTTTTTTTTTTTTAGACAGAGTCTTGCTCTGTCGCCTTGAGCCACCATTGAACAATATTGAAATGTGATTAAAAAGCGGGTGATTCAAACTCCCAAATAAACGACAGCTTTCTATATGAAGGAATCAGGATTTAGATATTTTGTTGTTGTTGTTATTGAAGAGAAAAAAAAGTCTCATTAGAACTCCCTTAACTGTCCCCAGCCTTCCTTAGTTAAGCTATGGTGTGACTGAAAGGGCTTTAATGTTCCCCTCAGATTGACTAAACTTTAAACAGGCTTCTTCCAGACTCTAGGCACTTGCCCTCCTTTTTTTTTTTTTTTTTTTTTTAACAGTGTTTACTTTAGAAAATGTAAATTCTTTCCTACCCCTTTAAGATATAAATTTTTTAAAAAGCTTCTTGCCAGTTTTAAGACACACAAAAAAATGTCTTTCTCAAATACCTGAGAGCCATCTCTTTGAAATGTAAACATCAAAGAAGATAGTGCCCTATCTTATCCCTTAGTTTCTGTGGGAGGGTGGATGACTAACTTTGGTGGATGCCTTGTTCCAAGTTGTAAAGCTACCTCTTGTGAAGATTACTTTTCCTGTGGGTAAAAGCTGGTTGACAAACACAGATGCCCTAGCTCAACTCTTAGAAACTCTTCTGCCCCTTGTGTTAGTGCAGTTGAGCTCAGACTGAATTCTAGTGTGTTTCATTGCAATCGCTTTGAATAAAGTCTTCCTCACTGGTTTAACTTAGTCTTGCACAATTTTTGCTTTGGCAAGTGTTTTTGAATGTGCTATTCTATAGCATTAGTATACTCAGGTTTTGCCAGGCCAATCTTCTGGTAGATTTTAAGTATAAAAAAGAAGATATCAAAACCAGATTTAAGGCTATCATGAGATATCAGAATAAGTCTAAAATTAAACAGGATGCTAATAGAACTATTAAAATGTTTATGAAGCCCCGGACTAAGAAAATAATAATTTTTTTCCTATATTTTTATACAGAGGACTCAAGCCAGTTTAAAATCAATAAAATAATACAACTAAGGTGAAAATTAGGACAGAAGAAAATAATAATACAAATATAAATCCCAGAAGAGACAACATAGGTGCTATGATCACATTTTTGGTTCTGAATTTCCTGACAGCCCAAGAAAGAAGAAAAAGACTTCCTTAAGGCAACTTTTCTTAACTAACTTCTAAAAGATGTGATCTTGTAGAATTTTATATAGAGGACACAGATGTAATAGAAAATATTTTCAACATTATTGATACATTTGCATTTACAGCATAACATATTTTTATGGTTATTTCTTTTAACGACCACTAATAAAGGCCAAGGGCCTAGTCCCAGAATATAGTGTAGGGAAGGTGATTGTAGAAAGAGTATAATGGAGTCTCAGCAAGTCATGATCTCCTTGTGAGACTCAGGTTGAGAATTAAGTTCAAAGTGCCTTAATAGGTTAAATATTCTCATTCTCCTTATTTTGTGCTTTAGAAACAAGTAATCCAGTGGCGGAGTTGGTTTTCTAGTATGAATTTAAGAAGCAAAGAAACGATCCAAAATGTATGCAAGTTCACCCACCTTTGCGCAGAGTAGACCCAGAGGCATCACTATTGCATTGTACAAATCCAGAGCTCCTTACATAGAAGATAGTGTGATTAGAGCTCCCTGCCATTGTGTAATTTATGGCAGTGCCCAAGGATACAGGGAACAGAAGTCGGGATTTTACTCATGAAACTGCTTTGCATAATCTCTAAATCTGAGGCAACAAGAAAACACGGAATAAGTATTTCTCACTAGGTAAATTTCATAGCTGGTGATAGTAGTCGCCAGCCAAAGTCCAGAAGGAGTTTTATAATGATTCCAAAGTGATCTGATTATGGGAAACATGACCTTCTTTCACCTTGTGGCACTGTCACTTCACAGTGACAAGTAAAAAAGTGTCATCCCAGCCACCCAACCGGATTGAGAAAAAGAAAGTAACCGACATGAAGATGATGGTTCCATAAGAAGGAAGCCTGACTTCTATATCCTTCAGTAAGGTAGACCTTATAGCCTGAATGATCCTCCTGATGCAAACACATGAGGGTTAATTTGAAATCATTGAAAATATGTTTAAGTATATCATTTAGCTGACACAAGATAAGGAATCCAATGAAGCCAAATATTAAATAAAAACAGGATCTTGGAAAGTCAGTTAGGTTTTTGAGGGTTTCTGCTGAATCCCAGAGATTTTGCACTTCAATGGCTATACAAGGCTCAAAGTAGCTGAAAAAAATAATAAAACATAAAATTTACCCAAGTTAGATAATCTAATAGACATCTCTTGGATAAGCTGAATCCTTGGTGATAGTTAGGGCTATTCTTTAACAAATATTCACCACCCCATTGACATCAGGCTTGGCCAAGTGACTTACTTTGGCCAACAGGATGTTAGAGGATAAGAAGAAAGCAAAGGTTTGACTGCTTCTTGAATAGTGTGACACGCTCTCCTTTACTTCTACCACTGCCTTGAGAAGAATAAGTTTTGGGCCTTGTTGGTAGCATGGGATAAGAGACTTGCAGCTGGGAGCCAGCCCAGCCATATACAGCCTTGATTACCCAATTCACATCTACAGATGGAGAAGAGAAAATGATAAGTGTCATTCCTAGCCACTGAGTTTTGGGTAACTTGTTATGTATTATTGCATTATTGGGTTAATTGATTGATATCCATCCCATGGGCTACATACTCTGTGCAGAGGGGAATGAGAAACTCTCCACTGAGAAGGGGACTATAAAGAAAATTATCAACCTCAAATCTTTTTTTTTTTTTTTGAGATGGAGTCTCGCTCTGTTGCCCAGGCAGGAGTGCAGTGGCCAGATCTCAGCTCACTGCAAGCTCCGCCTCCCGGGTTCATGCCATTCTCCTGCCTCAGCCTCCCGAGTAGCTGGGAATACAGGCACCTGCCACCTCGCCCGGCTAGTTTTTTGTATTTTTTTAGTAGAGACGGGGTTTCACCGCGTTAGCCAGGATGGTCTTGATCTCCTGACCTCCTGATCCGCCTGTCTCAGCCTCCCAGAGTGCTGGGATTACAGACTTGAGCCACCGCGCCCAGCCAAGCCTCAAATCTTAAACTGGATGGAGGGAAAAATTAATTTCCCCTGAATATTTGTAACTACAAGTCAACCTCACACAGTTTGGTAGTGTGAATTTTTTATTGCCTGAATTATTTGCCTTACTTTTCCTAGGTTCTCTTTTAGCTCTTCTAATACCTTTTCAACTAATTCCATCAGTAGAGTCACCCGATGGAGGTTTTATTTTCTTGACTGGACCCTGAATAATACAGTCCCAAGGAAAGCAACCTATAGCCTATACCAAAGATATAAAAGAGAGGAAACTATAAAAGAGGAATTGATAATAACAAAGATAAAGTAAAAATCTCTAACATATTTAATCAACATTCTAGAAGCATATAATAGACTAGATGTGGCAATACAGTGTATAAAGAGAAAACGGCTGGGCATTTTTCAGAATTATTGAATTCTATCAATTCTCAAACTCAGGAAGTCCAATGAATCCCAAGTAGAATAAATAACACTTTCTAAAAATCCACACCTAGGCACATCCTAGAGAAGCTGAAAATCACAAAACAATTTTAAAAGCAATCAGAGAGAAAATACCATACCCCTATAAAGGAGCTGCAATTAGCATGATAACAGACTGATCAATAGGAATAGTGGAAGATAGAAAACAGTGCAATAACATCACAATAGGCCAAGAGAAAAATAACTACTGGCATAAAATTCTGTATACACAGCAGAATAATCTTTTCAGAATGAGGGTGAAATAAAGCCATTTTCAGACAAAAAGAAAGAAACTGAGTCTGAACACCACCAACAAACTCTCTTGTCCTTTAGATGGAAGGAACATGCGAAAAGGTGAAAGATGAAACAAAAGATGAGTAAAAAAATATAACTACATAGATAAATATTAAGCAAGAATTGACTGAGGGGTGCTTCTCCTCAAGTATTTAAAAATGTGTCTGGCAGTCCTAAAGCAAAGTCTCAGTACCCTTGAAGCCTAGGCAATTTAAAGTAGCTGCACAGTAGAGCACCTTAAGAGATGAAAGTGTAAAATAAGTGTTGTTACCACTAATACAGTTAGTACTAGGAGTATTAAAATTTATGCATTTCTGCCATGTCAAAGCAGAAATTGCACCTTTTAAATGCAATGTCAAAGCAAAAAAAAAAAAAATTAAACAGCTGAAGAAAACTTCATTCAAGGCTATTGCATGAAACTAAAAACACTGCAGGCTTTTATCAAAAAACGCTCCAGGTTTTTGGATCGCTTGAGCCCATGAGGCAGAGGTTGCGGTGAGCCAAAATCTCACCATTACACTCCATCCTGGGCAACAAAGCAAGACTCTGTGAAAAAACAAAAACAAAACAAAACAAGAAAACCCTCCAGGTCTTTAATTGCTGAATCACTGAGGTGGCGGAATGAGAGAGATGACGGGGAGATAATAGGTCATCTGCATTTGCTAATTGGCTTTACCCAGTGGAAAAGTAGACTTTTTCATATCTCTGTAACAAGAGGTAGTTTTACAATTTGGAGCAAGGTGCTCACTGAAGTTAGGCTCCTACCCTCTCACAAAGACCAGGAGACAGGGGTGTGACCTTCCTTGATTACCTTTCAAAGGGCCCATAGACCTTGGGAAGAATATTCTACCGTCTTAACACTAGTAAGAGACTTAAAAACTTTACAATTCAAAGAGGTAGAGAAAGGATTTGCAAAAGTGCAAGTTAAAAGTACACGCTCTAAGAAAAGGGTAGTCAGGGCCTGGAATCAGATAGAAGCCTATCTAAAGTTTACTCAGCTGAAGGAACATTTAGGCTACGTTGGTCAGCTGGTGTTATGGACTGAATTGTGTGTTTCGCCACAACGACACCCGCCAAGTTCGTATGTTGAAGCTGTAACCCCCAGTGAGACTATTTGGAAATGGAGCCTGTAAGGATGTATTTAAGATTAAATGAGGTCATAAGAGTGAAACTCAGCCGGTGCGGTGGCTCACGCCTGTAATCCCAGCACTTTGGGAGGCCGAGGCGGGCGGATCACGAGGTCAGGAGATCAAGAACATCCTGGCGAACAGGGTGAAACTCCGTCTCTAATAAAACTACAAAAAAGTTAGCCAGGCGTGGTGGTGGGCGCCTGTAGTCCCAGCTACTCGGGAGGCTGAGGCAGGAGAATGGCGTGAACCCACGAGGCGGAGCTTGCAGTGAGCCGAGATCGTGCCATTGCACTCCAGCCTGGGTGACAGAGTGAGAAAAAAAAAAAAAAAAAAAAAAAAAAGGTGGAACTCTAATCCAATAGGATTGGTGTCCCTACAAGAGGAAGAGATGGACATCAGAGTTCGCTCCCTCTCCCTGCAAGCATAAAGACAAGGTCAAGGTCATGTCAGCACGCAATGAGAAAGCAGCATCTACAAGCCAGGAAGGAAGGACTCACCAGACACCGATCCTGCTAGCACCTTGACCTTGGACATCTAACCTCCAGAACTGTGAGAAAAACACGTTTCTGTTGTTTAAGTCACCCAGCCTGTGGTATTTTCTTATGACAACCAAGAACACTCATACAGCAGGTGTGAATGAATACATGAATATTGCCTCCCATTATTGGGAACCCATCTTAAGACAATTCTACTGAAGTCTGAGTAAAACATCAGAATTAGGCTGGCAAATTTGGCATCCATCTGGTACACTGATGTAATTCAGGTGATTCCATTAGTATAGTTTATAGCAACAAGTTAATTAAGAAATGGTGCTAGTTTTCTGTAATTTAATACTGCAAATTAAATGTGGCAAATCTGGAGAGATCATTAGTAAAAACACAGGAGTATAAATCAAAAGGCTCAGAAAGTCATGATTAAGCTCAGTAATTAGAGAAATGTAGTAAAACCTGTGACTACCAGAACAACAACAAAAAATATACTCTCTCGTTTATAAAAAAGAACTCTAAAGGAAGTAATTGTTCGGAGATACTTTTGATCTGATGGAATGCAGCTTTTAAATCCACCCTTGTTTCAGTTCTTCTTGGCTTTAAGTCTTGGCATGCTTCACTTATGCTGCCACATAATATGCTACATTATCATCTGCTTCCACGTATTCAGCATCTCTTCTTAAATTTTTACTATGAATTCAAACTCCTGAACTTATGACTGATGATGTTTCTGATATTCTAGGTTAAATTACCAAATGAAAACACTGATAATTTGTAATTGCCTTCTAATTATTTCTCATACTCTACTGAGCCAGCCAACAGCCTTCAAAATCCCTAGATGTGAACTTGACATATGATTATTATTTTATTAACTCATTAAAGCACTACATATTGGCCAGGTGCTATCTTCAGTTGCTAGAGCAGGGGTGATGAATTTGACATACTCCCAGTCTTCTATGAGCTTATCATTTAACAGGAGACTCACAGATGAACTGAAAAGTATAAAGAGAGTGGGTAGCCAATTCAACCTGGGTGGGAAGATGTGTCCTAGATAAGAGGATGCACCCGCTGGACATTAAATGATGAAAAGATGTTTACCAGGGATAAGACACATAAGAACAATCCAGACCGAATCAGGAAGAACAACAGCCTGAGGATAAGAAAAATAAAAAATTATTTAGAAAATGTTTACCTAACTTGAACAACTGAGACACATAATACATTAGTTTGTAAAGTTTACTAAGTGAGACTTTTTTGTTTATGTCTCCCCAAGTCCCTGTAAGACACGTTTTCATGTCTGCCTGAATATATCAACATTAGGCAAATAGTTCCAAAAATGGTTTTATGAAGAATATTTATCAAGAATACTTGTTTTACCTTTCAATTTATTTGTTTTTATCATGTTTTCATCAAGAATATTTGTTTTACCTTTCAATGTATCTGTGTATCAGGATCTAGAGAAACCATCTAAAATAATATAAGAAAGAAAATTTATGTGTCTATAATTTGGGCATTTTGATCCCAGAGCTATTTATAACACTGTAAAGTTTCTGTTTTTTTAAAGGCAAAGTTAAATTGCCCACTAGGAAAGTTATACCAATTTTAATTTCCACCAGAAAAATATTCTTGTATTTATTTTTAAAAATACACCAAAAAAACCTGTAAATTGGATAAGCTACAATGTCATTTCATTATGTTAATTGGAATTTCTTTGATCATTGATAAAACTGAACTTTTTAACCTGAGCTCATTGATCTTTTATATTTTTTCCTTTTTTCAAATACTCTTATCTTTTGCCTTTCTTTTTAGTTTTCTTAATGATTTATAAGAGCTGTTTATGAGTCCATTACCTTTTAATCTTTATATTTTATCTACTTTGGTAATTTTTCCTTGTTTTATATTTTTCATTTTATTTACAATGTTTTTAGAAAAGTTTTTCATTTTTACTTGTCAACTCTACCAATTTATCTTTATAATCTTTTTTTTAGTGCCATACCCTTCTCATATACGAATTCAGATAATATAGAACTACATTTTCTTCTAGTTCTTTGATTTCATTTTTGCATTTAAATATTTAATTTATTTTGGCCATGTAAGATAGAAATTCAATCAAGTTATTACTCAATGATTAGAGTATTATTCCTGAATAGTCTCACTTTTATTATATATGCCTTTTCCCCAAGATCTTTAATTCATTGTCACTGATTTAACTTTCTATTCTTGTACTGTATTACATCGTTACTTCAACCATTATAACTTAATAATACATATTGACATCTGATGGTTCAAATGATAACACATATTTTCATGTTAGAGTTTTAATTTAACGTGTTATACATTAGCTTGCAAATAGAGTTAAAAAAATGTTTTGTACAATTGCAATACTCACTTTCCATTTACATCAGCTCATTACTGCCCAAATATCTGTGAGAGTGAACAAACAAGGCAGATACCAAAAAATGCAAATAACAAAACATCTGTTTCCTTTAGCTACTTGGATGTTTCAAAGGCAAGTAGCATAGAAGTCTGAATTATGTCAATTAAATTGTGCTTTCATATTCTTTGCAGTTACGGAAGCTGATACACATACAACATGGTAGGAGTAGAAATAACTGAAGTGATAGGTATACTAAAAACATTAGAATATAAATTTTTAATTAAATTTTGCTCATCCTACCCAATATTGTCATTATTTAAGCAATTGATAAAGCAAAAAGAAGTAGAAAGAGGATGCTACCATTAAAATATAAGCAAATATTTCAGTCACTAGCTGTTTACCATCAGAGCTCTTTTTCAAGCATACCAAATCGACTCCATTAATTATTTGGATTCAGAGTCTATTAATACATTAGCAACAAGCCAAAACAATTAAAGTTACTTGATCATTTCTAATAAAATTGATTTGCAAAGCAGTCATGGAAGGTTCCATTTAACTGGTAAAAATGATACTACACATAAGAGATGCTTGCCAAGATGTAGCTTCAATTAAGTACATTCAATTACTCAATTTGATGATAATTCCAGTATTGTAAGCAATTAATAAATGCCATACTTTGGACATCCAAAATGGTACCCTGTTATGCTTCAGCCTCTTAAAGACATCATTGAATTTGCTAGTCCTGCACTGTAATATCATGCAAATATTTGGATAACAAACAAATGAACTAATTATGCAGCTCTAATGTCATCTTAGAACATTTTTCATCTCAATTATAGTTGCTAAATAGGTAACTTCTATTTTAGATGTATTAGGCTTTCTAAGTAACTCGTGAGATATACATTAGGATATGTATTTGTGTATCAAAATGTATTTAATTTCTTTTTTTATCTTAGCGACATGGGAGGTAGTGAGTCTCAAGATGATTTGTTCATGTATTTTCCAAAGAGCTTACTAGAGTAAGACAGCCAGGAGAATCATTTATGGACAGAGTGCTCCATCACCCAAGATTTCAAAGCCCCTTACCTAAAACAACCAGAGGACAAGATATTCTGCCCTAGGAGGAGAATATAATGCATCCTTTTCTCTTCCTTCCTTTCTTCCTTCTTTCCTTCCTTCCCTCCTTCTTTCCTTCCTTCTTTCCTTCCTTCCTTCCTTCCTTTATCTTTCCCTTTCTTTTCTTCCTTCCTTCCTTCCTTCTTCCTTCCCGCCTTCCTTCCTTTTCTTTCTTTCTCTTCCTTTTTTTTTTTGTTAAGGGATTCATCTCATTTTCAGAGAGGTAAATATTTCCTTTATTAAGGTTTTATCTAGCAGTAACCAGTAATAAAAGGGGAAAGGGGGATAGTCTTTACCTCATGTAACTGTGTCTTTCTTAGGTCTTTGGCTTTATTAACGAATATTGTCCCCACAGCACAGTAGACTTCCAAATTTTAATATAATATCTTAATATAATATTTTATTTTAGAAATGGGGCTTACTTTCTAAAATGGAAAACATATAAGTTTTAAAAATTTAATAGTTCATTTCCCATCCCATGTGCTCCACTTACTTGAATTGTGTATTTAAACAGAAATAATTCCCTATGAGGTGCATAGCCATTTTGGAAACCAAAAAAAAAAAAAAAAAAGGCAGATTTTTAGGCAAATTTTTAATGGAAAAAATTAAAGTCATGTTAAAAATCGTGTTAAGTAACTGAATTTAAGAAAAAATAAACATGCAAAATAAGTTTATTTCTTAAAAGATAAAAGTCAACATTTCAGTTAGCACATAAAAAGGTTCAAAATGTAAGCAAGTAAAAAGCTAACCCAAGTTTTCAATTTTCAGAAAGTGAACAAGAATGTAGCTATCAATATACCAGGGAAGGGCTTTAGGAAAACCCTAGGGATCCAATTAGTTTAGTACCAACTTGGTTTTCTCTGTTGGGAGATCTATAAAAATGACAAGTGCCATGTTTCTGCACAAACAAATGTACGTGTGTATATGTGTGTGTCTATATCAGTACATATAAGGCCAAATAAGACCATGCTCTTGTTGCTTGTGATAGTTTGAAATCTGACATGTGGAAATCCTGATTGCCAAACGTTGTCATTTATCTTTTTGTTGGCTTGTTTTAGTTTCAAGGCTGAAAGAAAATGAAAGCTAACATAACTGCTTTCTCTAAAAACACTACTATTGGAAAGTTTATGAAATAGAACAATCAAGCTCAACCATTATAGTTGATCAATACACATGTCTTTATTGGTTTTCAGTGGGGATGAAAGTGCAATTCACTTTAAAATGACAAATATTTGTAAGAGTTAAAGATAAAGAGATGGTGTAGTTCAGAACTGTGTTCTTGTAGCCACATATTAGGTTCAATGTAAATGCTACAATGCAAAATTACTCCTCTCCCAGCCATTAACCTTATGCCTAAAAATTACCTTATTTGAAATAAAAGTTCATGTGATTTCTTATGCTCCAGAGTTCCCACAAAAAAATAAGTTATTCTTGTGAAAGCTGCTATTGTCTCTTAGGTCCATCAGTTGCAATTCTAAAAGCATCAAAGTTGTATTTAAGGAGAAAAAATAGGTTTAAAACTTGTTAGTTGCTCAATTGCCCTTATTTCTGAGACAAAAGGAGAACATTTTACGTGAGATTTCAATCAAGAGGAAAAAAAAAAAGAGCAACTGCTGTCACTACCTGTTTCTTTCTGCAGTGCTAGGAGCAGCAGGAGGACAGCTCAGGAATATACTAGAACCACTCACTGGAAATTAAATCTTGATACAGAAATAAAGGACCTGATTATATTTCCTATTTAGGGAATATTGTTTCCTCATTACAACTAATGACAATCAAGAAATTAAATATTTCTGTGTGTTTTATGCTTAGAAATAAATTACATAATTATATATATTTTATGTTAGATTTATATATGATATGTGCATTACATTTATCCCTATATAATTTTTTGCCTATTCAAAGGCAAACATAGACATTCAAAAGTTTTGACTTTACTTAATGTGGGCTATAAATCAGGAAACACCCTGAGTGCTGTGAAAAGCCTATAATCCACTGTAAAGACAGAAGCTATTATAATTCCCACACATTTTAGCTTGAGTTCTCTAGAAAATGGAGCCAGAGCCAAAGATTAAAGTAATGACGCTCTGCTTAGAAGGTGCAAAGCAAGGGCAGCAAGAATGAGAAAAAGGGAAGCAAGGAAAGAAAGAAAAGATATAAATCAATGCAATGGAAGGAGGCTTTGTGCACTATCTAACATCACAAAGAGCAAGGCATAGAGTGAAGAGAATGCAGCATGTCCAAGAGACCTGGCTACTTAGAAAGGGCCCTTCTTCAAACACAATGCAAGGAGAAACTGTCCCTGGAAGTAGTCGACTCAAGAAGTAAAGATAAAAGAATGTATTTGTGTTCTTTCCCAATGCTCAGGTGTAATGAAAAGTTGCTTAACATCATTAAACATCAGGAAAATGCATATCAGAACGACTATAACACACCATCTCAAACTTGTTAGGATGGCTATTATCAAAAAGTCAAGAGATAACAAATGTTGGCAAGGGTGTAGAGAAAAGGGAACTCTTGTATGTTGTTGGTGAAAAATATAGATTGGTATAGCCATTATGGAAAACAGTATGGAGATTTCTAAAGAAATTAAAATTAGAACTACTATATGACCCACAATCCCTTTTTCGGATATATATCCAGAGGAAACAAAATCTCCACCTTGGGAAGAATTCTACACTCTCATGTTCATTGCAGTATTATTCAAATAGCCAAGATATGGAAACAACCTAAGTGTCAGATGACAGAGAAAATGAACAAACTCTGGTACCTATATACAATGGAATATTATCTAGCCCTAAAAATGAATAAGATCTTGCCATTTGCCACAACATGGATGAGCCTGGAAGACATTTTGCTAAGGCAAGAAAGCCAGATAGAAAGCATAGTTCCAGGAATCTAATGTACAACACGATGACTCTAGGTGACAAAATTATATATTACATGGAAAAAATAAATAAAGAATATGATAATATTTTTTATTTTTTGTAGAGATGGGGGTCTCACTATGTTCCCCAAACTGGTCTCAAACTCCTGGCCTCAAGTGATCCTCCCACCTGAGTCTCTCAAATTGCTGGGATTACAGGTGTGGGTCACTGCGCCCAGCCTTGATATCTTTAAAGAAAGAAAAAAAATCTGTGTCAAAGTGTGTCCTTTACACCATCTGCAGTCCTTATTTAAAATGTTGACAACTGGGGCCTCTCACAGTTCTACTGAATCATATTTATATCGGGTGTGGTCTAGAATTCTTCATGTTTAATTTAAAAAAGCAAGGTGATTCCAAAATAAAGGTATTAAACATCAAGTTAAAATCATTTCAAGGAAAAAAAATCTACTTGGTACTCATCAATGCCTTTGAAAATTGAGAAAACATCACCTGGTACCTCATGGTTCCTTTCTAATAGTAAAGGTGCTAAGACTTCAGGCAGAAATTTCCATTACAGACCTAAGGAAACAGGAATACTCCTGTGCTGTTAATTAACAACAAAGACCCATGATCTCCCCACCATTGAAAAGCCCGTAAGTAGCTCTATCTTGATCTCCCAGCACTAATAACTTCATTGGAAACATAAAAGATCATGGTAATGGAAAATTAGGAAAAAATCTTATTCACGCATTATTCACTAAGTATAGCTGCTAATTTGCTCTATGTTCTCCTGAGCACCAAAAGGTTAACTGTAGTTTTCATTAAGAGGTCCACCCACTTTATGTAGCTATTGACAGATACTTATAATCTGTCCTTTGTTTAACGAGTCCCTTATCTCAGATATTTGCAGATGTTGTGGGAGTCTCTGATAAAGAGAAGATTTTGTGTATGGCATAGGGAACTCACTAAACTTGTACTTTATATTTCTACATATCAAAATGGAAGTTTGGCCAAGGAAAATAACATAATATAATATATAATAATATAACAGATGTTGTATTCAAAAGGAGTCATTAGACTATATACAGAATTCAAAAAGGAAGTTCTGGATACTGGTTACGTATATTTTAACCACAAATCCACTAGAAGAATTTAAATGGCTCAAGAGTTCAGTATCTGAAGAGACTTTGGAGTGGAAGATTTCTTTGGGAAGAACTGTGCCTGAGTGCCACCTATCCCTCCCAAGGGGAAGGTTAGGGGAGTAGCTACCTCCTCTCGCCATGGATCTTGTAAGAGTGGTTAACAAGACCACCTGGAGAGCTTAATATGTGTCCCTGGATGTTTAGAGACACAGTTGCACAGTAGACAACTGTCTGACTCACATGTAAGAAATCAAAAGGATGAGATAGAAGGTAGCTTGCTATCGACAAGGAAGCAAAAGAATTGGGATTGGCTTACAAATCCAGATTCAGTTGGAGTAGAAAATGCATAAATACTTTCCATGGACCAGATGGAAGACTCACACAGAAGACCTAGTGCAGAGACATCCTGCCCAAGAGAACCACATGGCAGTTGACTATAACAGGGAGAATTTGAAGGTATCAAGAAATGTTAAAGGCTTAAGTGAGAAAAGAGTGAGAAGTTATCCAAACTAGCGATGTACTTGTTAGGGTCAAAAAACCTTCAGGTAAGATGTCCTCCAAAGCTGAGAGAAGGGAGGGCTTCTAAAGTACCTTTAACAGAGAAGGAATCTAATCTCCTTGCAGTCCCAGACAGCATGGTACCAGCTAATGATAGCATCAGTCAGTTAAAAACTCTCCATCCTTCTTTCTCTGACTACACTCTAATTACGAAGTGGTCAAAAACCAGATCAAGAGAAAGGGATGAAGATAGGAAATAGGAGAGCTAGGGAGGTAAACAACCTCATATTTTCCCAACTGTAGGATTCCTGCCTGCAGCAGGCTCAAGGTAAGAATAGGTAGAAATCTCAGCTTTAAATTTAGAGTTTTTGGTCCAGCATGGTGGCTCGTGTCTGTAATCCCAGCACTTTCGGAGGCCAAAGTGGTAGAATCACCTGAGGTTAGGCATTCGAGACCACCTTGGGCAACACGGTGAAACCCCCATCTCTATCAAAACTACAAAAATTAGTCGGGCGTTAGCCTGGCGTGGTGGCATATGCTTGTAATCCCAGCTACTTGGGAGGCTGAGTGAAGCAGGAGAATCGCTTAAACCCAGGAGGCAGAGGTTGCAGTGAGCTGAGATCTCACCACTGCACTCCAGCCTGGGCAACAGAGTGAGACTCTGTTCAAAAAAAAAAAAAAAGAATTTTGATTAGTACATGTGGCTGAATATTTTAATATTAACTAGAGACCTTGTCTGAACTCGAAGCAACTATCCAGAACCATGAACATGCCCTCATTCTCAACAGGGGCAGGAAAAGAACTAGCCCTATAAAATAGATTTAAAGAAATAGTGAAAGACAAAAAAAAAATTTGTTTTATAATTACATATCAGGAGTCCTTTTGGTTCAATGTAATTATTCCTTTTACTGAATACTTAATATATTAAATCCACATTTAAAAAGTAAAACTTAGAAAATCATTTTTACACAATGACTTTATTTTTTCAAAGTTAATCTTTCATTCACTTGTTATTAATGAAAAATCTTTCATTTTATTTTTTATTATTATATTTTATTTTTAAAATTTCAACTTTTATTTTCGATTCAGGAGGTACATGTTAGGTTTGTTACATTAGCATATTGGATGTTGCTGAGGTTTGGATATGATTGATTCCTGTCACCCAGGTACTAAATATAGGACCTAATAGGTAGTTTTTCAGCCCTTGCTCCCTTCCTCCTTGCTCTAGTACTCCCCAGTGTCTATTTTTCTATCCACATGTACCCAATGTTTAGCTCCCACTGAGAAATGAGACCATACCGTATTCGGCTTTCTGTTTTTCTGCATTAAATTGCTTAGGATTATGCCCTCCAGGTCCATCCATATTCCTGCAAAGGACATGATTTGGTTCTTTTTTTATGGCTGCATAGTATTTCATGGTGTATATATACCATATTTTCGTTATACAATCCACCACAGATGGACAGCTAGGTTAATTCTCTGTCTTTACTATTGTGAATAGTGCTGCAATGAATACACAAGTAAGTGCGTGTGTGATTTTAGCAGAATGATTTATTTTCCTTTGGGTATACACCCAGTAATGGAATTGCTGGTTCTAATAGTAATTGTGTTTTAAGTTCTTTGAGGAATCTCCAAACTGCTTTCTATAGTGGCTGAATTAATTTACATTCTCAGCAACAGTGTATAAGTGTTCCCTTTTCTCTGCAGCCTCACCAGCATCTATTACGCTTTTTAATAATGGCCATTCTGACTGGTGTGAGATGGTATCCTATTGTGGTTTTGATATGCACTTCTCTAATGATTAGTGATGTCGAGCATTTTTTTAATGTTTGTAGGCCACTTGTATGTTTTATTTTGAGAAGTGTCTGTTCATGTCCTTTGCCCACTTTTTTATGGGGTTGTTTTTTGCTTGTTGATTTGTTTAAGTTTCTCATAGGTTCTGGATATTAGACCTTTGTTGGATGTGTATTTTGTGAATAATTGCTCCTATTCTGTAGAATATCTGTTTACTGTGCTGATAGTTTCTTCTGCTGTGCAGAAGCTCTTTAGTTTAATTGGGTCTCACTTGTCAATTTTTGTTTTTGTTGCAATTGCTGTTAAGTTCTTAGCCATAAATTCTTTGCCTAGGCTGATTTCCAGAATGGTATTTGCTAGGTTTTCTTGTGGGATTTTTGTAGTTTGAGAACTTTCATTTAAATCTTTCATCCATCTTCAGTTAGTTTTTTTATATAGTGAAATGTAGGGGTCCAGTTTCATTGTTCAGCATATGGCTATCCAGTTATCCCAGCATTTATTAAATAGGGGGACATTTCCCCATTGCTTACATTTGTCAGTTTTTTCAAAGATTAGATGGTTGTAGTGTGTAGTTTTATTTCTGGGTTCTGTATTCTGTTCCATTGCTCTACGTGTCTGCTTTTGTACCAGCACCATTGTGTTTTGGCTACTGAGGCCTTATGGTATAGTATGAAGTAAGGTAATGTGATGCCTCCAGCTTTGTTCTTTTTGCTTAGGATTGCTTTGGCTATTTGGGCTCTATTTGGTTCCATATGAACTTTAGAATAGTTTTTTCTGATTGTATGAAAAATGATGTTGGTAGTTTGATAGTATTAGCATTGAATCAGTAGATTGCTTTGGGCAAAATGGCCATTTCAACAATATTGATTCTTCCAATCCATGAGCATGGGATGTATTTCCATTTGTTTGTGTTATCAATTATTTCTTTCAGCAGTGTTTTGTATTTCCCCTCATAGAGATCTTTCACCTCCTCGGCTAAATGTGTTCTTAGATATTTTTGTATGTGTGGCTATTGTAAATGGGATTATATTCTTGATTTGACTCTTGGGTTCAACATTGTTGGTGTATAGAAATGCTACTTATTTTTATACACTGATTTTTCTATCCTGAAACTTTATGGAAATAGTGTATCAGTTCTAGGAGCCTTTTGGTGAAGTTTTTAGTGTTTTATGTTATAGAATCATATCATCAGTGAAGAGAGATAACTTGGCTTTTTTTCCTATTGGGATGCTTTTCATTTCTTTTTCCTGCCTTATTTATCTGGCTAGAACTTTCATTACTATGTTCAATAGGAGTGATGAGAGTGGGCATCCCTGTTTTATTCAGTTCTTAAGGGGGATGCTCCCAGCTTTTGCTTGTTCAGAATGACATTGCTTAATGTTTTTCATAAATGGCTCTTATTACTTTGAGTTATGTTCCATTGATGCCTAGTTAGTCAAGAGACTTTATCATGAAAGGATGTCAAATTTTCCTGAAATATTTTTCTGTGTCTATTGAGATAAATCACATGGTCTTTGTTTTTAATTCTCTTTATGTGGTGAATCACCTTTATTGATCTGCATATGTTGAACCAACTTTGCATCCCAGGAATAAAGCCTACTGGATCATAGTGAATTAACTTTTTGATCTGCTGCTGGATTTGGTTTGCTATTATTTTGTTGAGAATTTTTGTATCTGTGTTCATCACAGATATTAGTCTGCAGTTTTCTTCTTTATTTTTCTCAGATTTTGGTATCAAGGTGATGATGGCTTCATCAAATGAGTTACAAAGGAATCTCTCCTCCTCAATATTTTTGGAATAGTTTCAGGAGAATCGGTAGTAACTCTTTTTTGTCCATTTGGTAAAATTTGGCAGTGAATCAGTCTGGTCCAGGACTTTTTTCAGGTGGTAGGTTTTTCATTACTGATTCAATTCCGGAACTCAGTATTGGTCTGTTCAGGGTTTTAGTGTCTTCCTGACTCAATTTTGGAAGGTTATATGTGTCCAGGAGTTTTTCCATTTCTTCTAGACTTTCAAGATTGTATGCACAGAGCTGTTTATAATAGTCTCTGAGGATCTTTTGTATTTCTGTTGGATTAGTTGTAGTATCACCCTTGTCATTTCTGATTGTGCCTATTTAGATCTTTTCTTTTTTTTCTTTGTAAGTTTAGGTAGGGCTACCATCTTTGGGTCCCCTCCCTTTGTATGGGAGCTCTGTTTTCACTCTATTAAGTCTTGCAACTGCACTCTCTTCTGGTCCATGTTTGTTACATCTTGAACTGAGCTTTCACTTGCCATTCACCACTGCTGTTTGCCACCATCACAGACCTGCCACTGACTTCCATCCCTCCAGATCCAGCAGGGTGTGCGCTGTGTTCTTGATCCAGCAAGGCGCCCATTGATGCTCCTGATCAGGCTAAAGGCTTGCCATTGTTCCTGCATGGCTAAGCGCCCAGGTTCATCCTAATAGAGCTGAACACTAGTCACGGGGTTCCACGGTTCTCTTCTGTGACCCACAGCTTCTAATAGAGCTCTAACACTCACCACATGGCCCAAGATTCCATTCCTTGGAATCCGTGAGGCCAAGAACCCCAGGTCAGAGAACATGAGGCTTACCACCATCTTGGTAGTGGCCCGCCACCATCTTGGGAGCTCTGGGAGCAAGGACTCCCTGGTAACATTTGGAGACCATGAAGTGACATCCAAAGTGATGGGAAGCATTCCCCCCAAGGCAAAAATGCCCCTAAGATATATTCTGGAGAACTGGGACCAATTTGACCCTCAGACGCTAAGAAAGAAATGATTTATATTCTTCTGCAGTACCGCCTGGCCACGATATCCTCTTCAAGGGGGAGAAACCTGGCCTCCTGCAGGAAGTGTAAATTATAACACCATCTTACAGTTAGACCTCTTTGGTAGAAAAGAAAGCAAATGGAGTGAAGTGCCATATGTACAAACTTTCTTTTCATTAAGAGACAACTCGAAATTATGTAAAAAGTGTGATTTATGCCCTACAGGAAGCCCTCAGAGTCTACCTCCCTACCCCAGTGTCCCCCTGATTCCTTCCCCAACTAACAAGGACCCCCCTTCAACTCAAACAGTCCAAAAGGAGATAGACAAAGGGGTGAACAATGAACCAAAGAGTGCCAATATTCCCTGATTATGCCCCTTCCAAGCAGTGGGAGGAGGAGAATTCGGCCCAGCCAGAGTGCATGTGCCTTTTACTCTCTCAGACTTAAAGCAAATTAAAATAGACCTAGGTAAATTCTCAGATAACCCTGATAGCTACATTGATGTTTTACAAGGTTTAGGACAATCCTTTGATCTGACATGGAGAGATATATTGTTACTGCTAAATCGTACACTAACCCCAAATGAGAGAAGTGCCGCCATAACTGTAGCCCGAGAGTTTGGCAATCTCTGGTATCTCAGTCAGGTCAATGATAGGATGACAACAGTGGAAAGAGAATGATTCCCCACAGGCCAGCAGGCAGTTCCCAGTGTAGGCCCTCACTGGAACACAGAATCAGCACATGGAGATTGGTGCTACAGACATATGCTAACTCGTGTGCTAGAAGGACTAAGGAAAACTGGGAAGAAACCTATGAATTATTCAATGATGTCCACTATCACACAGGGAAAGGAAGAAAATCCTACTGCCTTTCCGGAGAGACTAAGGGAGGCATTGAGGAAGCATACCTCTCTGTCACCTGACTCTATTGAAGGTCAACTAATCTTAAAGGATAAGCTTATCACTGAGTCAGCTGAAGGCATTAGAAAAAAAATTCAAAATCTACCTTAGACCCAGAGCAAAACTTAGAAACCCTATTGAACTTGGCAACCTCAGTTTTTTATAATAGAGATCAGGAGGAGCAGGCAGTACAGGACAAATGGGATAAAAAAAAAAAAAAAAAAAAAGGCCACTGCTTTAGTCATGGCCCTCAGGCAAGTGGACTTTAGAGGCTCTGGAAAAGGGAAAAGCTGGGCAAATCGAATGCCTAATAAGGCTTGCTTCCAGTGTGGTCTACAAGGACACTTTACAAAAGATTGTCCAAGTAGAAATAAGCAGCCCCCTCGTCCATGCCCCTTATGTCAAGGGAATCACTGGAAGGCCCACCACTCCAGGGGATGAAGTTCTTCTGAGTAAGAAGCCACTAACCAGATGATCCAGCGGCAGGACTGAGGGTGCCCAGGGCAAGTGCCAGCCCATGACATCACCCTCACAGAGCCCCGGGCATGATTGACCATTGAGGGCCAGGAGGTTAACTGTCTCCTGGACACTAGCACAGCCATCTCAGTCTTACTCTCCTGTCCTGGACAACTGTCCTCCAGATCTGTCACTATCCGAGGGCTCCTAGGACAGGCAGTCATTAGATACTTCTCCCAGTCACCAAGTTGTGACTGGGGAGCTTTACTTTTTTCAAATGCTTTTCTAATTATGCCCGAAAGCCCCACTCCCTTGTTAGGGAGAGACATTCTAGCAAAAGCAGGGGCCATAATACACCTGAACATAGGAGAAGGAACACCCGTTGTTGTCCCCTGCTTGAGGAAGAAATTAATCCTGAAGTCTGGGCAACAGAAGGACATGGATGAGCGAAGAATGCCCGTCCCATTCAAGTTAAACTAAAGGATTCCTCCTCCTTTCCCTACCAAAGGCAGTACCCCCTTAGATCCGAGGTCCAACAAGGACTCCAAAAGATTGTTAAGGACCTAAAACCCCAAGGCCTAGTAAAACCATGCAGGAGCCCCTGCAATACTCCAATTTTAGGAGTACAGAAACCCAATGGACAGTGGAGGTTAGTTCAAGATCTCAAGATTATCAATGAGGCCGTTGTCCCTCTATACCCAGCTGTACCTAACCCTTATACTCTGCTTTCCCAAATACCAGAAAGCAGAGTGGTTTACAGTCCTGGATCTTAAGGATGCCTTTTTCTGCATCCCTGTACATCCTGACTCTCAATTCTTGTTTGCCTTTGAAGATCCTTCGAACACAACATCTCAGCTCACCTGGACTGTTTTACCCCAAGGGTTCAGGGATAGCCCCCATCTATTTGGCCAGGCATTAGCCCAACACTTGAGCCAGTTCTCATACCTGGACAGTCTTGTCCTTCGGTACGTGGATGATTTACTTTTAGCCACCCATTCAGAAATCTTGTGCCATCAAGCCACCTAAGCACTCTTAAATTTCCTCACCATCTGTGGCTATAAGGTGTCCAAACCAAAGGCTCAGTTCTGCTCACAGCAGGTTAAATACTTAGGGCTAAAATTATCCAAAGGCACCAGAGCCCTCAGTGAGGAACATCTCCAGTCCATACTGGCTTATCCTTATCCCAAAACCCTAAAGCAACTAAGAGGGTTCCTTGGCGTAACAGGCTTCTGCCGAATATGGATTCCCAAGTATGGCAAAATAGCCAGGCCATTATATATAGTAATTAAGGAAACACAGAAAGCCAATACCCATTTTAGTAAGATGGACACCTAAAGCAGAAGTGGCTTTCCAGGCCCTAAAGAAGGCCCTAACTCAAGCCCCAGTGTTAAGCTTGCCAATGCGGCAAGACTTTTCTCTATATGTCACAGAAAAAACGGGAATAACACTAGGAGTCCTTATACAAGTCCAAGGGATGAGCTTGCAACCCGTGGCATACCTGAGTAAGGAAACTGATGTAGTGGCAAAGGGTTGGCCTCATTGTTTATGGGTAGTGGTGGCAGTAGAGAACATAACTATCAACAGGTGATTGCTCAAACCTAAGCCACTCGAGGGGACATTCTAGTGGTTCCCTTGACTGATCCCGACCTCAACTTGTATACTGATGGAAGTTCCTTTGTAGAAAAAGGACTTCCAAAAGTGGGGTATGCAGTGGTCAATAATAATAAAATACTTGAAAGTAATCCCCTCACTCCAGGAACTAGCACTCAGCTGGCAGAACTAATAGCCGTCATCCAGGCACTAGAATTAGGTGAAGGAAAAAGGGTAAATATATATACAGACTCTAAGTATGCTTACCTAGTCCTCCATGCACATGCTGCAATATGGAGAGAAAGGGAATTCCTAGCTTCCAAGGGAACACCTATCAAACATCAGGAAGCCATTAGGAGATTATTATTGGCTGTACAAAAACCTAAAGAGGTGGCAGTCTTACACTGCTGGGGTCATCAGAAAGGAAAAGAAAATAAAATAAAAGCAAACTGCCAAGTGAATATTGAAGCCAAAGGAGCCACAAGGTAGGACCCTCCATTAAAATGCTTATAGAAGGACCCCTAGTATGAGGTAATCCCCTCCAAGAAACCAAGCCCCAGTACTCAAAAGGAGAAATAGAATGGGAAACCCCATGAGGACAGTTTCCTCCCCGCAGGATGGCTAGCCACCAAAGGGAAAATACTTTTGCCTGCAGTTAATCCATTAAAATTACTTAAAATCCTTCACCAAACCTTTCACTTAGCCATTGATAGAACCCACCAGATGGCCAAATTATTATTTACTGGACCAGGCCTTTTTGAAACTATGAAGCAGATAGTCAGGGTCATACATTTCAATCTCTGTATCTTTAATCTCCTTGTTAAGTTCGTCTCTTCCAGAATTGAAGCTGTAAAACTACAAATCATTCTTCAAATGGAGCCCCTGATGCAGTCCATGACTCAGATCTACTGAGGACCCCTGGACCAGCTTGCTAACCCATGCTCTGATGTTGATGACATCGAGGACACTCCTCATGAGGAAATCTCAACTGCACAACCCCTACTACACCCCAGTTTAGCAGTAAGCAGTTAGAGTGGTCATCGGCCAACCTCCCCAACAGCACTTGGGTTTTCCTGTTGAGAGGAGGGACTGAAAGACAGGACTAGCTGGATTTCCTAGGCTGACTAAGAATCCCTAAGCCTAGCTGGGAAGGTGACCACATCCACCTTTAAACAAGGGGCTTGCAACTTAGCTCACACCCAACCAATCAGGTAGTAAAGAGAGCTCACTAAAATGCTAATTAGGCAAAAAAACAGGAGGTAAAGAAATAGCCAATCAACTATTGCCTGAGAGCACAGCGGGAGGGACAATGATCGCGACATACACCCAGGCATTCGAGCCAGCAATGGCTACCCTCTTTGGGTCCCCTCCCTTTGTATGGGAGCTCTGTTTTCGCTCTATTAAATCTTGCAACTGCAAAAAAAAAAAGAAAAAAATAGTTTAGGTTGCAGTCTATCAATCTTGTTTATCCCTTCAATTAACAAACTTTTGGTTTCATTGATCCTTTGTATGGATCTCAATTTTGTTCCATTCTGCTCTAAAGAATATCAACTTTTGTGGGCATTATTGACTATAAATTTGATTAAATTCCTTTAAATAATTTTAAATTGTAATTAGTATTTGTGTGGCTGACCCTTGAATATTTTAAATATACTCAATAGGAAATAAATATACATAAGCATGATGATTCAATGATTCCATAATCAAAACTACAAAGTAATACTAATGGCATAAAAAGGAACAAAATAATGACATTTGCAGCAACCTGGATGGCATTGGAGATCAATATCCTGAGTGAAGTAACTCAGGAGTGGAAAACCAAACATCATATGTTCTCACGCATAAGCAGGAGTTAAGCTATGAGGATGCAAAGGCAAAAGAATGATACAAAGGACTTTGGGGACTTGGGGGAAAGGTGGGAAGGGAGTGAGGGATTAAAAACTATACACTGTGTACAGTGTACACTGCTCGGGTGATGAGTACACCAAAATCTCAGAAATCACCACTAAATATTACTCATGTAGCCAAATACCACCTGTTCCTCAAAAACCTATGGAAATTAAATAATATTTAAAATAAACAAAATAATAGTAATAAACGGCAAAAGTGCTAATCTCATGAACGAAACTTTGCTTTAATTCCTATTTTTTCACCATGCCATCGTTCAAATTTTTAAAATATTTTTGTAAACTTTCTGTAGCTTTACTACAACCAGTGTTTAAAATCTTTCTAGGGAATTTTTGTAAATTTTTCCAGATCTAAAAGAAAAGAAAATGCCATCTCAGATATTAGCGTCCACGTTGTTGGATAGTTCATTTATGTTTCACTTATAAGACTTGGTAGAATGGTCCAAACTGAAGAAAACTTCAGTATCCACAATATACCAAGTGCCTTCTTATATCAAACTTTCACTTGTTGCATCCTGAATCCAGTATATCCTTGTCTTTAACATACATTTTAATATTTGAGGATTTATTATCTTTCCTGTTTCTTATAGCCAGAAGCATCTGTCATTGCCTTAAAATTATGATATACTGATCTAGTCTGTTTTAATTATTAAAATGCATATATTTCCTATTAGTATTTTATTAATATTCATAAAGGTTTACTTATAATTAGTAGATACTTCATTTCTTAGGAGATGAAGGATTGAATCTCTGTGCTTACTTTTCCTTTTTAGAACATTTAATCCTTTTATAATTTTGCCACACTCTGTTTTGCCATGGTCATTGTGTATATCTGTATGCCATAGCTGTAATCAACTATAACATACTTGTAAGTCATTACTCTATAAGACCATTAATGCTGATGAGTTCTTTAGTATTCAGAATATCCCTCCTTTTTTGATATTTTCTATAGTAGTAAAAAGGTCTGCCTCATTGTACAGAAATCCTATCTCATATTGGTACATTCACGTATCTTCTTTCTTACACAGATATAAACAAGCATATGCTGAACATATGGAAACATACCCTGAACAAAAAGAAGAAAACATCATATTTAAATACTCTCCTACTTCTTTAAAGCAATAAGGATGGAAAGAGCCTGTTAGAATCTTTCTGTTGTTGTAATGCAAGTAGCTCTTTGCATACCTTGTGTTTTCTCCTTCGAGTGTTACTGTGAAATTATGGCTCTTTAGAGACTTAATTTTTTCCAGTTTCGCCATTAGCATTATTACTTTTGTTATTATTTGCTATGTTTTTGTTATTGAAGGACAGCCTTGACTTCTGGTTAACAACAGGTTGCTTTGACTCCATCTTATTTTGTCTTTACAACAAACTTGAAGCCAATTATCCTCTAGGGACCAAAATGTGTGTGCTGGGGTGCACATGAGGATTGGTAATACATTAGAGGAGTGTCCCTGCTGCTGGGCCATTTATAACAGTGATAGAGTTGGAAAATAAATCTTTTGAAGACATGAATTCACACTGATTTTTCCAACGTAACATATTACCAAAACCAACTTTTTTGTAGACTTGCTTTTATGCTTATATTAAATACGTAGTAAGATGGAGATGGAGAAAATGTATTATCTTCACAGCCAGTAGTAGAATTCCTCCACAGGAAAAATAAGTCTGTCTTGGGAAAATGTTTTAATGTTTTAGAGTTGAAAGTGAGATCCTCTCTCTTCCCATTTCCACCATCAAGGCAAAACAAACAAACAAACTGACCCCTGAAGTTTCAGTGAAGAATTTAGTTGTTCAAGGGCCACCAGGAAGAGGAAATTTGAGGACAACAGATGAGAGTAGGGAGGAAAGTAGGGTTTTAGATCTTGCTGTTGTTCATGATGATGCACCAAATAAACAAATAAAACATCAAATTCTTGCATGTATGTGTGGTAACATTTCTTCATGAAAACTGAAGAAAGAGCTGAACTTCATGTCAAATGGCAGAGTTGAGAGACAGATATAGTATGCCAGAAAGTAGAAACACAAAGACCTGAAGAAACCTATGAATACAAGTTCCTGGTAAACTTTTTAGAAATATGAAGACCTCTTGGGACTTCCACAGAGTGGAAACAATGGGCATTACACCAATTTTACTTAGATACGGAGAAGTAAAAAAGGCCTCCGTATTAAAAATAGAACACAAATTAACTTCTTAAGAAAAAGGTTGCCAGATTTAGCAAATGAAATCACAGAATACCCAGTTAAATTTGAACATCAGATAAACAACAAATAATTTTTTATAAATATGTCCCCTGAAATATTTGGAACAAACTTATGCCATCTTCAAACCCAACAATGAGAGTTGTGTGTGTGTGTGTGTGTGTGTGTGTATCACAAACTACAAATATGCTCACAATTATAAATATATAAAACATATATTAGTTATAAATATATAAGAATTGATATATTTCTGTATATAAAACCCTTAGTTACAATAAACAGAATAATCTCCACCTTCTTCATTTTTGTGTTTATTTCTGTCTTGGTCATCCTTATTTTTCATTGCCTCTTTACCTTTTGTTTTCCATGTGCTCCATGCTAATATGTAACAATCATGGTTTTTGAAGCCTGTTGTTCAAAATTCTCATAGTATCTGTGTGTGTGATTGCAAAAATGTCAAGTTGAAGGTCTTTATAAACTTCTTCTTCAGATGTAATTAATTCTGTTCTCCACTACACAAAACATATGTTGATCTCAAACATGCAATGACCCATATAAGTCTTGCAAAATGATGGCTGTGATAACACCCAGTGGTGGTCTTTCTCAACTCTCTGCACCTCATCTCACTCATCAGAGCCTTTGGAGCCTCAGTTGCCTTACAATGCTGTTTCAGGAAAGGTGGGATTTTTTTCTTTTTTTTTGGTAGAAATAAAGAATCATCCATGTTGAGGAATGAGCCTGACCCATTGTGCATAAACCTGGTGCCCTACTGTGAGACATGGTACCTTAACTGCAGTTGCTCAGCATTCAGTCTCTTTGTTTTTCTTCATTGCACATAGGCTGTACTCATTCTTTCTGCACCACAAATGTCATGCCTTCTCAAATGTTTTTATACTCTGGGCCCATTGCATCCAGTGATGTCAGGGGAATTCTCAGCTTAGTATAGTCACATGATGGAGCAGAGAAACAGAGCTAAGAATTCATGAGGGATACATACCTCAAGTGAAAGGAGTGAAAGGTGCATATCTGGGGATTGTCCACAAGAAACCAATGAGTTATGAAAAATCTTTTCCAAAGGAAATGGAAACTTAAGGAAAAACATGAATAAAACTTTACAAAAATGATTGTGTGGCAGTGAAATGAATGTGTCAAAAGTATAAAAATAGGAAGACCTAACAGAACTAAAGTAACCTGTCATAAGATACTTAAAATGATCCTAAGCCTTACAAGCAACAAATTCAGAAAGGGGCATGAGGTTCCTTCGAGTTTCTTAACTTATCAAAAGATGGGAAACATTCTTCAAGTTCCACTCTTCTCTTCTGTACAGAAAGGGGATTGGACTAAATCAGTGATGTTCAAGCTGTGATCCAAGTATCACTAGTGTTTCTGTGGTGACAGAAGGGTGGGAATGGTGGGGCAGGATGTCTCATTCATGAGCCAGAGTAGCTCTAATATTTTTACATATTGGAACTCACAGAAAATTTCCATTGAAATAAAGGTTTCATATTTGTATTAAGTTCCTAGGTTACTGTAACAAATTACCACAAATTTACTGGCTTAAGACAACAGAAATTTATTCTCTCATAGTTATGGAGGTCAGAAGTCCAAAATCAAGGTATCAGGTGGGCTACATACTCCCTGCAGCAGGTTAAGGGGAGATTCTGCTTCTTGCCTATTTCAGCTTCTGGTGTCTCTTTGCAGTCCTTAGCATGTGGCTTTCAGTCCAGTCTCTCCCTCAGCCTTCACATAGCCTTCTCCTCTTTGTGTATCTTCTCCCCTTCTCTTCTCTTCTCTTAGGATGACACTTGTCACTGGATTTAGGATTTTACAAGATGATCTCCAATGGAGATTTTAATTTAATTTCATCTGCAAACACCATTTTTCCAAAAAAGGTCACATTCATAGGTTCTGGGTCAACATATCTTTTCGGAAGCCACCATTCAAACCCCTGGAGTGTTCAAAAAAGTTTAATTTAATTCAATATTTTAAAGGTTCTTTTATAGATGTACTTTTCAAATTATGGATTTAACACATGCTTGTTTTAATAAGTAAAATGTACAAAGATGTATAAAGTAAAAGTTAATGATCTATTCCTCACCAACTCTTCTCCAATCTTACCTCTTTCCACCATTTCTCTCCAAATCATCCAGATTCACTGCTCCTCTGTCAGTCAAACTGTTAACCTATGTTAACAACACTGTGTTTGTACTTCTATGCTATACTTCAGGATCATGTAATTACACACACACATGCATATGCAATTGATAAGGAGTTTAAAATTGACTATACAGATTAGATAATATAATATACACTTTTCTTCATCTAACTTTCCTCATTCAAAAATGCCTTGAGTACACTGCTCTAAATCAACGAGTATAGTTCTAATATACTATTTCTAATCAATGCCTTATAGCACAATATTCCACAATGGAGACAAATCGCTATTTATTTCAAGCCCTCTCCTATTGATAAGCATTTTTTACATTCCCATATTTCTGTATTTTTGCACATTTGAAAAATTCTGTGTTACATATACTTGCATATATAATTTTATATGCTGATACCTTTATTACTATGGGACAGATATGTGGTAATAATACTGTGGTGTCAAGGATACATATATTTTTAATGTTAGTAGGTGTTATCAGATTTCTTTTCCAAAAGCCTGCAAAATTGCATTTGTCTACCAATATATGAAAGTACCCATTTCCTCATATTACAGCTAGTAATAATGCTATTATTCTTTCCACATTTTTGACAATCTAATGAATGTAAATAACACTAAATTGTATTTTATTTACATCTCTGACTACATTTTCAGCATCTTCTCAGATGTTTATTGGCCATGTAGATTTTCTCTCTACTATGCAATATTTCTGTTTTTATTGTTTAATCAATTAGATTATTTTTCTTGTCCATTTGTATAGTATACATACTAATATTTGATAATCCTTACTTAAGGATTTGTTTTTAGTTGTTTTTGTTTTTGTTATTTTTTATTTTTTGAAGAGACAGGATTTTGCCTGTTGCTCAGGCTGGTCACAAACTCCCGGCCCAAAGCAATCCTCTCAGTTCAGCCTCCCAAAGCACTGGGACTACTGATGTGAGCCACCATGCCTGGCCTTAATTTTGTCTAGCCGAATATGTAATCTTTTAGAGCATCTAGGTTTTTTATCTTACCTAAGAAAGGCATTCCACCCTGGATCACATGTGTAGCCTAGTTGTAATTCTAATATATTTAAATTTTTTGCACTTGTTATTATTTCATTTGAAATGTATTCTAGATATCATGTTAAAATAAGAACCCAAACTTATTCTTTCAATTGGAGAGTCAATTGTTATATAACTATTTATTAAATAATTCATCTTTTACCAATGAAATTGAAATACTTTGTCATATATTAAATGCTTATATGTACTGGAATCATTTGACAAATTTTTAATTTTTTAACCTAATTTAAAATTTTTTAATTTTGTTTTTGATATTATAATCTAATTTTCTAATTGTAGAACAATGCCATCTTACTTCTAACAATAGTAAGGTAGGTCTTCTATCTCTGCTCTTCTTTTCCTTATATTTTCATAACTATTGTCAGGCATTTATTATTTCATATTTAAAATCATCTTATAAAATTTATCCCTCAATATGACCCTCTGGAATCTGAATAAAATTACATTTAATTCTTATTTTTAGCAGAATTGACATTTTAATCTTCCTAAGAATATTACACTTTTCATTTTTAGTACTATTTTATACAATTCAAAAACTTTATAATTTTTTGGGTAACAATTCTATGCTATTCTTGGCAAGGGTATTTCTATAAATTTTATGCTTATATTGTTATTTAATGGACTCTCCCTCATTTTTATTTCTAGGTCTTAATTGCTGATAGAAGATCAATTTATTTATTATATCTTTGATCTATTTATCTATTAATCTCCTTGTACATCTTCATCAGAGGTACTGGGTCAGCAGGTGTGTTGTGAATGAGCAGTAATGATTTGAAAGCAATCTTTTTTTCCAAGCACTAGGTCTCAACAGTGTGCTTAAAATATTCACTAAACCATGCTGTAAACAGATGTACTGTCAGTCAGGCTTTGTTGTTTCATTTATAGGGACAGGCAGAGTAAACTTAGCAGAATTCTTAGGGGCCCTAGGATTTTTGAAATGGTAACTGAACATTGGCTGCAGCTTAAATTCAACAGTTGTGCTAGCCCCTAAGAAGATCATCAGCCTGTCCTTTGAAGTTCTGAAAGCAAGTATTGACTTCTACTCTCTAGCTATGAAGTCCTAGATGATATGTTCTTTCAATATAAGGATGTTTTGTCTACATTTAAAATCTATTGTGTCTACATTTAAAATCCATTGTTCAGTTTAACTGCCTTCATCAATGATCTTAGTTAGATCTCATGGATAATGTGATGCAGCTTCTACATCAGCATTTGCTGCTTCACTTTGCATTTTTATGTTAGGAAGATGGCCTCTTTCCTTAAATCTCATGAGCCAACCTCTGCCAGCTTCAACCTTTTCTTCTGCAGCTTCCTCACCTCTGTCATCCTTCCTAGAAATGAAGAGCATTAGGGCCTTGCTCTGGATTAGGTTTTGGCTTAAGGGAATGTTATGGCTGGTTTGATCTTCTATCCAGACCACTAAAGCTTTCTCCATATCAGCAATAAGGCTGTTTCACTTTCATATCATTTGTGTGTTCACTGGAGTAGCACTTTTAAATTTCTCCAAAAATGTTTTCTTCGCATTCACAACTTGACTATTTGACTCAAGAGGCCTAGCTTTCAGCCTATCTCGTCTTTCAACATGCCTTCCTCACTCACCTTAATTATTTCTAGCTTTGGATTTAAAGTGAAAAAGTACAACTTTTCCTTTTACTTAAAACACTTAGAGGTCATTACAAGGTTATAAATTGGCCTAATTTCAATATTACTGTGTCTCAGAAAATAGAAAGGCCTAAAGAAAAGGAAAGAGACGGGGGAATGGATGGTCAGTGGAGCAGCCAGAACACACACATCTATTAAGTTTTCTGTCTTTTAGGAGTATATTTCACGGTGACCCAAAATAATTATAATAGTATCATCAAAGAGCACTGATCGCAAATCACCATAGCAGATATAATAATGATGAAAACATTTGAAATATTACAAGAATTGTCAAAACGTGATGGAGAGACACTAAGTGAGCACACGCTGTCAGAAAAATGACACCAATAGACTTGTGCTTGACCACAGTTGCTACACACACTCAGTTTGTAAAAAACATAATATCTGCAAAGTTTAATAAGGCAAGGTATGCCTGTGCATATGTTCACAATGACTTTTCTAATAATATATCTTCTTTTTCTCCCATCCTTGGTGGTAGGTGATCTAACATCTTTAATCACCTTTCTCACTTCTTTAGCCCTAATTGTTTGATTCTAGCTCTATACTTCTTTATAAATTTTCTTTAGGCTTTGAAATATGTTTCATTCTCTTTCCCTTTTACTTTGCCATTTATCAAAGAAATATAAGGTTATAAATTTTCTCAGTTTTTTTGTGTTCTCTTTGGGTATTCATCCTTTTTTGTTGTTTTCTAGATGGTTTGTAATCTCAGTTTTCATGTTGTCTTTGATCCATGGGCTAACAATGAGTGCATTCTTAATTTCCAAGTAGTTACTATTAGGGAGGTGAGCAGGGAAAGAGGATCACTATTTTATTATCTAATTTTATTTTATTATGTTCATAAAAAGTAGCCTGTAAAACATTTCGCTTTTTAAATTCTATCAAGATTTGCTTTGAGGTCAGTTATGCGATCTATTTTTGTAAAGTTTCCATGGATATAGAAAATACTTTGTACTCTCAATTAAAAGACTATACATTTCCAAATATTTTTATCTTGCTCTCTGTACATGAGAAAATGTATTTATATCATTTTTAATTTGCTTATCTTATTTTTTATATAATTCTTGAAAATGAGTTTTAAGGTGTCCCATTATAATTTTAGTTTTATAATTTATCCTTGAATATCTAACAGACATTACTTTTTATATTTAGCTGTTGTATGGTTTTGTGGTGTTTTTGTTGTGTGGTGTCTTAGTACCTTCATATATTGTTAATTTTGTAACTTTATAATTACAAAATATCTTTCCCTATCTTGATTAATACTTTAAACTTTACCTGTCTCTTTTCCTATTATTAAAATTGCAATACCTTCCTTTCTTCTTATTTTTGCAATTTCCTGGTATCTCTTTAATCCTTCCTTTATTTTAGGCCTGTGACCTTGATTTGTGGGTGCCCTTCACCAGCACTCTATCAGAATTAGACCTTCACCTGTGTCCTTGTTTTCTTCCTTCAGGGCAGGCCTATCTTTCCTCCTCTGGCTCTAACAGCTAAGAAGCTTCAGAAAGAGGGTGACTAAGTGAAAATTGTGGCAGCCTTAAGCCAAGTATTTCCATAATCTTCTCACACTATTTTGCTTTGCTACTCAATTATGCCCTTTTTTTCTCTTCACTCTTAAATTATTTTACCTAAATAAGGGAGAGAAGCAGGGAACAATCGTTACAGAGAGTTAGTGAGAGGAGAATTTCCTGACCCCCTCATGGGACTTGTGACAGAGGTGTGTTACAATCAATGTTCTCTTAGTGGTTGTTGTCCATGGATGGCTAAGTGTTAACCAGATCAGTGTAGAGCCAGGGTGACAGCCTTTTACACCCTGCTCTCTTGGTACTGAGGTCCTTGTCCAGTGTCCAGGAAGAATCAGGTCACATGGACTTGAAGGATGGTGAGTGCAGGCATTTTGTTGAGTGATGGAGGTGGCTCTCAGCAGGATGAATGGGGAGCTGGAAAGGGGATGGAGTGGGAAGATGATTTTCTCCTGGAGTTCAACCATTCCACACAGGATCTCTCTCACCATCACCGGCCAAACTCCTCTTGACATTCAGAAACTCCTTTTCTTCTCTCCTTCTCTGTTGCTCTGCCACTCTGCCTCTCTTGTGCTTGTGGAGCCCAGGGTTTGGGGCTTATATGGATACAGGATAGGGGGGTATGGTGGGCCAAAAGGCAACATATGGGCATGAAAACAGGAATGCCTATTCTCATTCAGGGCCATGGGTTTCTAGGCTTGAGAGTGGGGCTTTTGCCGGGGAACCACCCTCTTCTATCCAGTGTTTTCCTGCCTCCTGTCCATATCATTTCCCCTCTCTGAAGAGGCATACCTAACTGCCATTAGAATATGGATGATGACCAATCTTAGCTACTTCTTGCTGACAGGGGGAGTTGTTTTGGGGAAAATGGCAGTTAATTTTCTCCCAGAGGTCTATCTAAGGGTCCCTGGCAAAAAGGAGCCATTGTCCAAGGTTCCAGTTGCCTGACCGTTTGGAGTTTGATGGCCTCTAGGTGAGAGAGAGAAAAAAAAGAACAAATTCTATAAGGTTAAGTATGCATGTGTTATATATATTTATTATGCAATGAAAGAATCTAGTGCCAAAGATTACAGAAATAAGAAGTGAAATATACTAACAACATTTTACCCTGAGCTGAGTCACCCTAGTGAAAGAAATTAACCTTGTATGGGAGCAGTTAAACTTTAGAATAGAGATAACTGTTGTTGCCACATCTGTAGCAGTTAACAGGTGCACCTTGGGAATTCTGAGGTTTGTGGGCTTGCATGACGGCTATTAAAGCTTCTGCCTCTTTCTTGTGTCTCCCTTTCAGGAGGTCCTCTAAAGTACATACTGTCTGGTCCCAGGGCCCATTTCTGCAACTTCCTTCTGATAACCAGAGCTTTCTGAGTAATAAATGTATCCTTCAGGTTTAGTGGTCCCTTGAATGAATCAGGAGATAGGGTGATTTGCTTTACCAAGGCCTTCCTTATCCTTTCCAGGAAGGCAATGAGATTCTCATTAAATCCTGGGTCTATCATGGATAAATGGGTATAATTCAGGGATTTGGTCCTAGTCCTGTGTAAGCCCTCCTTATGCACACCTGAAAGCATCTCCTCTTCCAGTTACCCATCATATCATTGGGATCCTATCCAGGGTCATTCACTGGTACTGCTTCTCTTTCAGTTGGATAAAGTTCATCCCCTTCCCTGATACTGTATGTTGTACAAACCTCACCCCCAAATCTCTCTGCTGCTTGAAGATCAGCCTTCTTCTCAGTGTTCATCAGGGTCTGATTCAAAAGTAACATAATTTGAACTCCAGGAGAGTTCAAATATTTGAGTTGAATTCTGGAAAGCCTCTATGTATCTGTCAGGGTCATCTGAAAATTTGCCAAAATCCTCTTTAATTTGCTTTAAGTCCCATAGAGAGAAGAAGACTGGGACCTTGCTGGAGCCAAATTTACCAGACATCTATTGGAGGGGCAAGAATGAGACTGAGGCTTGTCTAGGATGAAGATTTCTAGGAGGGGGCAAGTGAGAGACTGAAGCTAGATAGGGAGGTCAGGGTGGACCCAGAGGAGCAGGGCTCTGGGATTCAGTTCCCTGAGATTGCCCCTTGCAGCCTCTCCTGAGATGTCAAACAGGAGGGCTGGATCAATTCTATACTGTCAGTAAAGGTCTGGGTTGCCTTGCAAGGTAAAGAAAGCCTGTACATATGGAGCCTCGGATCATCTGTCTTCACATTTCCAAAAAAAGGTCCAACTGCTGGATGGTATTAAAATGAATGGTGCCTTCCTGAGGCCAAGCCAGTCTTTCTTGTAAATCATAATTTGGCCAAACCTTTGTGCAGAGGGCTATGAGATGCTTTTCCTTCAGAGTCCAAGAGTCAAAGCAGTCCCAGGGATTTAGGATACACTCTAGAGAAGAATAAGCTGGGGTGGTGAAGACAGCTGGTTGCCCATTCTGAAAGACAGGGAAATAGAGGTATCCCTCATTTCCCTTCCTTCTTTCAGTGATAACCCAGGGTGTGATGGAAAGAAAGTGGGCATCCCCCCTTTCTCTTCCATCTTTTTGTTCCCGAGTCCCAGTAACCTTGGCAGGTGCCACCCATGGGTGCCAAAGTAGCTTTCACCTACATTAACAGGGGGTCCTGGGGGTGGAAGTATCTGCTCTCCTATCTCCCTAGCTGTCGACAACCTTTGAATTCCCTGGGCCTTGTCTGTATCAAGGAACATGACCTCCTTTCAGGAAGCAAGGGTTTAATCAGCAAGAATTGGTCCTGCCCATTTATGTTGTGCCCATTGCCTGGCTTTTGGATCCCTCAGATCTGGTTTTTCTTTCTAGGGCCTGAACCTGAAACCTGGAATCAAGTTTGGGACAAAAAGGTATTCAGGGGCTGCATGCATCTGTTTAGATTGCGTCTCAAATGGGCCTTGCTGAATTTGCAGTTATCAGCCAGCAGGGGTCGCTCCTCCTTGTTTTCCCTATCATAAGCAGTGTGATGGGGAAAGGAAAAGAACCTTCTCACTTAGAAAAGAGAAAGGAAAACAGCTTAAAGTACAAAAAAGGGTTAGGGAAAAGAACTACTTGATCTATGCAAATGAAGTCCTTCAATTACTGTATCCCTCCCCCAGTTCAGACTAGTAAGGACCCCTCGGCCATGAAAGGAAAGGTTCCACTGGCACAGCTGCAGGAGGCACCAGCCAGCCAGCCACAGGAGGTCCCAGTGGCAGCCACAGTTTTCTCCCAACCCTCGTGACAATTGAGCACAGTTCTTGCATGCTGTGGGCATGCCCAGATGCCTGAGCCAGGAGGGGAGGGCGCAAGGAGGGAAGCCGCCATGCACCATACACACCTGTGGCTGTCAGGGTTGGGGTGGCACCTCTAAGAACAAATAGAAACCACATTGTTCTGAACTGCACCTCTGATGGCTGAGCCAAGCATACATCTCAGTAGTTTGCTGAGATCATAAAAGAGTTATAAAACACTAACATTATAAAAGAGACAGGAGCCATTTCAAGCTATGAAAAGAAAAAAGTCTGAGGGTCTTGGCCTACAGAGTTCAGTCTTGGGGCCTTCCAGCAATAAAAGATGTCTTCAGTTGCCCCAGGACTTTACTCCAGTCCCACGTGACAGCTTGACCTCTGTGAAGAGAAACAGAGTCAATATTCCTTTTACCCAAAGGAAAGAGAGAGGTGGCAGGGTCTTAGAAAAGAGGCAGATCTGACAGTTCCTCATCTGTACTCACCCTTGTGCTGGATCCCAGACAAGCCCCAACTTGAGACAGGAGAGTTTTTTGACCCCATCACAGGACTTGTGACAGAGGTGTGTTACAATTAATGCTATTTCAACAGCTGCTGTCTGCTGATGGCTAAGTGTTAATCAGTTCAGTGGAGGGTCAGGGTGACAACCTTTTACACCCTGCCCTCTTGGCACCCAGGTCTTTGTCTGGCATCCAGGAAGACCAGGTCACACCGACATGAAGGATGGTGAATATGGAGATTCTATTGAGTGATGGAGGTGGCTCTCAGCAGGATGGATAGGGAGCAGTAAATGGGATGGAGAGGGAAGATGATCTTCCCCTGGAGTTTGGCCGTCCCGTGGCTGATCTCCTCTCCAACCATCCCCAGTCAAACTCCTCTCAATGTTCAGATGCTCCTTCTCTTCTCTCCTTTTCTGGCATGCTGCTCTGTTGCTCTTCTGCTTGCGGAGCCTGGGGTTTGAGGTTTATGTGGGTACAGGATATGGGGACATGGTGGGCCAAAAGGCAACATTTGGACACAAAAACAAAAATGTCTGTTCCCATTTAGGACCGTGGGTTTCCAGGCTTGAGGGTAGGGCCTTTGTGGGGAACTGCCCTCTTCTACCAGTATTTCCCTGCCTCCCGTCTGTACCATTAGGAAACCTGAGCTTTTAATAAAGCTCTGTCAATAGCTGAATGACCTTAAGCAAGTCAATTAATGTCTTTAAAACAATGTTCTTGCTTATAATGTGTCCAAGTTGACGAGATGGCTTCTAAGGCCCTTTCTAGTCCTACAATTCACATTCCACCATCCTAGAAAGGAAAACTCAAGGACAGAGGGAAAAGATACAAAAGTAACATAGGTCAAGTACTAAAAAGTTCAAATTATCAGGGCTAAGGACAAAGATAATCTTTTTGTCTTAATAATATAACAAAACATTATATGCAAGGCTACTATATAGCATCCCTAACTTTTAAAATTATGAGTAGTGAATGGGGCTATGTTTTAAAGCTAATTCTATGGTTCATTTAGATATCTATTAACCTAAATTGAATACCTTAAAATTACATATTGGTCTCCATAACTTTCTAATTCAACCCATAAGTAATGAACAATCATGCATTCAAAATGTACCTATGTCTGAGAGCTGGAATTATTTTGCATTTGTATTCATTTCAAGTTACAGTATACTTCTTATCAACCATTGCATCAAAAATCAGAAATACATTCCAATGTATAATAATCCTCACTTCTCTAAAGTTTAATGGAGAGAGCAGGTTAAATTGTGCAATGTAAGTTTTCACATCCACTCACAAGAATTGCAATATTTCTTCCCTTTTATTTGAAGGAAGGAGAGTGTTGCAAAAATAAGCCTATGGATTTCTGGTAAATCTTAACATTTAATTGACTATCTCAAAGCCTCTCTACAGTCCAACAGTTCTGAAAATTCTGGAAAACAATCCACATTCTAATGCTTTGCTTTAAGTACATTGTTTCTAACATAATCCGAATGTTTATGGAATAAAAGTCAAAGCTAAGATTTTGTCTGTCCTGGAACATAAGTAGATAAGATCCAAGCCACCTTTCTGAAGATTTTCTGATTTAAATCAATAGGCTCTACTAAGTACCTATTATGAGCAGATGTTTTGCTTTTAACATGTGAGATAATGAAGTAGGAAAAGTATAAAATCTTAGAAGACCTGATGTCTCCCCTTGAGGAATTTACAATCTGATTCAGGAAATATTAAAAAGAATGCTATATAAAATGATTTAAAAAATAGCTACAAGGCAAATTCAGACAACCAAAGTGCCATTGTGGTAGCTGATTTGTGACTCCCCAAAAATATCCACATCCTAATCTTTGGAACAGGTGAACATGGTAAAAGGGACTCAGCAGATGTGACTCGATCGATAATCTTGAGATGGGAGATTATCCTAGATTATACAGATAGGCCCAGTTTAGTCACAAGGATCCCTAAAAGAGGGAGGCAAGAAGGTCAAAGGCAGCATAGGAGATATGATGAGCATGAGGTTGGAAGGAAGCAAGGAAGGGGCCACAGACCTGTGGAAGCTAGAAATGGCAAGGAAATAATTATTCCCTAAGAGCCTCCAGAAGGAATCAGCCTTGCCAACACCTAGACTTGAGCCCAATAAGACTGATTCTGGACTTCTGTCCTCCAGAGCTGTAACAGAATACATTTTGTATTGTTTCAACCACTAAGTTTGTGGTAATTTGTTACAGCCATATTAGAAAATGAATACAGTCATATGATCTGAAAAGATAAAGATAGAAGGTAATACCAAATTAAATAATGGAATAAACTAGACGCAGTGGCTCATGCCTGGAAACACTTTGTAATCCGTGCACTTTGGGAGCTGAGACAGGAGGACTGCTTCAGGCCAGGAATTTGTAACCAGACTAGGCAACATAGCCAGACCTTCTATCTCTAATTCAAAACTTTTTGTTTTAATTAGCCAGGTGTGGTGGCACACACCTGTAGTCCCAGCAGATCAGGAGGCTGAGGCAGACAAATTGCTTGAGGCTGGGAGTTTGAGACTGCAGTGAGCTATGATTTTGCAACTGCACTCCAGCCTGAGGGACAGAGCAACAGCCTATTTCCAAAAAGAATTTAAAAATAAAATAATGTGGGGGCGGAGCAAGATGGCCGAATAGGAACAGCTGCAGTCTCCAACTCCCAGCGCGAAGGACACAGAAGACCGGTGATTTCTGCATTTTGAACTGAGGTA
>NW_012115988.1:2537432-2560496 GCF_000951035.1 Colobus angolensis palliatus
CATTTCTTCGGAGAGGAGTTTGGCCAGGGACAGCCAGAATCCAGGAGAAGATCACCTTCCCACTCCATCCCCTTTTCAGCTTCCCTCCCCACTGAAAGCCACTTTCATCAGCAATAAAATCCTCCACATTTATCACCTCTCAATTTGTTTGTGCAATCTCATTCCTCCTGGACACTGAACAAGAACTCAGGTGTGGGTGCAAAATGGTATCACACTGACCCTCCACTGAGCTATTAACATTTAAATCATCTGTGGATGGCAAAGCTAAAAGAGAGCTGATTGTAACACCTCTTCTGGGGCTTTGGTGCTTGCAGGTACTCCTTCCTAGATGCTGCCATGGGGCCCATATGAAGCTTTGCTCCTGCTGGCACCCAAAAGCACTTACCCTGGCTCCTGCACTGGATCACCTGCATGCTCCCTCCCACAGCTGAGCACAACAGGTTGAGCACAAGGGGTTGGAATCAGTGGAGTTTGTCTGTGCTGGTGCTGAAGAGGCTAGCTAGCTCTAGTGCCCACACTTCAGTTCCTACCTGTGAAGGGGTCAGGTGAAGTTTCTTGCTTCATTGTATTACCTGCGTTTTATAGATAATGAAATGGAGGCACAGAGAGGTTAAGTAACTTACTCAAAGCCTCATGACTTGGAAATGGCAAAGCTGTGATTCACGTCCAGGTCTTTCTAACTTTTAAACCTATGCTTTTGAACAGTCTGCATCATGTCCTTCTTCCTGGAGGGTATGAGGTTAGAACTGAATACTAATGATGATTTCTAAAGAAAGCTCTGTCTTGCTGGAATCAATCTTGGTTTGACTTCTAAGAAAGTTGCTATATATAAAGCTCAAATAAAAAATAGACCACATAGATCACAGCAGTCTTGTTTTGTATGCTAATCTAAATGCTATTAATTGTCTAGGTCACTTGTAGCTTGCCTTTCACATGTACACAGCCTAGAGTTGATTACAAAAACAAAAGCTTCTTTGATAAAGATTTCACCACTTAAAATACAGACACCCAGAAAGCCTTTAATCTTTCATGGCATGGAACTATCCCCACTTAATCAGAAGCTGCCTAAGGGGTAATCTCAAAAACTGATGCCTACAGCTGAAAATTAAGATATCAGACTTTCATCTCATTTGACCAGTTCTATTTCACTTTTGATTCCACCTCCTTCCCCTTCTCTTATCCTACAGGTAGTGTACCATATATTTTTTGCTCCACAGAGGATTTAATAGGTAGTCACAATTCTACAGCTGGACATCCCACAAAGCAATATTCTCCATGATAAATGTCAGCCATTTTTGACCCTCAGCTTCCCTTTGAGAGCCATATCAACCATATTGATAAGACCTCATATTACCATCTCAGGAGTATAACAAGGTTAAGACTATTGCTGTCTCAGCAAGATGCTGAGCTATTGATTCATGCCTTTATAACAACAAGGCTGGATTACTACAATTTATTGTTGGCTTCCCTCCCAGAATGCTCACTGCTTTGACTTGACTTTGTAGAGGATTCAGCAGTCAGGGTGTTCAACAACTAATACAGAAATGCCTGCACACATCACATCAGTACCACAAACATTACACTAAAATAGAGAGCTGGCTTGAAAAATTGTAGGTTCAGGTCCTGCTTTTAACCCCATGAAACACAGTGAACATTTTCCTTCTAGAAACAAGGCTTTCATATAAGAATCTGGAATTGAACTGACTGTGGCTCAAGAAGTCTAAGCTACTTTATAAGAATGTTACACTTCATTTGACTTAGGATCTGATCAGGAACCTGAGGAAAACCTCTCTTTGGGGGAACCTAATAGGCCCACAGTCATATGGGCTTACTATAGCACACTAATTAAATTGTATCAGAAGATATTTTCACTTTTAAAAGCAAAATACCTATAACACAGGAATATTCTATAATCTACATTAACAACATAGAGGAACTCAAATCACACAATGTCCCTGTGTCTCAAACCTCACTGAGAAGTAATTCTTACTGTCATATGTTTAGACGAAGTCTCCTTCCATCTAGTAGACCAGTGCATGTCTGCTATGGTCTGAATGTTGGTTACCCCCTACCCCCCAATTCATATGTTGTAACCTAATACCACATGTGATAGTATCTTAAGAAATGGGGCCTTTAGGGAGTGATGAAGTTATGAAGGCTCTACTTTCCAGAATGGTATTTCTGACCTTATAAAAAAGGCTCCAGTCAGCTCCTTTGTCTTTTCCACCATATGAGGACACAGCAAATAAGGTGCCATCTATGAGGAATGAGGTCCTCACCAGACACCATATCTGCTTGCACCTTGATGTTGGACTTCCCAGTCTCCAGAACTATAAGCAATAAATTTCTGTTGTTTATAAGTGACCCAGTCTGAGGTGTTTTGTTATAGAAGCACAAATGAACTAAGGCAATATCAAAGTTTGCTTAGAGAACCACTCACTTCAAAGTGATCTGTAGTGTTTATTAAAGAATAGACTTCAGGGTTCTAATCCTAGAATCACAACCTCTGGAACTGGGACTTAGAAATAGCATTTTAAACAAGCTTCCCAGCATTTTTAACAAGCTGTAATTTAAACTAAAATTTGAGATCCACTGTACTAGACACAGGAAGTTCTAGGAGTGAATGCTCCCAAAGCCTCATTCTGCCTGGCTGTTGTAAGTGCTGGGTAGGCATTGTTTCTATGTATGATGTATGATTAAATGAACAGTTGATGAATCTATGTAGAATTCACAAAGTCCAAGGCAGTGTCTCTGTTCTCGTGATCCGCTCAGCTTTCCTAACAGAGATAGAGAAGCCCCAGGTAGACTTATGAGATTGAGATTAGGAGAAAAAAAAAACATTGACACCCAGATAACAACACATACTTTTTAGTATAAGCATGTCCCGTGCAATATTTGGCCACCCTAGCCCAGATTACATAGTCCTATACTGACCCAATGTTTTCTCTTGGTTGGTGTTCCCTCAACACAGAAAACAGACAGTTGTCTCTGGGTACAGGGGATATTAACAGGGAAGCCAAAGAGTGCCTCCTATGCAACTCCAGAAGAGTCAGCTCTACCCTTAAGGAGTAGAGTGAGATTTTCCTTCCAAGCTTACTGTCTCTGCCCAGGGAGGCCTTATCCAAGGGTGGGGTTCTTATTTCTCTGATCCTGTAATATCTCATCTAATAAAAAAGAGAATGCAATATTCCCTCCTAAGGCTTGCTATACTGATTAAGTAAAGTAACAAATGTAAGGCTTAACACCGGTATTTACTTTCTCACCTCCAGTCTCTTTCAAGCTCTATCACATTCATCATTAACACAGTTCCGTTGCCACTATCAACTCCTCATTCATGCACATGTGCACGTGTGTTTACTCTTGTACACACACACAGGAACATGCACACACTCACACATGCATGCACATATACTTTTTGTAGTTCTACTTATTCTCTAGATAGATTTGAACACTATATCTCTGAGGCTAAAGGGAAGAGGGCTCTGATGCCAAGCATTCAAATTCCATCTCTACATTTATGTTTTCTGTGTGACCTTAGCAAATTATTCAGTATCTTCTGCCCAACTGTGAACACTAATGCATACTTCACAGGGTTGTTGAGAGGATTAAATATATTAATAGAATAACCACTTAGAATAGTACCTGCACATAGTAAACACTACATGTTTTAAGCTATTGTTATCAAGGTCATCATAATCGTCATCTCCGTCCCACCCAGATAATTTCTTGAACCTCAGTAACTTCATGGGGCCAAGAATTATTATCGGAAGGAATCCCTCTTTCCTAGGACTGGAAAGGTCCCCAGAAGCCCAAATTTTACTCTCATTATATGGAGAAAGTTGCTAAATTATATCTAAGGCCCAAATGTTACTCTCATTATCTGGGAAAAAATGTTAAATTATATCTAAGTAAGCTAATTTCTATGTCCTGGTAATTTCTAAAACATACATGCCATTGATACTGTTTTTTAATTGATGAAGTAAATTGAGTACAGGAATTATTAGTAGAGGAATAATTTAGAGTTCTTATTTTGGTAACTAGTTGTTTGGCTCAAAAGCTAGTTTTTAGAAATTGCCTAAGAGCAAAATATATAACCTACTATATTTGAAATGTCTCATCTAAACCTGCAAGATCAAAATGTGTCCAGATTTTGTTAAAATATGACACCAACTATCATTACTAGTTTAGAATATTGTGAGGAACATACCCAACTCTTCTACATATCCCACCACTATCTCACCCAATGCCTTTTACCCAACAAATAGTTTAACACCACATATACAGAACACTAACAGGAAAGGCATTTATACATTGAATAATCTAATTAATAAATATTGACTGTGTGTAAGATGCTGTAGATATAGTTGGGAATACAACATACAAATAACACTGCTTTCATGGAGCTTACAGTCTATAGGAAATCAGAAAGAAAAGAGAAATATATGTCATTTGGTGACAAAGTCTATGAAGTCTGTCTTAGTCCATTTGTGCTGCTATAACAAAACACCTGAGACTGTATAATTTATAAATAACAGAAATGTATTTCCCATATATTTCTGCAGGCTGGGAAGTCCAAGACCAAGGCACCAGCAGGTCCAGTCTCTGCATCCAAGATGACGCCTTGTGCTCTGCACCCTCACACACTGGAAGAGCAGAAGAGAATGAACCCATTCCTTCAAGCTCTTTTATAAGGACCCTAATCACATCCATGAAGGCTTTGTCCTCATAACTTAACCACCCCCTAATAGCCTCACCTCTTAATACTATTACATTGACCATTAAGTGTCAACACATGAATTTTGGGGACCATGCTGAGATGATAGCAAAGACAAATAAAGCAAGGATGGGGCTAGGACATGCAGTAAGTCCTGTACTTTTGCTTAGTGTTATCTGGGAAGACCTCACTGATATTTGCACAGAAATTCAAGAGAGGTGGTGGAATAAATGAGTCCAGCATGTAGCTAGGTGGAAGAGACAGCAACACAAAGACTTTGAGATGGGACCATGCCCAGCATGCTTGCTTGAGATAAAAGAGATCAGTGTGGCTGGGAAGGAGAGAACATAAAAGGCAGAAGTAGACGGTATCAGAGGGGAGTCAAATGATGAAGAGCATTGTAAGCAATTATATGCACTTTTGCATTTACTTGACTGAAATGGGAAACCAAGGAAGGGTTTTGAGCAGAGGAGTAACAAGAACTAGATTATCTTTTAGAAGGATCACATTGGTTGCTGTGTGGGCAATAATGGTAGTAGGGCAGGTATAATAAAATGAGGAGACTTATTAGGAGTAATTACAATAATCCAGATGAAACATGATGATGTTTTAGACTACGATGATGGCAATGAAGTAGATAAGAAGTGGTAGAATTCTCAATATATTTTAAAGATGCAAGAGAAAATGGTTTATGCCATTCAAAAATCTAGGCATGAATATTAGAGTAACACAAAACAAGTGAAAGTATATTAGAAATTTTACTTAAATATTTAAATTTTGAATCAACAATAATTTCCAAAAGTATGAAGTTGAAAAGCTTCCCTGGGGAGTAACAATGAGACCATCAGAGAGATTTAAAAAGGACACAGAGAAACAGGACACCATTGTGGGTTTTCTGAACAGGAAAATGAAAAAAGTAGAAGAGGAAGATTGTTGAATTTGTTGTTAAATACTTGATCCATCTCGACCTTTCTCAAATTAAGCCTGAAACAATAATACATACCTTTAAATACTTTGTGAGGCCAAAATACTAGTTTATGTGCACTACCTCAAGCCATAATGAGAAAAGTAAAATCGTGCCTTTTACCTCGGCAAAGGTCAAATTCTCTCTAGATTGGAATACCCGGTTCTAGGCTAATATTGTAACTCCACAGACCAGGTGTGCCTCTGAGCAACACCATCAGTGGGCAACCACCACTCTGATTTATGTTTGCTGCATCTTTTGAGTGTTGAAGAAACCTGAATTATCTGTGAATTGAGTCTTAACTGGTAACACCTCGATTCAAACACAATCTTTTTCTAAAGAACCAAAGATGTACAAACGTGTACAGGAAATGAATTTAGAAGTGAAAGGCAAAAAGGCCAGAACCCTCCAAAAAAGGCCCTCAAAAGACAAATAGACAGACAGCAATGATTAAATTCAGGGACATTTAAATTTTCTCAGCATTGGACTTTTCCTGGATTAAAAATTGTAAAAGGTTCAGAGAAAAATAGCAAAGGTAGTTAAAGACTTGGAAAGTGAATTTTAAGGTATTTTAAGAATACTGGGCAATTTAAGCTGAAGAAAAGGTAACAAATACGTGACATGAATTTGCTTTTTTAAATGAACATATCAAAAATTAGGATTTACTACTAAAACTGATGCAGGGTTTTTCTCAGTCACTTAGCCGGAGACCTCCAGCCAGCAACACCACTTCCCAGGCCTTGCTCAAGATGGGGTTCACCACAGAAGATGCCCTGTCCACTTGGTCCCTTGGGCTGTGCCTGGCCTGCCCTCCAGCACGGATCCCGCAATCACTGCAACTGCATGCTCACCCCTCAGTGGGAGTGGGTGTGTAAGCGAATGCCAGGTCCGGCCATCCATTCCATGCTCCAGCACAAGAATAGGCTCTGTGCAGGGCTTACAGCTGGACCAGGCATGTCACAAGCCACTTGCACAGTGGACTCCAGTGTCCAGACGAGGGGAACACAAGGATGCCCAGGCAGGGGTGCCCATGACCATGACACCCCAGAGCAGGGGTGTCACAGCATACTAATTAGCTTTTTCAGTCCTGCTGTTCACAGCTCAATGGATGGCAGTGCATTAACAGGTCTGTCAGCCCCTTGCCCTGATCCAGCCTGTGGCTCTGGGGCTGACTCAGTTCTGCTGCTGCTTTCTGTTGTATGGGGCAGCTGCCCTCCACTGGCAGAGGGCAGGGGGCCACAGTGTTACACTCTTTTCTGTACCCACGTTCAGTGGGTACTGAGCCCTTGTCCCACATCCAAGAAGAATGAGGACAGATTGACAACTAAATGGTGATGAGGGGGGAGAAGAAGTTTATTGAGTGAGGAAACAGCTCTCAGCAGTAAGGGGACACGAGCATGGTCTACCACCCATAGTCCAGTGGTCTCTTTCTCAGAGTGGTTGACTTCCAGGCTTTTATGGGCTCAGAATGGAGAGTGCATGCTGATTGGTTTGTGAGTATGCAAAAAAGGGTAAATCAAAGGCATCATTCAAAGGTGGGCATGACAGTGTAAAAAACCAATTAGGGAAGGGTAGGTATATGTAACCTATGTGAAGGGTGAAGATTAATCAGAGTAAAGCATGCCAAACAAGAAGACAGGTCCTCAATCTGGTCTGTGGATTTATCTGAGACTTGTAGCTTGGCCTTTAGGCTTTAAACTGTCTTTGGTTTGAAGGCGGGGTTTCACTGGGGACCTGCCCCAGTCTGCCTAGGATTTGTCTGACTCCTGCTGCTATCAAAACCATGTGCACTAAGAACCCATCTGACAATAGTTGCAACCCATCACCTTGCCTAGCTTAACCCTCTATCACCCAGAGTGATAAGTTTCAAAAGTTTCTGCAGGCAACATCAGTATTTACAAACAAATTCATGTAGTTATTATGAATTATTATTCATAAATAATAAAATGTTACCTGACACTCTCTTGGTGGCTATCTCATTTATTTCTGAAGAAGAATTGCTTTCTTAACACAAATCTGACAGGCTTTTTCTATGAACGTGTCTGAAAGGGGATTCACTGACAGTGAAAACTCATATAAAAAAATGCCTCCACTGGAAACCATCATTCTCAGCAAACTATTGTAAGAACAGAAAACCAAACACCACATGTTCTCACTCATAGGTGGGAATTGAACAATGAGATCACTTGGCCTCTGGAAGGGGAACATCACACACCAGGGCCTATTATGGGGAGGGGGGAGGCGGGAGGGATGGCACTGGGAGTTATACCTTATGTAAATGACGAGTTGATGGGTGCTGACGAATTGATGCGTGCAGTACACCAACGTGGCACAAGTATATATATGTAACAAACCTGCACATTGTGCACATGTACCGTAGAACTTAAAGCATAATTAAAAAAAAAAATGCCTCCAAAAATGGGGGAAAACTTTAGCTAAAAACGTATATAAAAGAATCAGATCAAATTATCAAAGAACACTGGTTCATCTTGAATAATTATTCATGTTAAAAGGAATGAAGGCGCTTCCTATAGGGAAGGCCAAGTCTTCCAGGGAAACTATCATGGAAATAGATTAAGTTTCTCTGTAAAAATTCACTTGTGACAAAGACTATCATAGCTCTTGAAAATGTGTATAATTCATGTTATTTTGCTATGTTCTGACTTCTAGGTATACTCCTATTACAGTGTTTGCAGCTGAAAAATGCTGTAGCATAGGCTTATAACACTATTAGTATGCTCATACACTCTTATTCTTCAGTATAATAAATATTCAATTGATATGTTTCTCCTTGCACTATTATAAATATGATATTGGGAAGACTGTTACAAATTCACTTGATGATATATGTCATAGGATCAATTAACACAATTTTAGTCACAATGAAAACCTGAAAAGACATTAAAAACTATTGTAATAAAAATAATTACATTTATTGAGTCCCAATATGTGACAGACATTTTATGTCTATTATTCTTAACCTCACAATAGCCCCACTGGTCCTTATCATTATCTTCATTTTCACATAAGGAATTCTATTTACATAAACCTAATTTCTTGAAGGAAAAAGAGCCAGGAAGTGATAATGCTGATATTTGAAACCTCACAAATTTGAATTAAAAGTTGTTGAACTTCCTACTATTCACATCATCTTTTTGGTAGCATTTTTTCAGTTTATTTGTTTAGATTTGTGTTGAAGTCATTTTTGTTTAGTTGATGACATTTAAGAATATTGAAAATTGAAAATTTGGCTTGTTAAAAATTCTATTTTGATATATTTTTACAAAATCAATGTGTATGGGCAGAATTTTTAAATGATATTTTGGGAACTTTACTTCTGTAGTGTTTTACTACAAATGCCATTTTCAAAAGTCGATATGATTTTAGCATGAGACTTGGATAAATTGTTAATTCCATTCTACAAAACAAATGACTGGAGGATTTATCTTTCAATTAGACTTGAAAAGAACAGTAATTAAGGACATCAGCTCCAACTAAAAAGCAAGACTTGCTAGGTTTCTGGGGAAGAATGACTGCTGGCATAGCCAAAGTGGGAAAACAGCTCACACAAGAGGAGGCATCCAGGAGAACACTGACACTGAAATCTGACCTCGTGGCACCACCTAAGGACATTCCTGGAGCCAATTTAAGCCCATGAAAATATCAACATTGATTTCAGATCCAAAGACACATATGCATTTCTTGTTTCTGGGAGTGAAACACTTATCAAACAAAATATTTCTCTCTCAGGATTAGGCTGAAAATTCACTCCCTCTTAAACAAATGAAGCAAAACAAACACAGTAAAATTCAGAGGCTAGATTACTTCTGAATTACCTAGATTAAATCAAGCCATATAGACTGTGTGCTGAGGGCAATTTGTGGGCAAAACCCTAGAGTTATCTACCAGGCTGCCACTGTATTGATTCAGTATTTCTGCTGTAATGAGTACAGTGAAAAAAAAATCCAGTAGTGAGCTAAGCTGCTTATGAATCAAAAGACTTTCTTTGATGCATCTTAATACTATTTTGCTGGGACACTTGCCCACATTTCCTACAGCTGTTCCAGGGAGACAGAACTGGGCTACTAGGAAGAGTATCAGTTACACTGAGAGAGAAAATGACAGGGGTAGGCTTGTCTTGGTTCTTTCTGAAAGTGGTAATTTTAATGGTGACCAGGATATGTAAGAAGTATATTTATATTTTCATCACTTCCTGAGCCATCATATTTATATTCAACTTAAGTTGGTTTTAAACAAAGAAAGAAACAGTAATCTAAAACACTCAAGAAAATATATGAATGCAGAGACATTTCTATTGAAAAAGAACATTTTCATTTCATGGTTGATTTTTTTCTGTCACAGAGAAGGCAATGAAATATATGACAACACTTCTATATTTTCCTCTTCTGCAATAAGCACAGAGGCATACACATTCAGATACCTTATAAATCACACTTGTTAATATTCACCAACCACAGAATCAAAACCTATAAAGGTTATATCTGATCAGAATATTTTGATTGCAGTTAGGTCTTATGTAGACAGAAAACCTGACTTACATTTGCTCTTGAGAAAAATATTGGCTCTTATAAATGAGATATTCCTGTATAATTTTGGTTTAGATGCTACTTTTCCAGGGCACAAATGATGTCATCAGGACCTGATTTCTCTGAGTCGAAAAGTATGTGGGATTTTAAGTCAAATCAGGATTCCAGGTCCAAGTCTTTTTATAGGGGAATATTAGGGAAAGCATAAATTCAGTGAATCTCAATCAGCTTGTCTGAAAATTAGAGATAACAGCCCCTTGAAGCAGGATCAAATGAGAATGTACAGAAAACTGTGGCTATAACTCCAAGGTATCATAAGAACATTAAAGATAAACGCATATGACTTTCCTCCTGATAGAGTGTATCAAAGAAATTCCAGCTTTGGAAGCCAAGTGAGCTGGTGGAAGAGATAAAAGTGGGGAAGTAGGCAGGAAAGTTTAGAAGAATCATCAAGGAGCATGACAGTACAGGGTGGCTGGTGACAAAGGAGCAGGAAGACCAGGAATCTGGAGCATGGCACAACAAGGGAAGTGAGAGCATTAGAAAAAGCCATGTGGGAGAGTTTTAATATGCCCTTTCTTGTTTATGTAGACGTATGTTACAAATTCAGCTATTCAATGATGTTTGTTAAAACGAATATCTCAACCAGCAGCTGGCAAAACCATCTCTGAAACTCAAAGGTCCTTTTCTGTAGCCTACACCCTGGACAATATGCTTTCTCTTTGGTTAATAAGAGAAATCACCTGAAGTTAGAATTCTACAGAAAATACATTTTTACAATAGAAAATATCACCCTAGTACTGACATCTAGCTGGTGAGGAAGGAAATAAGATCTTTGCAGCCTTGTATTTCTTCACTCTTTGAACAAATGTGCATTGAAAACCAGTGACTATGTGGTGAGCACTGTGTACAGCAACCTCCCCCATATACATAGTTTCTCTTTCTATGGTTCCAGGTACCCACATTCAACCACGATCTGAAAATATTAAATGAAAAATTCAGGAAATAGCAATTCATATGTTTCAAATTGCACACCATTCTGAGTAGCGTGATGAAATCTCATGCCACCCAACTCCATCTGCTCAAGATGTGAATCATCCCTTTGCCCAGGAGATCCATGCTGTCTACACCATCTCCCATTAGCCACTTAGTAGTCATTTAGATGATCAGTGCAACTATGGTTATATCACCATACTTGTGTTCAAAGAACACTTATTTTATTTCACAGCAGCCACAAAATGCAAGAGTAGTGATGCTGGCGATTTGACTATGCCAAAGAGAATCTGTCAAGTGCTTTCTATGAGTGAAGAGGTAAAAGTTCTCAACTTAATAAAGAAAGCAAAAAAATTGTATGCTGAGGTTGCTAAGATCCATGATAGGAATGAATCTTCTATCTGTGAAATTGTGAAGAAGGAAAAAGAAATGTGTGCTAGTTTTGCTGTCACACCTCAAAATGCAAAAGTTATGGCCATAGTGCGTGATAAGTGCTGAATTAAAATGGAAAAGGCATTAAATTTATGGGTATAAGACATGAACAGAAAAGTGTTCCACCTGATGGCAATCAGTTTCAGGCACCCACTGGGGGTCTTGGAATATATTCCTCCAAAATAAGGAGGACTACTGTGTACAAAGATAAATAAAAACATTGTCCCTATTTTCTTGTAGCAGCCCAGTAAAGAAAATTTACAAATATAAATAATGAAAATATAATGTAAAAAATTGACTGATAGATATTGACATGCTATAAAGACATAGAGAAGTATCTGTCTCTGCAGAATTTGGGGAAAGGAGTCACAGAGAAAATATTTGAGGTGGTCATGAAGACAGAGATGGTGCTTATGGGAAATGAGGGGGTGGTCATCCAGGAATAAGGAAGGACATGCACAAAGTCACGTGAACCTGAAAGTGGACTGGTATGTTGCTCGGCGTGACTAAATCATTAAAGCATTGAGCCATGATAATATGAAAATCTCATTTAATAGGATATTGTATATTTGGGCCTCATCCTGGGGAAAAGAAATGCTGAAAGGTATTTTAAATCAGAAGGGAATATGATCAAATTTACATTTTAGAATGCTAACTCTGGAAAAATTGCAGAATGTGGATTGGCATTTAATGGAGATAGTACACAAAAGCAGACATATTGAGAAAAAGTACAGTTATTACTTGAAAAATATTTAGGATATAAGTTCTTTTTTTTTTTTTTTTTTTTTTTCAGACAGAATCTTGCTCTGTCTCTGTCGCCCAGGCTGGAGCGCAATGGTGCGATCTCGGCTCACTGCAACCTCTGTCTCCCAGGTTCATGCCATTCTCCTGCCTCAGCCTCCCAAGTAGCTGGGACTACAGGTGCCCGCCACCACGCCCGGCTAATTTTTGTATTTTTAGTAGAGATGGAGTTTCACCATGTTAGCCAGGGTGGTCTTGATCTTCTGACTTCCCTCAAATTATCCACTCAGCTTAGCCTCCCAAAGTGCTGAGAGCCACTGCACCCGGCCTAGCATATAACTTCTAAAGGCTATGTGGCCATATTAATCAGGATTCTCCAGAGAAATAGAACCAATAGGATATATAGCTATATAAGAGAAGACTTAGGGGAATTGGCTCTCGCAATTATAGAGGCTGAGAAGTCCCATGATAGGCCACCTGCAAGCTGGAGGCCACCTAGAATGCCAGTACCATGGCTGATAGGATTTGGCTCTGTGTCCTCACACAAATCTCATGTTGAATTGTAATTCCCAGTGTTAGGGGAAGGATCTGGTGGGAGGTGATTGGATCATGGGGGTTTCCCCCTTGTTGTTCCCACAGTAGTAAGTTCCCACAAGATTTGATGGTTTAAAAGTGTGTGACACTTTCCTCTTGGCTGTCTCTCCCTCCTGCTCTGCCATGATAAGACCTGCTTCCTTCACCTTCCACCATGATTGTAAGTTGCCTGAGGCCTCCAGCCATGCTTCCAGTACAGCCTGCAGAACTGTGAGTCCATTAAACCTCTTTTCTTCATAAATTACCCAGCCTCAGGTAGTTCTTTACAGCAGTGTGAGAACAGACCAATAAAATAGCCCAGTTCAAGTCCAAAATCCTCAGAACCAGGTGGTGAAACTCAGAATGATTGTGCAACTCTCAGTCCAAGGACAAAGGCCTGAGAACCCAAGGCATAGGGGCCTCAGGAGGGAGTTGGTGTAAGTCCTGGAGTTCAAAAGCCAGAGAGCCTACGGTTCTGATGTCCAAAGACAGGAGAAAAAGAAATGTGCACCCCAGCTCCAGGAGAGAAAGAAACTCACTTTTCTGTTACATCTGGGCCCACAACTGATTGGATGGTGCCCACCTACATTGGAGGTCATCTTCCTCACTCAGTCCACTGCCTCACAGGCCAGTCTCCTCTGGAAACACTGTCAAGACACACATAGTAATAATCCTTTACTAGTTCTCTGGGTAATCCAGTCAAGTTGACACCTAAAATTAACCATCACAGTGGCTGACTGGGTTTAGAAGATAATAGGATGGTGCTCAGAATGAATCCCAGTAAATTGTAATAGTGTCATTAATAGGGTGTAGGCTTTGAGGAAGGAGAAAATATTTGGAGGTCATTAGAGGTATCTCTGTGCTATTCCAGGTAGTAGTAAAATAAACAAGTCTGGAGCCTAGGAGAGAGTTCTGAGTGAGAAAGATATTTGAGGATCATTATCATACAGTAGAAATCATGCAAATAATATAATTTCCATGGAAATAAATCATGCAGTGTAAGAAATCTGTAAACAGTGAATGAGGGAGGAGTAAATACAGGTAAGAAACTGGAAAGATTGACTGTGAAGAAGTGGAGTATTATCTCTTTTTGGGTGCCCCCCAAAATGCCTTTATATCCTTAGAACCTAGCATGATAAACAGCACATAGCAGAATTTGCTAGGCTGTGAAATCCTACAGAAAATGAATTATATGTTATTTATCACTTTATCCTTAAGATACAGTTAGTGTCTGGTTCTCAAGTAACTAACAAACGAAAGAGGGGTGGGGTGAGAGAAACAAAGATTATGGGATTTGGGAAAGTAGTACTGCTAGAAGGAAAAAATCGGGCAGAAGAGATATTATTTAGAATGGGAAATAGAACAGAACAAGTTACAAATTTATGGGGCATGAGTCTGATATGAATAAATGATTCATATGAAATGAAATGATTCATACTAATATGAATAAGTGATTGAATAAACAAAAAATGTGGGAGAAGAGATAAATCTTTCTTACAGAAATATTCCAAATCATACATGGAAATGCTCTTCTTCCCTTGAGTGTAAGCTGGACTTCATCACTCTCTTTGAAACAATCGAGGATAGAAAGTGGAAAATAGTAACTTCACAGCAGAGAAACCTGGCAAACACTACTTTAACCATGTGATTAATGCTAACATAAGCAGTGATGCCACATTGATCTCATGTACCTCCTGGTATAACATGATGATGTCACTTTATCTCTGTGGTATTTGTTTTTCCCAAAAGTTCATAACCTCGAGTTATGAGACTACCACCAGACAAATGCAAATTGAGGAGCATTCTATAAAATAACTAACCATTACTCCTCAAAACTATAAAGACAGTGAAAAACAAAGAAAGACTGAGAAACCATCACATGTCACGAATGACTAAAGAGATATGATGACTAAACGCCATGTGGTATCCCTTTAGATTGGATCCTAGAACACAAAAAGGACATTAGTGTAAAAGCTAGGGAAATCCAAATAAGGACAAGAGTTTAGTTAATAGCAATATACCAAGGATGGTTCCTTAGTTTTGACACACGCATCTGGTAATGTAAGATGTAAATATTAAAGGAAACTGAGTGAGGGGCTGTGTTGGTTTCCTAGGTCTGCCATAACAAATTCCTACAAACTGAAAACCACAGCACGTTTTCTCATAGTTCTGGAGGCCAGAAGTCTGGAATCAAGGTATGAGCAGGGCTATTTCCTTCTGGGGGCTCTGAGGGAGAAGCCATTTCATGCCTTTGACATAGCTTTTGGTGGCTGCTGAAAATCTTTGGTGTTTCTTGGTTTGTAACCGCACTTCAATCTCACATAACCTTCTTCAAGACTTCTCCTCCCGCCCCCACATCCCGTGTCTGTGTCTTTTCCTTTTTGGTCTCTTATAAGGACATTCGTCATTGGATTTAGCATTCTCCCTAGTATCAGGATGATCCCATCTTGAAATCTTTAATTTTATCTTCAAAGACCCTATTTCCAATTACGGTCACATTCACGGGTACCAAACTTTTGAGTTACTATACAACCCACTATAGGGATATTTGGGAAATCTCTGCACAGTCCTTGCAACTTTTCCGAAACTAACAAATTATATCAGAATAAAAATGTATTTATAAAGGGGGAGGGGACAGTGGTTAAGTGGAATCAGTACAATGGAGGTGTAGCCTTAGATATTTAAAAAGATACTTCCTTAGTGACAAAAGGAAAGAAGGGAATAACAGAATGAATATAGATATTTGTAGGCATTTAGGAGAGATATTAAGATTGTGTGTGGCAAAAGAATCTCATTCTCTCTAAATGGGAGGCAGAACTTTAAAAGAAAACAAAAAGTGTTTGGAGACATATAATGAGACCTCTGAGGAAAGGTATACAAGTATTGGAAAGTAGGAAGGAGTAGTTCTCAGAAACAGCACTGAGCAGCCTTGAGGTCTAGTTAAGGTCACAAACCATGAGCAAGCAACAGTCCCAGTTCAGTGTGGTCATTTACACTAGCAGCCCTCTGCAGCTTAGGCAGAATACAGTGACAGATAAGCAGGCTGGTGAGAACAAACTGAACTGTTTGATCTAGAATACAGGCTAGGTGGGAAAGCAAGTGAGTCAAGACTGTCAGTGTCAGAGCAGTCCTCTCAAACATGTATGTGCATATGAAGCATTGGGGGACCTTATTAAATTGCAGACAAGGTGGGGAGAGGGGTCAGAGAATCCTACATTTCCAACAAGCTCCCAGGTAAGGCTGACACTCCTACTGCTGGTCCACAGAACTCATTTTGAGTAGTAAGAACTCAAAGAACTTAGAGATCTCCAGGAAGTCCAAATGCAGTCTAAGAAAGGCACAGAACTGTAGAAAGAAATGAAACTGTAGAAATTCAAGAGCTCAGATTTCTGAAATGGATTAGTGTTCGAGGATGATAAGGTTTAGGGAGTAGCCATAGGCATGAATGTCTGAAGTCAAGTAGCAAAGAACCTCGTTTGAAGAACAGATAGGGTGTTAGGTGGGTCCTCTCTGGAGACACTGAGGCTATGTGGGATGAGGATAATTTGAGTTGAGAGGAAAACTTAACTGAGTATTAATTTCTTTAATGCATCTGGAAAAGAGAGACCTTGAGACTACTGAAGGGTGATATAACCTGGGGAGTCTGAAAGGCAGGTAGATGTCTGTTCATGTTTTCGAAGAAAACCCATCCGGAAAAAGCAACGGATACCTGGAGTTAGTGATTGACCCAGGAGACACAGGGAGGTGGTAGAGAGGTTCCTGACTAAAGATTTGGAGGAAAGCTTTCCAAATAAGTTTCATTAGCAGCCTAAATTTACTAATAAATTCCAATTGAAAAAGAAGGTAGTCAGCAAAGACAATGATTGTAAGGAAAATCGAGGCTGCAGCATGAACTTTCACAAGGATGCAGAAGGTTGGAGTGAGACAGTGAGCATGGAGAAAGAGAAACCATTCTGTGGCACTTGCCCTTCAGATGAGGACTGGGAAAGCCGAATGGAAGCAGGAGAGTTGAGAGCTAGAAAGGAGAGCCATAAGTGAAGTCAACATACTCCTGCGACTCAGGAAAAGTCTCCAAACAAAAAATTACTTCTCTCAGGAAACACAATTTCTAGTTGTGCACAAGTATGAAAACAAGAAACAGCAAGAGCACTTCTTTGACTGACAATCTTTTAGTCCACAGAAAGATGGTATCTGTTCAGCAGCAGCGGATTGAGGACTTTACAGTAGTGCAATTATCAGATTTATTTTAAATTCTGATACATAAAAATGTAGGTTTTTTTTTACCTCCTGCTGTTGATTCTCATGGAAACTATACTTATCGTACGTTTGGGAAATGCAGCCCAGGGCTCTGCGATGACTGACAGGAGTGCTAACACTGGATGTAATCCAGGATGGCGGATTAGAGAGGAGACCTTTACAGCTCCCTTGCATTCTAATTAGCTGACAGTCATGAAAGATGTAAGCTCCAGACATTGACATTGTCACTTCAGGAAAGGACAGAAGTCATCTAATTTATATTAATATGAGAAAAGTTTAAGTCTGCCCATTTAAAATGGGAGAGTTTAGGCAAACTTTCATTATCTTCTCTGGCTGACAAATGAAATGATGCAAGACTGTAAAAGACACATCATTTTTCTATAAATTAATAGAGATTGGAAATCATCTTATGGTAAATCACCTCTTTTATCAGCAGAAATATCTCCGAACTGGAACAAAAACGGGAATATTTCATTATCTTAAAAATCTTATTCTTGTCATTTTTAAAGCTATTTACATTATTGTCTATCCCATGAATTAACATTAGGAGAAAATACATTTGTGGATAGTTGTGAAATTTGGAGATAAAAGTGAAGATGTTTGCATGCTTAAATATAGGCATTTATTTTTAGTGTTTTATTCTCCCTTATATTAGTAGTTTTTAAACTATAATACTATATATAACATATATTTTTACCATAATATGTAATAGTACACATTACATAGTTAACGTAGTATACTTATAGTTTTTAACCCTTCAATTCAATCTCCCTTAATTTTATTGTACTTTTGCCTATAGTGATCTAAAGACATCAGATCAAGGCTTATATTTCATTATTAAGATAAATCTTACAGCTTTAAAAAAAAAAAAAAACACAGTACTTTTACCATGTTCATGGGTTAGAATAAAGTATTGCAAGAAGGTTTCTCAATGATTTAGGAAACATTTACATTCCCTAGAATTTCATTGATCTGGTTAAAAAGCAAATCAACAATTGTTGCACTTTCAAAAAGGACTCAAATGCAACTTGTTTTCTAACCAATGAGTCTTGGACTCAGACTCAAAACCGTTATTGACCTTTACTGTGTCCCAGAAAGTGTGTTAAATATTTGATTTACAAAAGGGATAAAACACAACTCCTATTCTTACAGAGTATACAGCTTAAAGATGAGAATATGTAGGAATTATGAAGATCATTGCCCATATGGCAGGATATGATTAAATGAGAGACACTGATCTGATTTCTATTACTGAACATTCAAACTATGTTTCCTTAAAATATTTTCGTTCTAGAATCACTACCAAATACTCTGTCCTACACAAAGACCCAATTCACTCTAGGATGAATTACTGAGGCCTACTACTGTCAACATCTCAGTCATAAGCCATTTCTTTTAGAATCTGGCACATTGTAGGGACTCAACAAATGATGAATGAGTGACTCAAGGAATGTTGAGAGAAAATGTAAAATATAAACTATTCCTCAGGTGCTTCTTCTTCATCTGAAACCACACACAGTTTAAGTACAGATTAAATTAATTCAAATTAAATGAAATTAATTTCATCACTGCCTCTTAAAACAGAGAAAAAATGCCCAACTAAATTATCCTGGCAAATTTCCTTCAGAAGCAGTAATATTTTCTCCATTAATTATTCATTTTATTCATATAAATGTCTATAAAGTGGTGTTAGAATAATTTTCTCAGTAATGTTATCTTTGATGTATGCCTTCCTCATGTTTTTCACTAATTATCTTATTTTTTACGGTAACTATTTTCAAGAAATTGGAAGCAACTTGTAGTGTCCTACATCAATTGATGAGTGACATTAACCCTCAATATTTCCCTCCTATAGACAAAACTTGCTCTTTAATCTCTCTCTGTTCTCAGATATTGCTCTTTTCCTTGACAATCTTCTTCAAATAATAATGCCATGTGCTAAGCCAACCCTTACCATAAAAATCCATTTCTTTATTCAGGTTATTTCTGCTAATTTTTGGAATTATTCTCTTTAATTCTTTTCTCCATTTTAACATCACTTTTTCAAACCTGATTCTGTACAGTAGTAAGAATAAGTTATGAAAAATTATAAAAAATATTTGATAGTCCAATTTAGTGATATTTTTACCTACTTTTTTTTCTCCCATGCACTTGTTCTCAGTTTAAAGCCTGGGTAAGCATGCTGTCTATTTCTATGCCTGCCAGAAGGCAGCTACAAAAGTAAATTTCAAGCAACAACTGAAAAAGGTAACAAAAGGCATAATACATATTAATAAACCTGAAAATATTCAACCGACAGCCTATTATTATTCTTCACATCAAAGAAAACACAGGAACTGAGTCTCAGAAGCAAAAATGAGGGGAAAAATATAACAACAGAACTTGGAAATTAGATGAAACATCAGAAGGCTGAAAGGGGTTCAGGAAAAGAAGTCAAAATATCCAGAAGGAAGTAGAAGAAATGAGTATGACAAAGCTTATAAATATGCTATAGTACTAGGCAATTGGTAGCTACACTGATGCAGAATTCACATGATTTTTTATTTTTTTTTATTTTTTTATTTTTTGAGACGGAGTCTAGTTCTGTTGCCCAGGCTGGAGTGCAGTGGCATAATCTCAGCTCACTGCAACCTCTGCCTCCCAGGTTCAAGCAATTCTCCTGCCTCAGCCTCCTGACTAGCTGAGATTACAGGCATGTGCCACCATGCCCGGCTAATTTTTGTATTTTTAATAGAGACAGGGTTTCACCACATTGGGCAGGCTGGTCTCAAACTCCTGACCTCAGGTGATCTGCCCATCTTGGCCTTCCAAAGTGCTGGGATTATAGGCGTGAACCACTATGCCTGGACCACATTATTTTATAATAAGTTCTTCTTTACTTCAAAAAAAAGTAATTCCTTTAGGCTTCACCTCTTCAATTTAATGCATGAAGTACTTTTAATGTGAATTAACTTAATAACTAGTTATTCATGTAGTCATTCATCAGAAGTAAAATATCCTAAGTGGTTAAAAAAAAAAATGCAACTGACTTCTAGAAAATTTTATTCCAGTGGACCACACTCTCTATGAGGAAAAAAACAATCATCAAATCACGTGTATCGTGGAACTTCCTAATGTTCCAGTTTCTTTCCCATTATAAGGTCCAACTATTTTATCTTTGTTATCATTTCTTCAGATTTCAGGCAAGATCTAAAAGATAAGTCACACACAAAATGTTACCAGAAAGAATGAGCAAGATACTACACAACTTGTTCCTGGGGTACTGTCTACTTTACTCCACAAGGTGCACAGAGCAGAAGCTCCAGAAAAATACTGCAAAGGCAAAGACTCTACCTTGATTCACCCTGAATTCCCACTACCCATTACTGAAACAGTGCCTGGCACACAGGCACTGAGAGAACACAAACTAGGATCAGAATGCTGTAACAAAGCCATTCACAAAACTAGTTCACTGGTTAAGTATGTCTTCAGTGACAACCTTCCATATTTTCCACTATTCATTATTCAGAATTTAGGGAATAGTGTATTTATAAAATGAATAGTAAAGTTATACTAGGAATATTATATTCATGGTATATTCATATAACAAGATATTAACATTGATAAAACAGTTTCTCCAAAGAGTCAGAATTAGTGACAAACATTAATTTAATAGAAGGTACGAAGGTACGTGCCTTTAAAAGGCACGAAGAATGTGGTGAATTTGCTGGTTCATAGCTCAAACACATGAAAAAATGCAGGGGGTTTCCCATCTACGAAGCAATGGAGAAATTTTACAGAATCAGGCAAAAAATAAGTGAACTGATATTTTATAAAATAAAAATTTAAAAGACAAGTCCAACAGTCAAGGTAAATCGGATTCACAGCACTTAATTGGGCATAATTTGAAGCGTGTACTTAGTACTAGGATGCCTGAATAAGAATGAAAAGGGCTGCCTGATAATGGATTGCCAGATATGGAAAGGAAGGCAGAAAAGCTGTAAAAGTGTAAGCAAACCAGAGCAGGCAATGCTCTGTTAGGACAGGAGACATTTTAAAGAGCAACATACAAGGAACACTAGGATAAAGGCCGAGTTATAGGATAACTCATAAGAGGCAAACCAAGAGAAGTGGAGAGTCAGTACCTGTCTGATGAGTGTATGAGTGAGGAAACAAGTGAATGCATCTATGTTTTAGCCATTCTAAATAACTTTTAAAAATACTTTTGCTGTACAGAAATGGTTCTCTAAGGGAGGTAGTATAAGAACTCTGAGAGTCTTAAACCTAATGCACACGTCTGGGAGATTTTCTCCAGTAAGAAGATTCTTTATTGTGATGAACAAGCAGGCTGTGGATAGGCAGGATATTTTTAACATCTCTTTTGTACTGTTAAAGTAGATCACAAACAACTTTGATAAATCACAAGATGAGGATGGGAGAAAGTATAAAACTAAATAAATCTGGCATAAAATGTTAAATAAATACACTTTTGAAGGCAAGTAATAGACAAGAGCTGAGAAAGGAAAAACAGAAAGAGGAAGAACAAAAGAGGATAAGGGAGGAGAAGTAAAGAAAATGAGAGAGAAAGGAGGTGAGGGGAGTGGAAGGGGATGGAAGTGGAGAGCAGCAGGAGGCAGCCAAATGCACAGGCAGATGGGGGCGGGTCCCCAGTGAAACTCCACCTGCAAGCCAAAGAAAGTTTAAAGCCTGAAAGGCAAGCTGCAAGTTAAATCCCCAGATCTGATTAAGAACTTGTCTTCCCATTTGACACACTTTCCTCTGATTGGTCCCCACCCTTCACTGATTTTTCATATACTTACCCTTTCCTGATTGGTTTTCTACACTATCATGCCCACTTTTAAGTGGTGGCTTTGTTTTACTTTTTTTTTTTTTTTTTTTTTGCATACTTACAAATCAATCAGCACACCCTCTACATTCTGAGTCCATAAAAGGCCCCGGACCCAGCCACAGGGGGAGAACTTTCCCGCCTTCAGGTAGGGGGACCAACCCCACATCCCCCCTCTGCTGAAAGCCATCTTCATCACTCAATAAAATTATTCTCTGCCTTACTCATCCTTCAATGTCCCACATGTCTTCATTCTTCATGGGCACAGGACGAGCTCAGGAACCAGCAAATATGGATACAAGCCATAACACAGGCAAGCTGGGGCACGCCAGCATGCCTGAGTGAGGCCTAGGTGGGATGTCGCTGGCTGGGAGTCCCCAGCTTGCAAAGTGACCAAGAAGAAAAATCCTGCATCAGAAGCAGAAGGGAAAAGAACCAGACAGTCTTAAGATTCCCCTCTGCTTGACCAAATTTCAGATAGGTTTCATCAGGACCTCTCTTTTCTGAGAGCACTTACATTACAAAACTTTTCATTGTATATTATTTCTCTGTCTTTTTGAGATATGTGTAAATTTTTTTAAAGTCCCTTTCAGTTATGAATCCAGCAATTTCCTTCTCAAGGGCCTAGAACTATCCCTTTGACATGTAATCATCAAGGGAGATGGTACCCCTATCTCCCTGTCCAGCTTTGGTGGACAGCTTGCTCCAAGTTGTAAAACCATCTCCTGCCAGAGAGGAGAGGAAACTTAACTCCTCAAGGAGTAAACTTTTACTTCTCCTTTGGGTAAAGCCAATTAGCAAACAAGCCTATGTTCTCGCTCTCAGCCCAGCACATAAAAATTCTCTCATCCTTTGCTTCAGTGGAGTTGAGCTCAGACTGAGTCCTGGCCTCTCTCTCCTATTGAGATAGACTTGAATAAAGTCTTCCTTGCCTGTTTAGCTTTGTCCAGTGCAATTTTCGCTTTGGCAGAAGGGAGGGGAGGGGAGGGGAGGGGGAAGTGAGAGGGAGGAGGTGAGG
>NW_012115988.1:2560706-2568817 GCF_000951035.1 Colobus angolensis palliatus
GGAGAGGAGAGGAGAGGAGGACTCAGGGATCTTGATCAATAATTACTACTTTAAAAATGATAAATGAGAGCTATTTTAATTGCATGGTTTTAATTGCTCATTCAGTAGGTAGTAAAACTACAATTCAATCAAGCATGCTAAACCATTGAAAAATGAATGCATTACCAAGTATGAATAACTTGTTCATAATTCATTGAACCTGCCATAGGGCAGGCACAACTAAGAGGCATTTGGCAAACAAAGCAATGCAAGCTGGTTGTGAGGAGAAAGAAGCTAGGATGCCTAAGAACAGATAGAAGAGCCTACAAGCCACTGACTCAGATGCAGAGCTAGTCACTAAAGATTACTATTGGTCTGATGTTTACCATCCCAATGTACTTCACACTTGCTTTAGGAAGCCACTGCAATCCAGGCCAGCAAATGGAGTATTGAAGTAGAAATCTGCAGCACATGTGCACTGAATTTTAGCAGATTTCAAGAGCACTTTCAATAGTCAGGGGACAGAGAACCGAGTGGATCCTCCTGGGAGAAGGGCTTGGCAAAGACTCAAGGAAGAACTAGCCTGAGCAACAAGAGCCAAATACCAGTTAGGTGGCCTGAACAATTCCATGGGGTAAAAACTACAACTCAGTTGGCACATTGGTAAACTTGTGGCTTGCTTCAGGTATCCTTGGTATTTTGATTCTGTCAACAAGACTAATTCCAGATCCTAAATGCTAGGAGACAGAGACTATAAGTACATATCCCATTGCAATGATGGTCTTAGATGCTGGGCAGTAGGGATAGGAAACAATGATGGGCTGATGAAATGGGCTGAGCCTTCAGGTACAGAGAATCAGGGTTAAAATTGGAAAGAACTGAAAAAGACTGCACCTAAACAGTCTTTATTTCTACTCCAAGATTCTGGTCACTTTTCTTATGAGCTTTTTAAGAACTTTTGAAAACTCCTGCTACTTTCTTCTCCAGGCACAATCATAGATATTTATTTAAGGGTGTGATATACTAAACTTTTTCATCAACTCACAAAATGTGAACCCTTCCTAGATGGCAAAACAGCACACTCCTATTGTCTTTCATTTCCAAGTGCCAGAGGGGAATTGCTTTTAATAAATAATTTTACACTGCACTTCAGTTGAATTGCTATCTTGTGAAAACAGGCCTGAGGAGAATAACACATTGCCAAATTCCCTCCAGCAAGTGCAAAATAATACTGTAGGTTCTGGCATAGAAATAAAATGGAAATCTGATTACTTTGTTTTATTCTATATGGAGATAATGTGTGAGCACATTTAAATACATAATTCAGCGTATTTCAGCTATGGCCCTAGATGATGATTTAATGTCAACCTTACACTAACCTTGTAACATGAGAGTTGCATTTAGAGCTGACAACTAAAAAGAGTTGATGAAATTACACTTTATTTTATTTTCTGCAGAGCTAAGCAAACCTGTTTATTCCATTCTCAATGCCAACTACCACCATAAATTTGAGAAAACGAAACCTACCCAGAGAAGGCCATACATATTAATAAAGCTGAAAGAATTGTCCGTAACCATATTGGGATAGACTCTTCCCAGGAATAAAAAACAAATAAAATGTGGAGATAATTTTCATGGGTCAAATTATAGTAAGTGATCTAAGGTCCAAACAGATTTATCATACTTACCTTTTAATTATATAAAATCCACAATTGTATTAGAGATATATAAATAGCTACTTGGGGGGGAAATACAGAATTGCTTCAGGAAAATGTAGTGTAGGGATATTTTGCATAAATGGTTAAAGAGTTAAGGAGGCCACTAGTAAGATATTAGGGAGAGAATATTAATACTTTTCAGTGATATTGTGGAAGAGCTCAATATTTTACATTGGGAAATAGTTTTAATGGTAAAAACTTTAAGCTGATAATTTTAAAAATTGGTTCCTTCCATTTTATGTATTTTACTTACCTCTTTGGCAGCAAGCATAGGCTGGCCCAGAAAATTGACACATTGACTACTTTTAATACTAACACTAATTTTCAGGCCACAGACATAGCAGATGATGCATTATTAGCAGGCTTCCAGAATCCCATAAGCCAATATGATAAAATGTTTCATAATGCTCATGTAAAGCAATATTCACAGCTGAAAGGCAGTATCTTTACAAAGGTCAGTTTTTATAACTGCTACTTTTGTGACTTAGAGCCTAGAAAACAATTATATTACTTCCCACAACACATGAAAGGAACACAAATGAAAATTTTAGGAGGTCTACACAGTCCAGCTGTTTTTACTTCTTTTCCTAAATAATATTTTACCATGGAAATTTGCATGTAAAGAAATTAATTATGAACTAATATAAAAATATGGATGAACCAAAGCCAATTTTGCTAGATCCGTAACGGATTATGAAAGACAGGATATATTCTCATTTTGTGTCACATTTCCGCTCACTTTCTTCTGATTGCAGGTAAAATAGAGGCTCTGTCTTAAAGCAAATTATCTTTGACATTATCTACTTTTGAGAACCAAAGCTCTTCTTTTTATTTCCTTTGGCTTACAGTGCAGACTTCAGCAGTATTTGTCTATTTATGTTTAATTAATAAATTATAGCCTTCCGTGTTCCAAAAGAAAAGTATTTGAAGCAACACTCTCCAGCATTGTGCTGGCTGTAGGTTTCTACTTGAATTCACTTAATTCTAATTTGTAATCTACAAGACTGTCTGCCTTAATTGTCGCTGTTGCTACCGTTTCTGGTATTCTGCTATCACTACTTTTCATGTTGTTTCCATATTTGTCTCTTTATAATTATACAAACTGCACTGAATTGCACAAGGGGCTTGGAAATGCCTGTGGTGTCTGATTAGGCATTTTTTTTTTTTTTTTTGAGAAGAGATTTCACTATATTGACCAGGCTAGAGTGAGGTGACTATTCATAGGTATGGTCATAGTATACTGTGGTCTTAAACTCCTGAGCTCAAGTGATCCTCCTGCCTCAGCCTCATGAGTAGCTGGGACTACAGGTGCACACCACTGCAACTGCATGTACTAACTGCACAAGCTATACTAACCTATTACTCTACTTAGAGTTCTGTTTTTGAGACAGAGTCCTTCTCGGTCACCTAGGCTGGAGTGCAGTGGCATGATCTCAGTTCACTCTAACCTCTGCATCTGGGTTCAAGTGATTCCCCTGCCTCAACCTCCTGAGTAGCTGGGATTACAGGCACATGTTACCACGCCTGGTTAATTTTTGTATTTTTAGTAGAGACAGTGTTTCACCATGTTGGCCAGGCTGGTCTCGAACTCCTGACCTCAGGTGATCCACCCGCCTCAGCCTCCCAAAATGCTGGGATTACAGAAATGAGCCACTGCGCCTGGCCAGGGTCTCTCTTTAAGACCAAGGTTTCTTTGGTCCCCTAGGGTAATGTGTATGTCCCCTAAGGGTCATCACTGACTTTATCAATGAAGGTCATTGTTCTCACTAGTCACTTCCACTTCTAGGGTCCTTCTCCAGAGGACTCTGACTTTTTTATTAGTGATTTTAACAGTCATATTTTCTTGATGGCCACTTTGGCTATATAGAAAATTTCCATACCAAACACTCTGGACCCATCCTGTGGCCTCTCCTGATCAAATCTCATGGTTCTTGTTTATTTTCTTACTTCTCACAATGAGCAAAACATTTTGGAATTTGGATCTTAAAAGTGTCTAACGGGCTGGATGCGGTGGCTCACGCCTGTAATCCCAGCACTTTCTTTGGGAGGCAAGGCGGATGAATCATTTGAGTTCAGGAGTTCAAGACTAGCCTGGACAACTTAGGGAGCCCTTGTCTCTATAAAAAATAAAAAAATTAGCCAGATGTGGTGGCACATGCTTGTAGTTCCAGCTACTCAGAAGGCTGAGGTAGAAAGATCACTTGAGCCCTAGAGGTTGAAGCTACAGTGAGTAGAGATTGCACCACTGGACTGCAGCCTGGATGACAGAGTGAGACCCTGTCTCAAAAAAGAAAACACAAAAGGACCTAATGTAAAAAAAATTGCAATTCACATGCTAGTGACTGCCATGTTATTCCAGAGTTCTCAGTGTTTCATACCTGTTCTTCTTGTATAAGAATTATCCACTTGGATTGAGTCTAGATGAAACCAAACAAGATGCCTAATACAATGTTTTCATTTGCCACAACTTCTGAACATCACCATTACACCTTCACACATCATCTCTGCATTGGCTGCCATTCCCTGAAATCAATGTAGAATCAATCCAGTGGCCTGTCTCATATAGCTGGAGTCCATCTGACCTCATGTGTACCTTATATCTCAAAGCATCTAGGATTTTTAATAAATAGAAAGTTAAAAGATCAGTTCCAATTTACAGAAAAAGCAGTACAGTTAGCCAGTGAGCACAGGAAAGGATACTCAATGTCTCTCATAACATGAGAGGTATATTAAAATGCCTTGACTATCAAATACTTTAAAAATTAAAATATTCTATAACATACACTTTTCATTTATACTCAGAATTGGTGAAACCATTTAAGAATACGATGTGGAAATATTTGTTTTTATAAATTATAACAATTCTCTGCCTCTGTTTATTCAACTGAAAGTGTGGATAATAATATCTACTTATTGTGTATGGCAAGAAATAAATTAGTGTTTTCAAAGTAATTAGAATTGTGTCTCACACAAAGAAAGTTCTACATTAGTGTTAGCTATTATTATTGTTATCAACATTTAAAATAAGCAGACCTTTGACTTAGCAACTTCACTCATAGGAATTTGTCCTAGAAACAAAGGCAGATCTAAGCTTTGTGAGGCCAGAAACTTGTGTAATTTTGGAGGTCCCCTTTAATACAGCAAGGCAAATTGTATTCAGCTAAGCTCATTTCACTGTATTAAATAAACTATACACTTAAAAATGGTTAGGATGGTGAATTTTATCATAATTTTAAAAAGTCCAGTTGGGAAAAAAAGGGCAACGGGAAGGGACATCAGAGAGCTCGCTCACTGTCCATCTACATGTACACATAGAGGGTCATGTGAGCACACAGAAAGATGGTAGCTGCCTGCAAGCCGAGAGGAGAGACCGCAGGACATCATGTTAAGTGAAATAAGTCAGGCACAGAAAGACAAACTTCACATGTTCTCCCTCATCTGTGGGAGCTAAAATTTAAAGCAATTGAATTCATGAAGATAGAGAGTAGAATGATAGTTAACCAGAGACTGGGAAAGGGCAGTGGAGTAGGAAGCGGGAATGAGGATGGTTAATGGGTAAAAAATGTAGGTAGACAGAATGAATAAGATCTAGTATTTGATAGCACAAAAGGGTGATTACAGTCAACAATAATTTATTGTACATTTTAAAATAATTAAATGAATATAATTGGAATGTTTGTAACACAAAGAAATGATAAACGCTTGAGGTGATGGACACCTCATTTACCCTGATATGATTATTACACATTGTATGGCTGTATCAAAATGTCACATGTACCCCATAAATATATACACCTGCTAGGTACCCATAAAAATTTTTAAAAATAAAATAAAATAAAAAGGAGAGGACTTCTCAGAAGAAAATGACCTTGCCAGCACCTTAATCTCAGACTTTCTAGCTTCCAAAAACGTGAAAACTAAATTTTTGTTAAGGGGGGAAAAAAGTGAATATGTATAATGGGAAAATAAAACAAATTTGAAGAGTTTTGGAAATCAGGTACTTTCTTTTGTCTTAAGATCTATTGAGAAAATTTACAAGAATGGCTTATTTCAATGTGCTTCCTGGTTGAATCCCGGTATCCTCCACCAAAAATATTCTGCAATTCTCAGTGTTCAGAGATCCTGTGCAAGTGAGGAGTTCTGAAGGCTTAGCTTTAATACTTTTACGAGAAATTCACCTTTGCCAAGAAAAGTGCTCACTGCGTGTGTAAGGCTGTCCACTATAGCATGGCTTATACCAGTAAAAAACGGGGTAAAAAATCAATACCTGCTAACAGACAGCACAGCATGATGATCAAAAGAGTAAACTCTGAGGGCTCCACTATTTGTTGCTGTTTGCCTTTAGGCAAGATACTTAACCTCTCTGTTGCTATGTTTCATTATCTATAAAACAGGGGATAATAAGACTCTATGTCATTAGGTTTTTATGAAAAGTCAATGTATTGACATTTATAAAGGGCTTAGAACAGTGTCTAGTAACTGATAAGTGTTATTTAAATATAAAATAACTAAATATCAAACTGGAGACTAATTAAATAAGTCCATGTATTTATACAATAGAATGCTATACAGGCAATAAAATGGGAAGAAAATTAAACATTAAAAATAAATATTAGTATTTCAAGCTGTGTGCAATAAAACAAAACTGGAAAACAGCAAAATGTAATATAATACCAAGTATGGGGTTAGAAGAAGAGAAGCTTGCTTTTATACTACTTATAGGTAGAGTGGCTCAACATAACACTCTTTAGAGATTTTTTTTCATCTAATGTGGGAGAAAATATATAAACAATTCACCTGAGTGTTTTGGTTTTCTGTTTGTTTGCTTACCTAGCTCCTACAGAGAAATGGAGTCTCTGTCCCCTTCTTGGATCTGGGCTCTTTTACTGCTTCATCAATAGAATAGGGAAAATGGTAACACTGGATTTGTTTCCAGACCCAGGCCACAAGAAACTGGCCATTTCCATGTTCTGCCTCTTGGTATACTAGCTCCTGAATCCCGATTCTGCTCTAAGGAAGCCTAGGCAATGTGAAGAGGCCCTTTAGGTGCTCTGGTTTACAGCCTCAGCTGAGGCCCAGCCAACAAACAGCATCAACTATCAGACATGTGAGCTAACGTGCCTCCTGTTGATATCAGCCCCAGCCTCCCAGTCTTTCCTTGTAAAGCAGAGACAAGCCATCAATATTGGATTCAGGCCATGTTCCTGACCCCAGAAATTGTGGGAACTAGAAACTGGTTGTTTAATGCCGTTATCATTTATGCTGATTATTACACAATAGATAACTGGAATATGTCTATTTTTTCCCATGATCTGAGCATTTTGTATGCTCTCAACCAAAGCCAATCTCTTCCTAGGAGACTATACTTTCCACTTCCAACCACTGAAACCCCATAGTACAAATAGAGTCAATGAGTCTACAGCTATAAATACAGTCATTGTATCTTCCATTTTTTGCTGTATGATAATCTCTCTTTCTGCTATTTATTTACATACTGGCCAACAAATTAAATCCATAACAATTGTAGAAGGTTTGTTAGTAACAGCACTAGACCTGCCCTCCCCCCGATATATATATATATATATATATCTCCAGGAGCAGTGGCTGGCCCCTGTAGTCCTAGCTACTAGAGTCTGAAACAGGAGGATCTCTTTAGCCCAGGAGTTTGAGGGAGTGAGCTATGATCACACCACTGCCCTTCAGCCTGGGTAACAAAGCAAGATCCTATCTCTAAAAAACAGAGAATGAGTACCCCAGAGCAAGATGGCCAAATAGGAGCAGCTCCAGCCTCCAGCTCCCAGCACGAGTGACACCGAAGACGGGTGATTTCTGCATTTTCAACTGAGGTACCAGTTGCATCTCACTGGGGAGTGCCGGACAATCAGTGCTGGTCAGCTGGTGCAGCCCGACCAGCGAGAGCTGAAGCAGGGCAAGGCATCGCCTCACCTGGGAAGTGCAAGGGGTAAGGGAATCCCTTTAGAAACTGAGACACACAACACCTGGAAAATCCTGTAACTCGCACCCTAATACTGCACTTTACCAAGGGTCTTAGCAAATGGGCATAACAGATTATATCCCACACCTGGCTGGGAGGGTCTCATGCCCACAGAGCCTCCCTCATTGCTAGCACAGCAGTCTGAGATCCAACTGCAAGGCAGCAGCGAGCCTGGGGGAGGGGCACTCGCCATTGCTGAGACTTAAGTAGGTAAACAAAGCCTCCGGGAAGTTCCAGCTGGGTGGAGCCCACCACAGCTCAAGGAGGCCTGCCTGTCTCTGTAGACTGCACCTCTGGGGACAGGGCATAGCTAAACAAAAAGCAGCAGAAACCTCTGCAGATGTTAATGACCCTGTCTGACAGCTTTGAAGAGAGCAGTGGATCTCCCAGCACAGAGGTTGAGATCTGAGAATGGACAG
>NW_012115988.1:2573816-2577579 GCF_000951035.1 Colobus angolensis palliatus
CAAGAACAGAAAACCAAACACCACATGTTCTCACTCATAGGTGGGAATTGAACAATGAGATCACTTGGACTCTGGAAGGGGAACATCACACACCGGGGCCTATTATGGGGAGGGGCGACGGGGGAAGGGATGGCATTGGGAGTTATACCTGATGTAAATGACGAGTTGATGGGTGCTGACGAGTTGATGGGTGCAACACACCAACATGGCACAGGTATACATATGTAACAAACCTGCATGTTGTGCACATGTACCCTAGAACTTAAAGTATAATTAAAATTTAAAAAGAAACAGAAGAGTGAGAGAGTTTTTGATACAATGGTAAAAGTAATCAAGAAAGGCCTTATCCAATAACTGAGAACTAATGTAAGTACATGCATCTAATAGAAGTGCACAGAACTAATGCAATGGAACTAATGGAAGTGTCACTACCATCTGGCAGGATTGGGCAACAATTGCATGAAATCATTGGAAAGCTAGAAGAAACCTTAGCCAGAGGCATGACGTGACTCTGGGAGATTAAATGAGCATAGAAAAGCAATTGCTTATGTATGACCTATGAATCAATGTACCTCCGTATGGATGACACCCACATTTTTGTGTGTTGATTCACTCAGAACTCCCCCTTCTAGGAACCTTAGCTCACTGTCCAGTGATTTGTGTGTTTATGTATGTGTCTGCGTGTTTTCTCACATGCCCTTTAATATGCATCAAAAATGCATGGAAGCATGTGTAAGAAACCCTTAATAATAGTTAATAATGGCTCCTTCTGGAGAGCTGGGAAGCAGGATTTGGAAAGCAGATGGTCTGTGGGGAGGGTGGGGAAACATTACCTTTTAATTATTTTTTACAAGAAGAATATATTGCTTATACAGTTTAAACAAAAAAAATCAATTTTAAATAAGTGATTCTAATTAGAAGCATGGGGTTTATAACTTCTCCTCTTGGCTTTCTGGCAGATAGCATGGCATTATGTTTTATCCCGGCAAGCTTTCCTCTATTCCCTCTCTGAAAATGACAGTACTGGATAGTATGTTGTATGCATTCATTTTTAACATAGAATGGTTATGAAATGTCAAGTCTTTTCACATCTCCTTTATATTATTTAGCTCCAAAGATTTTCAGGTTCTAAAAATAAGATAAACTCCTCTCCTGAGTTTATATGTCTTGGACATGTTTTAAGTATACAGTAGTCATTTGTGAAGCATGTATCTAAAGGTGGACATCAAAACTGTATTTGTGATAATCATTTTTCTTTTCATGCTATCTCAGAGTAATCCCAGGAAATGTTCTTTCATGATCAAAGCAAATTACTGCCTGGAGAAAAATGCACTATTTTCAGTTAACTCAGCTACTAGCAAGTGCCAAATGCATTTGAAGACAGAATGTTTCACACTAGAGAAAGTTAAGTACTGCACTCAAAAGCAGCCACGAGATCACTAAGACAATCTACACAAGAAAACATGTGGGCTGACTGTACATGTTTATTCAGGGCAAAACCACCATCAGTGTGCAGAGCTTAGCTTTATATATCTCACAACATACCCCAGAGAATAACAGAGACTTGGAAAAGACAGAAGGAAAATATGAATGGCTTCCAACTGTCAAAACAGGCAGTTGGGCAGCTATATTAATCGTGATTTAAAAGCCTTGTAACATATTCTATTTCAATGGTATTCTATTTTTCCTTCTGTGCAAAGGAATATAATCTCTATAAGAAAATAGACAATTTGCACTTGAACTAACTTTTTGTGTTAAGGCCCTAACCAAGGACGGTTATCATAGTGTTTCTATCTCAGTGGATAAGAATTCCTGGTTAAGAAAGCCACACACCACATAGGAAGGGAAAGTCATCAGCACAAACTCATAAAGTGGCTTATTTTTAGAGAAGATAGTAATGACAGACAGACTCTTCGTTTCTGCTCTTCCCACCTGAATTAAAATCAACTTAATTATTGCTAAAAAGGCACATGCTTGACTATTGGAAGAATGAGAGAGGGAAGGAGAAACATATTTCATATCTTTTATACTTCTTATGTAGTTGCTTCTAGTCATGACTCCAAAAAGTCATTTCTCATTTGCTATACGCAGCTTGTCCCTGTTATTATACTGTCAGAACAGTAATTTTTGATGTGGGATTTGGGAAGAAAACATTGAATTTCCATTTATTTTATTCCAGAAATAAAAAGGGAAATTAAGTTTTACTAATACTTTCTGTTGAGAGAAACTTTGTTCTCACCTTCAGTCTGTATGTCAGAGAGTCACATGTCACATATGTCATGTACAAGATATTGAGAAAAGGTCAGTTCTTCCCCAACCTGGCCTGTTCACTGGTTTCTTAGCTTTCAACATGTTGCATTGAGTTAAAGATTGTGTATGGCCAATTAAATAGATTTACAGATTATTTTTATACTAAACTAAATCTCAAAGTTGTCAGAGGGCTTTACAACAATCTCTGCAAGGAAACCCAGATTGAAGATAAAAGTAGTGATGCAAGGTCAAGAAAAAAAAATGACAGAGTAAACATTTCTATTTTTAGTGTGTTCTTTGCCATGTTGTAAATAAAAATAACAATGATCTAATCATATGTGGCCCTGTGTCAGCCCCCTGCAAATTTGCAATTATTCAAACGCTTCCATCTACATTCTCTAATAATGAAGTTCTTCCCAATTGCATATTGTTTCTTGAGATACTAACTAGAGATGGCCATATACATATATATATATAGAGAGAGAGAGAGAGAGAGAATTTTTTTTTTTTGGCTGATAGATGTGCATATTCAAAAATATTGAGGCCACTCTTCTAGGGAACAGAACAAGGGGCAAGAAGAGATCAGTTTAATTTAAAAACAAAACCAAACAAATAAAAGAGCATGCCGATTTTTAATTTCTAGTTGATTTACTCTGAAATGCTGACCAAACACATTTCCTAAGGAAATACTCATTCGAGTACTTACACATTAAAAGCATTGTTGGATTTTTTAAAATTACCTTCTTTTGCTAACTTTGGCCTCCCCACCTCCAGAGCCATTTTCCTGAAGTGATTAACTTAAGAAATGCATGAAGTGCATATTTCAAGTGAAAATACTGATTCACTTAAATAAGTGAGTAATTTCCGTCATACTTAAGTAGTTTAAATGCAAATGATCCATTTTATGTTTTGTTTCTGAGTCTTCTCTTAAGAGAAACATGGACATTATTTCACAGTGAAAATGGAAAAGATTCCTGACAATATTAACATGTTCTAACAAGGAAAACATTCGCAAGGACTACTGCTGCTTCTTTCCTTACTATACAGCTGGAAGGGACATCAGAAATTAATCATTCCAGTCTCCTCATTTTACAGATGGAAAACTTGGAGCATGGCAAGGGCAGCTACATCAACAAGACTGCAAATTCTGTTAACCATAAAGCCAGGATCAAAGCCTTCCTGAGTCACGGACCAATCACTCTCCAACTTAAGGAGAATGAAGCAAAACCACCATGTTATCCTTATCAGGGAATTTACTCAAGAGGTTTTTTGGTTCTTGTTTTTAAATTTTTTATTTCCAAAAAGTTATTTCAGATACAATTGCTTTTCCTAAAAGGACTGCCTTCCATGGAATTAAAAAAGAAGAAAGAGAAAGAGGTTGGGTATGGTGGCTCACACCTGCAATCCCAGCACTTTGGGGGCCAAGTCATGCAGATCATCTGAAGTCAGGAGTTCGAGACCAGCCTGGCCAACATGGTGAAACCTCATCTCTACTGAAAATACAAAATTTAGC
>NW_012115988.1:2578698-2580638 GCF_000951035.1 Colobus angolensis palliatus
TAAACTCAGGAGGCGGAGCTTGCAGTGAGCTGAGATCCGGCCACTGCACTCCAGTCCAGGCCACAGAGTGAGACTCCGCCTCAAAAAAAAAAAAGAATTGACTCACAGTTTAGCAGGGCTGAGGAGACCTCAGGAAACTTACAATCATGGCAGAAGGTGAAGGGGAAGCAAGGTGCCTTCTTCACAAGGAGGCAGAAAGGAGAAGTGCCAAGTGAAGGGGGAAGAGCCTCTAATAAAACCATCAGATCTTATGAGAACTCACTCACTATCATAGAACAGCATGGAGGAAACCACTCCCATAATTCAATTATTTCCATCTGGTCTTTTCCTTGACACATGGGGATTAGAGGGATTACAATTCAAGATGAGATTTGGGTGGGCAAAGCCTAACCATACCACTGGGTATAGAAGGAACATTATCTCAAAACAATAAAGTCAATTTTTGACAAGCCCAGAGCTAACATCATACAGAATGAAGAAAAATTGAAGGCCTTTCTACTAAGATCTGAAACAAGGATGCCCACTTTTACCATTTTTATTCAACATAGTACTGGATATCCTAGCCAGAACAATCAGGCACAAAAAACAAAGGGCATCCAAATTGAACGGAAGAAGCTATATTATTCTTGTTCACACATGATGTGATATTACATTTAGAAAACCTAAATATTCCACCAAAAAAACTATTAGAACTGATCAATGAATTCAGTGAAGTTGCAGGACACAATCTCAATATACAAAAATTAGTAGTGTTTCCATACACCAACAGTGAACAAACTGAAAAAGAAACAAAGATAGCAACCCCATTTACAATAGCTACAAAAATTATAAAATACCTAGGAATAAATTTAACCAAAGAAGTGAAAGATCTCTGCAAGGAAAACTATAAAGCACTGATGAAAGAAATTGAAGAGGACACAAAAAACATAGAAAGATATCCCATGCTCCTGGGTCAGAATAATTAAGGTTGTTAAAATGGCAATAAAACCCACAAAGATATATAAATTCATTGCAATTCCTAATAAAATACTAAGGGCAGTCTTCACAGAAATAGAGAAAACAATCCTTAAACTCCTATGGAACCACATAAGACTCCAAATAGCCAAAGCAATCTTGAGCAAAAAGAATAAAGATGGAAACATTTTACTATATGACTTTAAAATATACTACCAAGCCATAGTAACCAAAACTGCATGGTGCTGGCATTTAAAAAAATATAGACTAATGAAACAGAATAGAGAACCCAGAAATAAATCCATGCAGTTACAGTCATCTCATTTTTCACAAAGATGCCAAGAACATACAGGCATCCTTTTCAATATACAGATTTGAAAAAACTCAATAACCATATACAGAAGAATGAATTTAGACACCTATCTCTCATCATATAGAAAAATCAAATCAAAATAAATTTAATGGCTTAAATATAAGACCAGAACCTGTAAAACTACTAGAAGAAAACACCAGAGAAACATTTCAGGACGTTGATCTGGGCAAAGACTTTTTGGGTAAGACCTCAGAAGCATAGGCAATAAAAGCAAAAGTAAACAAATAGCATTACATCAAGCTAAAAAGCTTTTGCACAAAAAAGGAAACAATCAACAAAGGTGAGAGACAACCCACACAAAATAGGAGAAAATATTTGTAAACTATTCATTCAACAAGGGATCAATAACCAAAATATATAAGGAACTCAAACTAATAACAGAACAAAAAATTCCAATTAAAAATCGGCAAAATATCTGAATAAACATTTATCAAAGACATATGAATGATCAATAAATATATGAAAAAATGCTCAACATCACTAATCATCAGAGAAATGCAAATGAAAACCATAATGATGAATAGGAACAGCTCCAGTCTCCAACTTCCAGCGCGAGCGACACAGAAGACCGGTGATTTCTGCATTTTCAACTGAGGTACTGGGGTCATCTCAC
>NW_012115988.1:2583455-2583809 GCF_000951035.1 Colobus angolensis palliatus
ACATATGTAACAAACCTGCACGTTATGCACATGTACCCTAGAACTTAAAGTATAATAAAATATATATATATACACATATATATATAAAAAAAAGAAAACCATAATGAGGTGTTGTCTCACCCAAGTTAAGATGGCTTTTGCTCACGCGACTTTCTGCGGGAAACATGGCGGCACTGAGCGGTGTCCGCTGGCTGACCCGAGCATTGGTCTCCACCGGGAACCCTGGGGCATGGAGAGGTCTGAGTACCTGGGCCGCGGCGCACGCTGCATCGCGGAGCCAGGCCGAGGACGTGAGGGTGGGGGGCTCCTTTCCCGTGACCATGCTTCCGGGAGACGGTGTGGGACCTGAGCTGA
>NW_012115988.1:2584459-2584835 GCF_000951035.1 Colobus angolensis palliatus
GAGCACCACCTGAGTGAGGTGCAGAATATGGCATCTGAGGAGAAGCTGGAGCAGGTGCTGAGTTCCATGAAGGAGAACAAAGTGGCCATCATTGGAAAGATTCATACCCCGATGGAGTATAAGGGGGAGCTAGCCTCCTATGATATGCGGCTGAGGCGTAAGTTGGACTTATTTGCCAACGTAGTCCATGTGAAGTCATTTCCTGGGTATATGACTCGGCACAACAATCTAGACCTGGTGATCATTCGAGAGCAGACGGAAGGGGAGTACAGCTCTCTGGAACATGAGAGTGCAAAGGGTGTGATTGAGTGTTTGAAGATTGTCACACGAGCCAAGTCTCAGCGGATTGCAAAGTTCGCCTTTGACTATGCCACCA
>NW_012115988.1:2585640-2594751 GCF_000951035.1 Colobus angolensis palliatus
ACATATGTAACAAACCTGCACGTTATGCACATGTACCCTAGAACTTAAAGTATAATAAAATATATATATATACATATATATATAAAAAAAAGAAAACCATAATGAGGTGTTGTCTCACCCAAGTTAAGATGGCTTTTACTCAAAAGACAAAAAATAACAAATACTGGCAAGGATGTGGAGAAAGAGAAATGTTCATACCCTGTTGGTGGGAATGTAAATTAGTACAGCCACTATGGAAAACAGTACGGAGTTTCCTCAAAAAACTGAAAATAGAACTACCATATGATCCAGCAACCCCCTGTTGGATACACAGCCAAAACAAAGGAAATCAATAAATCGAAGAGACACGTGCACTCTACACTCCACATTCCTATGTTTATTGCATCATGATTTACAGTAGCGAAGATATAGAATCAACCTAAGTGTTCATCAAATCAGCATATGAATGGATAAAGAAAATGTGGTATATATACACAATGGAATATTATTCAGCAATGAAAAGAATGAACTCCTGTTATTTGCAGCAACATGGATGAAACTAGAGTTCATTATGTTATGTGAAATAAGCTGGGCACAACAAATACCACATATTCACACTCATATGCGGGAGCAAAATAAAGATGGATCTCACAGAGGTACAAAGTTATTTGGTGATTACAAGAGAATGAGAAGCAGTGGGATGAAGAGAAGTCAAGGGTACAAAAATACAGTTAAATAGAAAGATCTATTTAACTTAAATATAAGGATCTAAAACAGTTAAAGATCTAGTGTTTGATAGTATTGCTGGGTAACTATAGTTAACAATAAAGTATTGTATAGTTCAAAATAGTTAGAGGAGAAGAATTGGAATGTTCCTAACATAAAGAAAAGATAAATGTTTAAGGTGATGGATATCTCAATTACCCTGATTTGATCATTACACATTGTATACATACAGCAAAATATTACATATAACCCCCAAATATGTACAAATATTATGTATTAATAAAAGATATATCAATAAAAATATCCTACTGTTAAATGATAAATTGAGGCACATTAAAATTTAAGGAGTTTTGCAAATATGTCTTTGGAAGAGTGAAAAAAAGAAAAAAATTAAGGAGTTTATTTGAGCAAACGATGATTCATGAATCAGGCAGCATTAAGTGGGAAGTGATTTGGGGCTCCAAGGGAGGAGTTTGAAGGGTAGGCTTTTACAGGATGAATGCAGAAGCAGAGTAACAACATTATTTCATTGGTTAAAATTTGAGCAGTTGTTATATTTGGTTTATCTCAGCGAAAAATTCCATATTATAACTAATGCTACTTTGGCCATCTATGATTAGCAAAACTTAATTTTCATTTTGTTTACATAGGAATCCAGGGCATTGGAGCCATCTCAGCCTACTGGCTTCCATTAAGTTATTTTATTACTGCTTTGTGAAACCTCTTCTATGCACTTATTGAAGAGACAGTTTCCTTAGAATAGGGCAAGTAGAATGTCTCCACAACGTGCTCGATGCTGTACGTGCATGATGTTAGCAGATAATCTGCTTATTCAAATGAATCTCTTGTTTGTTGAACAATAAAAAAAGAGCTTCTAATAAAAAAAGCATTTTTCCTTTTATGTATATCTATCATAGAACTTTTTCCTGAAGGTGGAAATGAACAACTCCTAATCCCAAAACTCCTGCATCGTGCCTTCCACCACATTCAAAATTCCTAAAAGGACCTGTTGTCTTCTAAATATTCTTTTAAATGTTATCTACAAGAATAACATTAATTCATCAATGGCCATCAATCTATAAATGAAGATTGACTTAATAGACAACAGTAATGGGATAAGGAACTAAAGCCTTAATAAGAATGCAGCAAAGTAAAGATCTAGCTTTAATTGTAGGTTTGATGCTCGGGCTCAGGGAGACCTGCCTCAGAAGAAGCTATATGGCTTCCCGTAGCCAGGCGAAACATGAAGAAACTGAAGCCAACAGGGTGCAAAGATGAGAAATGAAGACAGGTGAGAACTGTTAGGGATAAAGCCAAGTCACCATTTTGGCATTTTGCTGACTTTGTCCTGTAGCCCCTTCATCTGGAGCATTTATAAGCATCCGCCTTCATGGAGCATCCAAGTAGAAGCTGCCTGGCAAAGAGAGAGCCCATATTTGCAAGTCAAACAGGCGAAAATTGAAACCCAAGCTCCAACAGCAGCTATGTGACCCTGTACATTACTTCTATAAATCTCAATTGCCCATTTCTAAAATGGGGAAAATAATTCCTACATACATATCTGTGAGAATTAAAAGATGGGTATGTAAAGTTCCTAATGTGGTGCTGCTGCTTTTCCTTCTTCACCTGCTCACTCTTCAGTGAAAGAAAGGGGGAAGTGGGAAGCACGTCTGAGGCATTTGTGAGTCAGATACTGAGTCTGCTTTTGAGTATTTACATCTTTTTTAAAATTCTGCAGTGATTTGCCGGAAGAAATAAACATCGCTTCATGAATATAATTGATTCTATCTTATTTTCTGTAATTTCAGTACTCTTGTAGAAAAGGTGAGCATAGATTTGGAATACTATGCATCCTTATGAAATAAAACAAAATATCATTAATTTGTTGAGGATTCATTGTGTTTGGCACTGGGGGAAATGCAAAGAAATATCAGACACAGTTTCTGCACTAAAGGGTTAAAAATTGATTTGCGGTTCAAGACAAGTGAAAAGTTTCAGAGCCACAAAAAATTAAATAACTTAAAATATGAAATATGTCACGAGGCAGTTTATTATTAACTTCCAAATGAATTGTACAGACAATAATTGTTATATAAACTTAGAAGAAAAAGAAATCACCCCTGCATATGTAGTAAGGAAGATTTGGAGCAGAGAGTGGAAATTGGTGGCCTACGGGCAGAAATTCACCCGTAGGCCTATTTAGTTTGAAAGTTTTAGTGGTTTTGTTTTGGTGTTTGTTTCCTTTTTTTAATAAGTTGACTGCTAAAAATTGGGAGAATAATGCCTTTAGTCCAAAGAAGGCCTTTTTAAAGGCTAAATTGGTTGTCTTGGGAATTTGAGGAAAGAGAAACGAAAAAGGACATCCAATTGTAGTCTTCTCTGCAATCAGGGCATTCATTTGTGAAAAGTGTTTCCCTTCTATCTTGGCACTTGTAACATCAAAATACATTCCCTATTTTTCTTGCCATCAAAAATTCTTTATAATTGCAACCTTAAAGATACTTACTATTTTTGAGCTACCAATGATAATTAAAATCTTCAGGGTAAAAACCAGCAGTTCCTCCTCCTAGGTGATTAGCAGCTTAGAGCTGGCTTCACAGGCTGACCACTTCATAATAAAATGAACAGGTAGGCAATTAAATCTCCAAATCTGTAAGAACACACAGGACCTAAATGCCAGCAAGCAATTTTACATGTGAGACATTTTGAGAATCAGGCAAATGAATAAACAGATACCTTAGATTAGATCCCAGCATATACTCTGACTGCAAAGTAGCAAAATAGACCCAAAAGAACTTTGTTCGGTCACTGCTTTTTTATTTAACACCACTATGTTGGTAGAATAGTGAAACATTCTTATTTAAATATTCAGAAGCCCAGGATGGTTTGTCCTCCAAAAACTTTTCTTTGTCATATAACCATGTGTCTATCCTTGGGGGATTTAATCGATACCTACTGCCTCAAGTTGCTTCAAAACTTATTTCGTTCACTGGAAGCACAAAACATTCTGTGAATCAATCTGCCTATCAAAAAGATTCTTTTCACATACTGTTTCAAAGATGGTTCTGCTCACATACTAACTTTTACTGAGTAACTCAGCAAATTTTCATCTTATCTTAACAGCACTTTAGTCTGGATTTAACTTCTGAATGTTAATGGAAAGGAGAATCCCTCGTATCTATTTGATGTCGGAAGCAACGATTTGAAATAGGAGGAGAAAAGATAAATATTCTCTTTTATTATTATTTTCATAGAGACAGGGTCTCACAACATTGCCCAGGTTGGTCTTGAACTCCTGGGCTAAGCGATCCTCCTGCCTCGGCCTCCCAAGGTGCTGGGATTACAGGCATTAGCCACCATACCCAGCCAAGATAAATATTTTCTAGCAGAGAAGAGCCACCAAACTACACATATCATTCTCATAACTAAAACATCCCAACATATGCAAATTTGACTTTCCAAAAATAAAAGATTCTTTTTTGTCACAAAACATTTAATGTTTTTTACAGAGGACGCCTTTAGACAAACATTGCCTCAGAGCTTTACAAATATTAGATACTTGGTTTGTTTGTTGAATATAAATTAAATGACTAAATGAGATGTTCATCAACATCCAAATTTTATTTTTTACATGATTTCCTGGGAATAAGGATATTTTTATTATCTGACAATGTTTATTCTGTGGAGTTTAAGATCATCTTCACCCACTAATCTCCTTAAGAGAAGATAAAAACAATTTATTTTGGTCAAGCTTAGGGAGTTTACAAGCCAGTCACGTTTGAAGTTAGCCCTGAGGATATCCAGGAATCTGCTATAAATTCTTTCCATTTATAGAGTTTCAGAGGATGAATGGCATTAGCCCACTAAACTGGCATTTCAACTACTTGGGGTTATAATTAAACAGACTGCAATCTTTTGGTGAAATGCCCATTTTTGCAGATATAGAGGAAAAACTTATGGAGAGAAAAGTGACCTTTCTCACTACATAATATTAATGTATTTTCCACGTAAACTGATATAGGGAAATAAATAAATAAAAATAACGATGCTGCTTTGAATTTAAAGTAGACAAGTCTGTGCTATAAGCAATACTAGAGGAAGGACCAAATATGTCTCCCAAGTTCTAAAACTAGGACAGCATTGCAATTAGTTTTCTCTGCTGGGCAAATTCAACCTTTTTGAAGAAGCAATACCTTCTCCCAGACCCTCATGTAAGTATAAAACAATATATGGTCACAGAGCTCATAAAACTAGACCAAAGCTGACATAGTCAAAGTTGCCCTAGCATAAATGTGCTCGTTTAGGCAGTGGGATGATGGGAGGTCCTTCAAAGCTCAAGCTTCTGTTTTGTTCCAGTCCCATGGCATCACTCTGTACAGCATAGAACTGAACACAAGCAACATATTAGCCGGGTATTAAAGGGGTGAGTTTAGCCCGGCACGGTGGCTCAAGCCTGTAATCTCAGCACTTTGGGAGGCTGAGGCGAGCTGATCACTTGAGTCCAGGAGTGTGAGAACAGCCTGGGCAACATGCAAAACCCCATGTATACAGAAAAATTCATAAATTAGCCAGACTTGGTGGTGCATACTTGTAGTCCCAGCTACTCAGGAGGCTGAGGTAGGGGGATCACTTGAGCCCAGGAGGTAGAGGCTGCAGTGAGCTGAGATTCCACCATTGCACTTCATCCTGGGAGACAGAGCAAGACCTTGTCTAAATAAATACATAAATATCAAAACAGAGATATTTATGTATTTATTTAGACAAGGTCTTGCTCTGTCTCCCAAAACAGAGATACAGACCAATGGAACTGAACAGAGTCCTCAGAAAAAATACTACACATCTACAACCATCTGATCTTTGACAAACCTGACAAAAAGAAGAAATGGGGAAAGGATTCCCTACTTAATAACTAGTGCTGGAAAAACTGGCTAGCCATAAGTAGAAAGCCGAAACTGGATTCTTTCCTTACACTTTAAACAAAACTAAATTCAAGATGGATCAGAGATTTAAATGTTAGACCTCAAACCATAAAAACCCTAGAAGAAAACCTAGGCAATACCATTCAGGACATAGGCATGGGCAAGGATTTCAAGTCTAAAACACCAAAAACAATGGCAACAAAAGCCAAAATTGACAAATGGTATCTAATTAAACTAAAGAGCTTCTGCACAGCAACAGAAACTACCATCAGAGTGAACAGGCAACCTACAGAATGAGAGAAAATTTTTGCAATCCACTGATCTGACAAAGGGCTAATATCCAGAACCTACAAAGAACAAACAAATTTACAAGAAAAAAACAAACAACCCCATCAAAAACTGGGCAAAGGATATGAACAGACACTTCTCAAAAGAAGACATTCATGCAGCCAACAGACACATGAAAAAATGCTCATCATCACTGGCCATCAGAGAAATGCAAATCAAAACCACAGTGAGATACCATCTTACACCAGTTAGAATGGCAATCATTAAAAAGTCAGGAAACAACAAGTGCTGGAGAGGATGTGGAGAAATAGGAACACTTTTACACTGTTGGTGGGATTGTAAATAGTTCAACCATTGTAGAAGACAGTGTGGCGATTCCTCAAGGATCTAGAACTATAAATACCATTTGACCCAGCCATCCCATTACTGGGGATATACCCAAAGGATTATAAATCATGCTGCTATAAAGACCCATGCACACATATGTTTATTGGGGCACTATTCACTAGCAAAGACTTGGAAACAACCCAAATGTCCATTCCATCAGTGATAGACTGGATTAAGCAAATGTGGCACATATACAACATGGAATACTATGCAGCCATAAAAAAGGATGAGTTCATGCCCTTTGTAGGGACATGGATGCAGCTGGAAACCATCATTCTCAACAAACTATCGCAAGAACAGAAAACTAAACACCACATGGTCTCACTCATAGGTGGGAATTGAACAATGAGAACACTTGGACACAAGGAGAGGAACATCACACACTGGGGCCTGTTGTGGGGTGTAGGGAGTGGAGAGGGATAGCATTAGGAGATATACCTGATGTAAACGACAAGTTAATGGGTGCAGCACACCAACATGGCACATGTATACATACGTAGCAAACCTGCACATTGTGCATATGTACCCTAGAACATAAAGTATAATAAAAAATAAATAAATAAATAAATGGGTAGGTTTCAACTTTATCCCAGTTTAGAAAAGTGGGAATTTCATTGTGTAGCTTTCCCTTTGCTGTGAAACCTCCTCTTTCCTCAGTTGCTATTCACTCTTCAACTCTAGCTTCTAACCTTCTTACTCCACTGAAACTACTCTTACCATGTGACATCACCCATGACATCCTAATTACTCAATAGTGTTGATATTTTAACACTTTATTTTAATACCTTTCTGCAGCACTTGGAAGTAGCTACTCCTTCCTTCAATCCTTCTCCCTAATGGAACTCATGACCTCATGTTTTACCAGTTCTCTTTCTACCTTCCACTTTTGATATTTCTTCATCTCTGTTGTGGAACTCTTCCACTGCCTACTCCTAAAACATCCATGTTCCCAGTATTGTGTTCTTTCTGGAAAGGATTATGTTCTGTTTCATGGTTTTAATTATAGCTTATTCATTAATAAAACTCATGGTGATTGCCAGGGACTTGGGGGAGGGCAAGGGAACAGTTGTTTAATGGGTGTAAAGTTTCAGATTTGCGAGATGAAAAAATTCTAAAGGTCTGTTTCACAGCAATGTGAATATACATGATATTATGAAACCGTACACTTAACCATGGTTAAAATGATAAATTTGTTATTTACCATTTTTCACCACAATAGATAGACAAATAGACACAGCTATCTATCTATCCAGTGTAATACATGCAGCTGCTACCCCCACTAAATCTGTTGTGAAGTATCAACACAACTGGCTTCAAGATGGTTGCACCTGCTCTAGGCTTCACATTCTCAAACATCAATGGCCAGAGACAGAAAAGAGAACTTCTTTTCTTTCATTCTCTTCTTAAACATTAAGGAACTCTTCTTGTAGAGCCCAGAAAACATCCTTTTATTTCTCATTAACCAGAAGTGAATCAAGGAACAGTATCAACACAACAGGAACTGACCACTCAAGCTGAGCAGCCTCTCAGCATCCCTTGTTGAGGATGAAGCTAGTTGAACCTTCCCAGATCACATGGATGCACAGAGGAGGCTGAGGGAACAAAGTCAGAGCTCTACCAGCAAGGAAGAATGGATATGGTACAGATGTAGTGGGGCACCAGCTCTATGTGCTACACTGATCTCTCCCCTGAGCAAAAGACCCATGGATACAACTCTTTCCAAAACATCTACTCCATATCAAATTTACATACACTGCTTTTGCCATGAGAATTCTTCTTATGCTTCCTATTCCATTTTATAACACTCCTGTATAATAAAAAGCCTAGTCAGAAACCTGGGCAGGGTCTTCAACTCTGTCTTTTTTCTATAGAAACAATCCTGAAATCTGATCATGGTGACTCTCCATTTCATTTCCATGGCCAGTGCCTCCTAACTCAACTCCCTGTCTCTAGTGTGGCCTTTCCTCATAAGTCCAACTTGCTGACCTGATGACAACAAGGGCAGTTAATCTGAAACACAAACCTGACCATGTGATTCTGTTTATGGATTGTCTAAAAGAGGGGTTCCATGACCATGACTTCCCCGAAATGAGATGCAAAATTTTTTGAATATGTATGTGAAACATGTTTTGTGAAACAAATTTTTGAATAAATATGTGAAACATTCTGATAGATTATTTTTGGAAAGTCCTTGACCCAGTAAATCTTCAAAAACTACTGACATAATGGAGACAAATCTAAGATATTTTGCATGGAACATAAAGACCTTTCATAATCTGCTTCTTAACTTCTCTCTTCAGACTCATCTCTTACCTCTCTTTCCCTTATATCTTATGCTCCACCAAAAGTAAACTACTCGCAGTTACTCAAGTACAACTCTGTGCCTATACACAAACCAGTACCTCTTTCTAGATTACTTTCCCTGCCATAATCCATTTAGTACACGTCAATGCATCCTTCAGAATCCAGTTTGTATATCACTTCCTCTGTAATGTCTCCATTTGTGACCTCAGAATGTATCAACTGCTTCCATATACTTTTATTCTGTAGAATTTTTCTATTTATGATACATTTGTTACTATAATGTATATTTTCATTTCCTTCACCAAACTATGAGCTGCCTGAGGAAAACATTGTCCGATTCTTTTTCGATGTCTCCACCTCCAAGAAGAGATCCTAATACGAAGTAGATGTTCATGATGTATTTGTTGAAAAGAACTATCGGAAAATACATTATGTCCATAGTTAATATACAATAATGCATTTTGGATTAACCAGATATGGAGAATTATTTTTTTATTTTATTTTATTT
>NW_012115988.1:2597432-2600638 GCF_000951035.1 Colobus angolensis palliatus
CTATTCAACATAGTGTTGGAAGTTCTGGCTAGGGCAATCAGGCAAGAGAAAGAAATCAAGGGTATTCAGTTAGGAAATGGAGAATTATTTTTATAACTGTTTACTCTGTCTTACATTGGTTTGATAGCAGTAATTCTCAAACTTCAGTGTGCATCAGACTTAGCAGTGAAACTTTTTAAAATTACGGAAAGAAGCTTCAGGCCCTATCCCACACCTGCAGAGCCAGAATCTCTAGGGCTGCAGCCCTGGTGCCTGCTTTTTAAATAAACCATCCAAATGAATCCAATAACTTCTGCTCTCAATAATTGACAGATATCGCTTTCCCTTCCAGGACAAGAACCAAAGACAAATTCCTATGTGTCTGCTCTTCATGATCTTAGGCAGAAGGGTCTGTCACTACCGAGGACAACAAAGAATAATCCACTTTAGTCAGTGCTGACTTGCTTGGAGAAGAAATGTAAAAGCACTCAAAGGCAGAAAATAAAAGCAGCTCCAGTCCTGAAGTCATTTGGACAGTTCCGGTTGAAGAGCCAAAGCAGAAAATCAACATTCCAGCTCCTAGAAACTTTATTTTCACCTTTCTTCTAGGCATAATTTATAAGTCAAATAGAATTGCTTTGGCCTGGGTGATTTTGCATAATGGTTCTTAGCATGGTATTATGGTCTGCATTCAGTATTATTTTTCTTACATTTCTGTAGAGCAATGACAGCACTATTCCCCAAGCATCCCAACAAAGCTCTCAACCCTACCCAGCCCCTGCATAGGCCAATGACTTGTGGAAAGACAAAAACAAGAATGTTATGCAATAAATCAGAAATGGCCTGGAAGACAAACCTGGCCAAAGAATTGAGTGCCTGCAGCCAGACTATAGCTGTTTTCTCTTTGGGCAGCAAGGAGGAAGCAAGTGTGACTCCTCAGACACCCTCAAGGCCTGCTGATCAAGACAATGGTTCTTCATTACTCATCTATATGAAATAGTTCAGATATCATTGTTTACTTATTTATAATAAGCCTAATTACTCATCTTATTGCCATACCTTGTCTTCCCAATCTTATTTATGCATTGCTTACCTGGGTAAATATAGGGGCCACAGAGGTGCCTTACTTCCGTTACCATGCAGCAGAACTTACTGTGGGAAACATAGCTGATGGAAAGCTCTAACTACTGCCCCTTCGGATTCACCAGGCAATACTTTCCTCAGTCTGCTCCCAGCCAATGTCTCAGCACAGTGGGAGTGCTGGATCCAGCCCATTTCTGCCTACCACAGGAAGCCCCCTCATGGGAAACTTTGGCTCAGAGCTGAGACATAGCCAGAATTGCATTGAAGTTTGAGTATTTTCCTACTCAATTCTTCTTTCTCTCTTTTCTTTTTTGGATGTCAGACCTACATTGTGGTCTGAAGACTCATCCTGCTTCCACCCTCTTTATTTTTCACAGGTGCTTCCCCTCAGTAAGTCTCTTGCATATCTAATCCCCATCTTGGCTTCTTGAAGGATCCAAACTGACACTGTGTTTGCTTTGTTAAAGATAATTGTAAGTTCTTTGCAACTACTCTTATTAAAGGGTGAAAGCCCTGTAAGACAAGGCTTCCAATATGCCAGACATGCAAGTAAAAACATCTGGGAACCTCCAGCCCAGTCCATCTGCCAGCTGAGTATCACTAAGTAATCTCAGTCAGCATCATGCAGATCACCCAGCCAAACTCTACCTGAATTCCTGGCCCATATGATTCTGACAAGAAAGAAAATGCTTGTTCTTTTGTGGTAGTTTGCAGCAATAGATTACCAGAACAGGTATCATTTTCTTTTCTTTTTCTCTCCTGTTACGTTGAGTTAAAAATTAACACCTTATTTACATAATTTCTCACAAAAGAAAAGGTTTTAAGAGTCTATATGGAAGAGCCTTTTACATAGTGTCTAAGGCTACAATTTTTAAAGTAATATTAGATTATTCCAATATAACCTGTTGAGTTGAATGGAAAGTCCTTGAAATTTCAGGTGCTAAGAAAGCAACTTTCAAAAGCTTTTCTACCTATGGGTCTTTAATTCATTGGCCCACTTTCTAACTTAACTTTGTAGAAACCAACTCAATAATCTTCCAGGTAGTATGCAATTCTATAAGATTTTTTTCAGCACAAAAGAGGTGGAGGGATGCAGTGAAAGCTTTTCAAAAAATTGTGGCTGTTAAAAAGAGCATGCTGCTGCAGGCAGATTTGAAATGGAACACTGATTTTATTTTGATCAACAAATCTAGATAACACAAGGCATTACCATTCTCAAACATTGCAGTTTTTGCTTCATTTTAACTGAATGTGTCTTGTGGAATCTTGCTTTATTCCATAAAACAGAATGACAATTTTTTTCTCCCCAGCCAGACAAGCTAGACCTATCTGAAATCAATCTTTCAGCATGGCAAATACATTGTAAATTATAAGGCAATGTGTATACTAAAGCAAGTGTGGTAGTTAATTTTAACAATTCTTTAAAAGCATGTCAGGGTTTTGATAATACCAGAGAGATGAAAATTTCTTACACGGCATGCCAGATCAGCACAGTTTTCAATTTGAGATTAGAGGCCATTGACAAACATGTCATGAAGTTCACATAGTATTTATGGTTGATCTGCTCAAGAAATTAAAAGCATTGAATCTTGGACATGACACAGATGTGAAAGATTAAAACAAAACACTTGAAAATATTTCAGTTGTGATAAATATATACCTTCAACAGATGTTTTATTTTTCAAGAAACCACACCTGCTTTGAAATAACAGGCCCAGGGAAATCTTCTTATGCCGTGGTGTCAGCGTCCCTTAGATTCATCTATAATGTAGAACACTGCAAAAATTTTGCCCTTAAATTAATTGATCCCACAGATGAAAACTGCATAATCTTTGCATTTCACTGTATCTTTAAAAGCCGTTTTTCTTTTGCCTATCTCAAGAACCCTACTCTTTTGAAGAATATCATCCACTCATGTATACATACATCCACATATTCCCTATGTTAGAAAAGGTTTTATAAAAAGAAAAAGAAAATCATTTAGGAAAACATAAACTGTTTCATTTTTGCAAGGGAAGGATGTGTGGAGTTTTTTCTGTTTAATAATGCTGTCTTTCACATGCACACGTATGTTTATTGCGGCACTATTCACAATAGCAAAGACTTGGAATCAACCCAAATGTCCATCTGTGACAGACTGGATT
>NW_012115988.1:2601258-2617581 GCF_000951035.1 Colobus angolensis palliatus
CACCTCGCCCGGCTAGTTTTTTGTTATTTTTTTAGTAGAGACGGGGTTTCACCGTGTTAGCCAGGATGGTCTGGATCTCCTGACCTCATGATCCGCCCGTCTCGGCCTCCCAAAGTGCTGGGATTACAGGCTTGGGCCACCGCGCCCGGCCCTACCCTCTTAAATTCTTAATTGTACAATGCATTACTGTAGACTATAGGTACAATGTTGTACAGCAGAACTCTAGAGCTTGTTTATCTTGCTTAACAGAAACTTATGCCCATTGATCAGTAGCTCCCATTCCACCCTATTTTCCTACCATTATATTATAGCAGTTCAGCTGGCGATCAAGCTTTGGGATTGGTTAAGAAAGCTGATTTGAAATGCAAAGATTTTAAGATCTGCTTTTCTACTCCTTTCATCTCTTCACTTTCTTTTTTGGTGATTCTATCCACCCTCTTGGTTTTAACTACCACTTATTAGCAAATGACTAAAATAGCCTACAAGTCTAGCCCAGACTTTTCTCCTAAACCCACTTCTGAATTTCCACCTGTCTATGGCACATTTCAACATAGTTTTTCTCTTCACAATTCAAACCCAACATTTTACACAAGTTCTATAAATACTCGTTTAACCTAAAACCTGTATTTTTTTTCAGATGTAATAACTGAATCCTAGAGTGGCTTACTAGTTTACCTATAGCCGCCTATTGGAAATAAATGTTTCTCTAGAAATAATTAATAAAACCAAAGTAAGTTCTTAGACATGACTAATAAAAATTTTAAAGCCATTAATTTATCAAGAAAAAAGGGCATTTAGAAAATTATCACTATCAGGAAGGAATGATTTTTGATTCTTGAATGTTCATTTATTTTTTATTATAGATTTTAGTTCTCCAGGGAAATTCTCCATTTTCTTATCTATTTTTCTTGAACATAATTTTTAGAATTATTTTCCATTTCAATATCTGAATCACCTTGGGTATTTCTGTTCTCTATTTCTTCCAGTGGTCTTGTCTAGTAATGTGCCAGGACACTGTACACAAAAGTCATAAAAGATCCAAAAGAGTGATTTCTGTCTCCAAAGAGGGCTTCTTAAGCTTCTGGGAGGGAGCTAGAATAGGAGCAGGACCATTATCCCAATCAGAGTTTAAGTTGATTGACTTAAAGGTTTCAATCTTTATCAGGTTTATTCTAACTCTGATTTCTCTTATTCTTTGCATGCAGTCCTTCAAACCTGTCAACTAAGGATCTGGACCCGTCTACCTGGCAGACCCTACCTTCAGTTTTATCTCCGCAGCACGACCAGCTGCTGATGGCTGCTTTCTGCTTAGCCTCTCTACCTCCTGGCCTGCACTGCCTCAAGAGGAAAAGTGGCTTACATGATAACTTCTCTGCAATTCCCTTTACTCTGGGATTATGACTCCTCAAATCCTGACTGCGTTGGTAGCCATCCAATGACTCTAAGCAGATGCCTTTCTGTATTTTATTCAGATTTTCTGGTTGCTGTCATTGGGAGGATTGGTTAGCGCCAAGCCAGTTTATCATACCTGGAAGCCTGGGTATATTTCGAAGACATAGAGGATGGAATTTGCTGGTTTCCAAATTAGATGTGAAAGGTGAGTGAAAGAAGCTAGTCAAGAATGACTCCAGGGTTTTCTTTATCAGTATGTTTTTGTTGCAAAGGACAGTATGAATGAATTTGTAAATAACTAAGATAGGGAAGTCAGGAGGAGTAGGAATGGGGAAACAGGTTTTGGAGGAAAATTAACAGACTCAGTTATGCATGCATCAAAAGTGAGATGCTTGTTACAGGTACAAGTGGTGATGTTGAATACGCAAGTCTGGAGTTCAGAGAAGCCCAAGATGAAGACCTGAATTTGTGAATTTTCAGCCTGTACATTCAGAGTTTACAAAGTAGAGGCTGAGATACACATAATCTTGAAATGCAAAAGAGTGAGTGGTAATCTTTAAAAGATTAAAGAGCCCTTCCATGACTCTTCTACATTTTACAGCAAGACTTTCAGGTCAGAATGTCTAAAGCAGAGCAGGTGAATTAGGTTGATATGATTTGGCCCTGTATCCCCACCCAAATCTCATCTCAAATAGTAATGCCCACATGTTAAGGGAGGGACCTGTGATCCCCACATGTTGAGGAAGCGAGGTGATTGGATTATAGGGGCAGTTTCCCCCATGCTGTTCTCACAATAGTGAATGAATTCTCACAAGATCTGAGGGTTTTATAAATGGTAGTTTTTGCCTATGCTCTCATACACACTGTCTCTCTCCTGCCATTATGTCATACGTGCCTGCTTCCCCTTCCACCATGATTGTAAGTTTCCTGAGTCCTCCTCAGCCACGTGGAACTGCGAGTCAAGTAAACCTCTTTTCTTTATAAATTACCCATTCTCGGGTAAGTTATTTATAGCAGTGTGAAAATAGGCTAATGATGTAGACAGAGACAAGAATCTGTGCTTGGAAACAAATCCTACCACTCTAGTGCTCTAAAAGCAAACGGTCATAAGACTTTATTTCTCTTCTCATTCAGGTACATGGTTTGGCACCATTAGTTTTTCTTTCTGTCCTCCTCCCAGAGGATGCTATCTGCAAAGAGGACCCTGAGCTAGGACAGAATGGTATATATCTATTAAAAGAAAAATTAGAGAGTACCAATGGATTTGTGGAAGAGAATGAAAACAGAGAAAGGAAATAAAGATGAAATACAAATAAATGTACACTCAAAAGCAAATAATCCTTGAGTTTTTTAATATTTACTCATTTCTAAATGGATAAGCCTAGTTGGTAGTTTGGGAATGTTTAAGCCTAACCTTTGTTATCTGTAAGGATAACATTAACTAGTAGTGGCCATTATTTGTGCAACTTGTTAAACAACTTATCAAAGAAAAGGAATAAAATTGCTTTTATATATCTAAGAATCTCTAAATCTGCTTTTTAAAAGATATCTTTTCTCTATTGGTTCCCACAATTCTCAATTATCATTCATACACACTATCACAATGGAAGGATGGATCCACCCAAGACAAAGTCAGAATCACAAAGGTTGAAGCTTGGGTAGCTACATTTTTCAAATCTTCACAGATTTCAAAGCTTTGGTTAGGAAATATGGCAAATAATGTTTCACTTTTGCCCCTTCTTGCCTTTATCCGGTCATAATAAGAGTGGTCGAGAGCTGCCACCATCCCTGTAAGATACACCATCATGTCAAGTCTAGTGTACATCAGAAACCTCTGGTACCATTTTTCCTCTCTTGGTTTCCTTCTGGCATTTTGACCATATATGAATATGCCCAAAGACATATGGCCATGTATGAATATTCTTATATATATCTTATGCATATAGATATATATAAGAGAGATAGATATATATAGAAGATAGATAGATAGATAGAAAGATAGATAGATAGAGAAAGATTATTCTATCTTTCTAGAACAGCAAAAGAATCACATCACTCCCTGATGAAGAATCTACTACTTTGGTTTACTACTAGTCCAAGTTTTTTGTTTTTGTTTTGCTTTGTTTTTAATTCAAGTCCCCCTAAAATACTCTCATATTTCTATTTCTTTGCATCTAATTTCAATCTCTCTAATGTGTTATAGGTCAAAAGTTCAGTTTTGGTTATATTTTATTTTGTTCCATAAAGTCTTCACATGACTTATAACATAGCATACTGTTTCTGTATAATGTATGATGTCATCAATATCAGCTTCTTAAGATGTTGAATTCAAATTGCCACCAGAGAGGCCACCAAAGAGGGCATTTAGTGTCAGGACACCATAATTCTAGCATCAGACCTTATGATAACCAGTTGTGTGACCATAAGATGATAATTTCATGTCGTTAAGCCTCTATTTGACCATTTGCATAAATGCAAAGATTGGATTCAGTTGTCTCTCGAGTCCTTATATTCTAATGCTTTATAAGGCTGTTAGTTATCATAGAGAAGGGCAAATTAATGACCAAAAATGAGTAGCATTAGCTTACAAGACAGTGATTTTATAAGAAATACACATTTAAAACAACTTACTAAACTAGATGGTACTACATGTAATAGCTACATAAATTAGCAATTAATCTTCATAGGGCTTTTAATTTGTTTCTTGTTTTTGTCATTTGTGCAAAGTGTCTTGGCATTTGTTGATAATCTAACACAGTCTACCTCTGACTTATGTGTTTGCTATACACACACTCTAATACATCCAGACAATTTCAATTGCTTGGAGTCTGCTCACATCTGGTCACAATGAAGATAAAGCTGTAATAAAATTTCTAAAAATAAGTTAAAATTATCTCAGAAGCCAAAAACCAATAACCATAATAATAGAGATTGCTACATCTGGTGAAAAATGAGGAGAACTACTGCAGATTCCCCACATCTTGGTCATTTTTCCTTCCAAACGTTGCTCATATTTTCACCCATACAGATTACCCTGTATCATACTATCAGTCTAAATCCATCATTTCTTTCAAGGTCAGGCTCAAAACTCACTTCACGGCTCCTTCCTTCCTATCACCCCTTTATTTCTCATGAGATAGATGCCAGACTTAGCTTTGCTTTATTCCCTGCCCATTTGTGAACTCACTCTCCCACTTTCAACATCTGCATCAAGGTACCATCATCATTTCTCTCCCTAGCTGTTCTCCCTAGCAAGAAGTGAATGAAACACATCCAGACATTCTCTTTCCAACTCCTCATCCCCCTCCCCAGTGTGCTATGCCAAACTTTGACTGTATCCTATCCTGTTCTTTGGATTACATACATATTAAGGCAAAAAAAAAATGATGATTTCATTTGTAGCACATACAAAAAAAATGATGATTTAATTTGTAGCACATACAAACAGGAATGAAAATCTATTTATTGAATTTAAAAGTTACAGCAGGTTGTAGAGACTTTGGCTGGTGTGGAAAATTAAAAAAAAAAGAGAGACTTCTGTATTTCTGCATAGGAGGATTAGCTTTATTATGTGTCAGTCTTATTGGATGTTAAATCTTTTGTCAACACACAGGATGATCCGTGTAATTCCTCTGATTGTGAGGTAGAGGACAGAAACCATTCCAGATAATACTAACAGCCAAGTTTCAAAGATGCTTTTGGGGAAAATGAAGCTTTTAAGAGGTAAGTGGTGGTTAAAGGCACAGGCTCTGTATTCAGACTGCCCAGGTTCAACCCCTCTACCAATTACCAGCCCAGAGACCTTGAGCAAGTTACTCTACATCTCTGTACCTAAATTTCCCAATAATAAAATGGGGATAGCAATAGCTATTACCTCGTGAAGCTGTGGTTAAATTAAGTTGTTCACACGCATAGAGTGAGTAGAATAGATAAGTGTTTCCCATTATCGTTGCTGTTGTTAAAAGGTCCCTCACATCAAGCATCTAAGGCAGTAAATTAAAAACTGATGGTGCTGGTTACAAAGGCTGTAATTTTTTCATTTTTATTTTTATCAATTGCAAATAAAAACCATTGAGAATTTTCAGAATTAATCAAGCCTGACTCAAGAAACACATGATTCTGCAAGAATCATGCAGAACACAAATGAGGATCATCATACACAAAAATTTTTAAAAAGACCCACACTAGATCCAGAAGAGAACATTCCTTTAGTGTTCAATTCCTTAGTTGCCAATAATACCATAACCATTCTGTGAGTCATAATACAGTTTACCATCTGTATATATAAATTTTAATATTTATATTTATTAAGTATTAATTAAACACGACTATATATATGAATTCAGCTTCTCACCTAGTCACATTTAATGTTGTCTTTATAAAACCTAAACTTATAAGAGTGTCTAAGTGGATATTTGTACCATGTGATTGAAAGTGTCTGCAGCAGCTGTGACTCAGGATCAGGGATGTTCAGATGGAGCAAGAAGCCCTTACTACAGAATGGTGTCTTAAGGGGACCTATTCCTCCACATGCTGCCAATCAAATATGCAATCCTCTGAGGTGCACTGTGAATTATTACAGAGGCATTTGCAGGTTAATTTAAAGGAATGGGTTCAATCATTTCATGTAATCCACCACCTTCCTTTCTAGGATTCTTTCCATGGAGAGAGGGAGCTTCTTCTTGCCTTCTTTCTCCCCTTCTCCATAGCTGCTCCTTACACTCCTCCCCACCTAGGATTCTGCACAAACAACCTTACTAAGGAGACAGTGCCAGAGGTGTCTTCCAAGAGCTGTCTTTCTTTCTTCTGGAAGGCATAGGAGACAGGCCGTGTGACCCCTTACTGCTTTTCCCACCAGTAAAACAGTAATTCTATGTCATTTCTATTCTCTCATCTCCTTGCACATCGTTTTCCTCTTTTCCTATGTCTTTTCTCCCTTTCATTTAACAAGTTATGTTCCTGACCACCAGTGTCAGCTATTAACCTCAGGAAAATATATGTCCCCTCTCTTCATTCTATGTATGGGTTGAAAAGTTAGTCCAATCTCCATGATTTAACAATAGTTCCAACAACACACATGTGTTTATTTAAGAGGGAAACTGAAATTTTGTCATATATGTTATTATTCTTATCTCTGCTTTTTCACAGCAAGGATCCTGAGCCCTGATTCTAGGAGAGTTCATCCTCACCACACCTCATCCCTCCAACTGACTTATAAAAGGAGGGTGATGATGTAGCTTGCCAACCATAGCCTCTGCTAATTTGACTGCTTTTGTCAGATGATGATGAGAATGATGAGACATTGATCCCAAGGATATGATTAGGAAAGAGAATTTTTCTCTTACTGTGGCTGGGAGGCAAGGCAGACACCTGAGTAGGGCTGTGCTATCAATGTCCCAGTGCTGCATGGCCTTCAGTAGTCAATAAAAAGTACCCCAAAGAAGATCAGAGGAGTTACCTCATGAAAGGCACAACTTTGGGTGACTACCTGGGAATGTGGACATAATACCTTATAAACAGAGAAGATATGACTCGAGGAACGCTCCAATACCTATTGTAGAAGGTATGTTTGTACTTAATTTAAACAAAATGTAGGCCAACCTAGCCAAGGAAAACTCGCAAACTCTCTATAACCTCACTTGCCTCAATAGTCAGGAAACATAGGAAAAGCTATGATTGCCCTTGGTGCAGATATCTATCTGGCCAGCAGACGGCACAACTGAAACCATGACATCAGTGAGCAGCAAGCCTAACAAGCCACAGAGCCCATATTAGTGAAAAGCAATGATCCAATCAGGCCAGCGGCAGACCCTAGGGGCTATTTATGAAGCACCTATTGTGGCCAAGTCCTAGACTGTGAGCTGTTAACTATGTTTGCATTTATTCCTCATAATGTCAAGAGTTGGACACTACTATCTCCATTTCAGGCAAGAAAAAAACCAAGACCCAGAAAAATTGAGTTATTGTCCCAAGGTCATATAGCTCATGAGGGAAACCAGTCTCATGGGAGTCTGTGTGTCGTTAGCCTTTCTACCATCCCACAAAGTCTCCTGAGAAGACAGGAAGCATGTGAAGGAAAGCGTAGAAAACTATTTCACCAGAAGATTCACACCATAAGAGGATGGTGAAGAAAATACCTGAGAAAAGAACTTCCTGAAATGGCTGAAACTATAACCTGAAGATTACTAGTTGTAGCTGTTAAACAGTAATCTGTGTAGTTATTTCTGGATAATTATTCAACAACTACTTGATATATTCATGGAGTATGGATAAAAATGTCCAGTACCTTCTGATTAAGGAACTTGTGAAGAGAACACAAAGAATGCACTATATCCTGTGCAAGGGCAGAGATAATTCGCCACATTAGTACTGGGAAATGTCAAGAAATGCTTCAGAGAAGGATGTCTCTTTATCTGAGTTTCATAAACTAGTGGAATAGAAAGGTGCTGTTGAGGGTGGGGATAAGAATTCCCCGCAGAGGGCATAAGCAAGTGATTGGAAACCTGACACAGCATAATCTGATCTATAAAGAGAAAGTTGTGTTTTGTTGTTGTTGTTGTTGTTGTTAGATAAAATTTACATATAGTAAAATGTACACTTGAATGAATTTTGGCAAACATATTCAACTGTGTCCTTCACACCCCAATCAGGATATAGAACATCATCACCACCTCCCCGCACAAGAAAGATCCCCTGTCTCCCTTTAAGTCAGTTCCTTCCAATCATAGTCAATCTGTGTTCCAATTTGTATTACCATAAATTGGTTTTGCCTGGTTTTGAATTTCATGTTAATGAAATCATGTGTCTGGGTATCAATATAAAGTTTCTGAGGTATGTTCATGTTGTGTGCATCAGTAGTACATGCTTTGTGTTGCTAAGTATTATTCCATTGTATGGATTTACTATAATTTGTTCATCCATTCAACAAGCAAGTTGTTTGAGATGGCTAATGCACAGAACTTTTGTGGAGCTGGATTGAGGAAGGTGAACTGTATTTAAAAATGAACCTGAAAAGATAAACATGTGTCAAATCACGGCATATGGTTTACTAAGGAGTGTGAACATTGTCCTAAGAACAATATTAATAAGTTTCAGGGCAGGGTTAGGGGATCATATAGAATCAGACATCAATACCAAGTGTATTAGTCTATTTTCACACTGCTATAAAGACATACCTGAGACTGGGTAATTTATGAAGAAAATAGGTTTAATTGACTCACAGTTTTGCAGGCTGTACAAGAAGCATGGCTGGGGAGGCCTCAGGAAACTTACAATCATGGAAGAAGGTAAACAGGAAGCAGGCACAATCTTCACATGGCAGAACAGGAGAGAGACAGCCAAGGAGGAAGTGCTACACACATTTAAACAACCAGATCTCATGAGAACTCACTCTTATAAGAACAGCAAGGGGGAAATCTGCCCCCATGATTCAGTCACCTCCCACCAGGTCCCTCCCCCAGCCCTGGGAATTACAATTCAACATGAGGTTTGAGTGGAAACACAGAAACAAACCATATCATTCTGCCCCTGGCCCCTCCCAAATCTCATGTTTTCACATTCCAAAAACAATCATGCCCTCCCAACAGTCCCCCAAAGTCTTAATTCATGCCAGCATTAACACAAAAGTCCAACTCCAAAGTCTCATACGAGACAAGGCAAGTCCCTTACACCTACAAGCCTGTAAAATCAAAAACAAGTTGGTTATTTCCAAGATATAGGCATTGGGTAAATGCTACTGTTCCAAAAGGGAAAAATTGGCCAAAACAAAAGGGATACAGGCCCCTTGCAAGTCTGAAACCCAGCTGGGCAGTCATCAAATACTAAAGCTCCAAAATAATCTCCTTTGACTCCATGTCTCACATCCAGGTCATACTGATGCAAGGGGTGGGCTCCCAGGCCTTGGGCAGCTCTGCCCCTGTAGCTCTGCAGGGTACAGCACCCATGGCTGCTTTAACAGGCTGGCATTGAGTGTTTGTGGTTTTTCCAGGTGCACAGTTCAAGCTGTCACTGGACCTACCATTTTGGGGCCCAGAGGATTGTGGTCCTCTTCTCACAGCTCCACTAGGCAGTGCCTCAGTGGGGATTATTTGTGGGGGCTCCAACCCCACATTTCCACTCTGCACTGCCCTAGTAGAGGTTCTCCATGAGGGCTCTGCCCCTGTGATGGATTTCGCCCTGGACATCCAAGCATCTCCATACATCCTCTGAAATTTAGAGGTGCCATGTCCTGAGGCTGCACATTGCAGCAGGGCTGTAGACCTCACCCATGAAACCATTTTTCCCTCCTAGGCCTCCAGGCCTGTGATGGGAGGGGCTGCTGCAAAAGTCTCTGAAATGCCCTGGAGGCATTTTCCCCATTGTCTTGGCTATTAACATTCAGCTCTTTTTATGCAAATTTCTGCAGTCTTGAATTCCTCCCCAGAAATGCATTTTTCTTTCCTACCACATGGTCAGGCTGCAAATTTTTCAAACTTTTGTGCTCTGTTTCCCTTTTAAATAAAAGTTCTAGTTTCAGGTCATTTCTTTGTTTATGCAAATAAGCATAGTCTTTTAAGGCCACATCTTGAACACTCTGCTGCTTAGAAATTTCTTCCACCAGATACCCTAATTGATCTCTCTTAGGTTCAAAGTTCCACAGATCTCTAGAGCAGGGGCACAATGCTGCCAGTCTCTTTGCTAAAGCACAACAAGAGTCACCTTTATTCCAATTCCCAGTAAGTTCCTCATCTCTATCTGAGATCACCTCAGCCTGGACTTCACTGTCCATATCACTATCAGCATTTTGGTCACAATAATTCAACAAGTCTCTAGGAAATTCCAGCTTTCCTAGAGACTTCTTCTGGGCCCTCCAAATGGTTCAAACCTCTGCCCATCACCCAGTTCCAAAGTTGCTTCGGCATTTTCAGGTATCTTCTCTGTTACTAATTTTCTGTATTAGTCCATTCTCACACTGCTATAAAGACATACCTGAGACTAGGTAATTTCTGAAGGAGAGGCTTAACTGACTCACAGTTCTGCAGGCTATGCAGGAGGCATGGCTAGGGAACCCTCAGGAAATTTACAATTATGGCAGAAGGTGAGGGGGAACCAGGCACAATTTTCCCATGGTGGAGCAGGAGAGACAGAGAGTGAAGGGGGAAGTGCTACACACTTTGTCACAACCAGATCTCATGAGAACTCACTATCACAAGAATAGCAAGTGGAAAATCCACCCCCATGATCAAATCACCTCCACCAGGTCCCTCCCCCAACAATGGGAATTACAATTAAACATGAGATTTGGGTGGAAACACAGAGCCAAACCATATCACCAAGCCATCACCGGTAGAACTCATAATCTATAGTCAATGATCACTTAATTACCCTAGGTTCTGAGTCTTGTAACAGTCATCTAGAAGGCATGAACTCCCTCTAATATGCTTAATTTTCATATTCAGCTGAGCTTTTTTGAGCATTTACTATGTGTCAGGCACTCAATTAGAAAATGTCACATATATGATGGTCCTTTAAGGTTTCTGTCATCTTCATTAACCCATGAGGGTATTCTTTTTATTTAATTTTTATTTTTTTATAGACAGAGTCTCGCACTGTTACCCAGGCTGGAGTGCAGTGGCACAGTCAGAGCTCACTACAATCTCAAACTATTGGGCTCACATGATGTTCCTGTCTTCACCTCCTGAGTAGCTAAGGCTAGAGGTGCTCACCACCATACCTTGCTAATTTTAAAAATTTATTTTTTGTAGAAATGAAGGTCTTGTTACATTGCCCAGCCTGGTTTTGAACTCCTGGCCTCAACAATTCTTCTGCTTCGGCTTCCCAAAGCTCTAGGATTACAGGTGTGAGCCACCATACCCTGCCCTATGTGGGTATTCTTACAGGTGCATAATCCATTTCTGTAACACAGCCTGGCCATTTGATTCTGCATTCTCTGATTATCATCCAGTAAAGAGAAGGCTCAATCTTACTTACTCTTTTGGGAGGAAACGTAACTTTGCAATTGGAATTACAGCTAAAAGCAGGTATCCCCACAGTACAGACACATGGTTTAAGCAGCTCAGAGGTATTCGTGTTTAAACATTTTTATATTTAATCTCGTGTGAGCCACCAGTGCCAGTTAGACAACCAGTTGGCAACCACCAGTTGGACTGCCAATTGTGGAAATTTTGTGGACTGTCTGATGGAAAGATTTTTCTGAGTCTTTTGATGGAACTTGGGCCAAGAATGCATTCACACAATATACCCAGGACTCCATTTTGTCACAGGGAGCTCCAGCATAAAAAATATAAAAAGAACAAGAGCCATTAATTTTTAACATTTTTTAAAATATCCAAAATCATTTACTTGTTTTATCCTCTTCTATTTAAAACTGCTTTTCCTTGAATACAACTGTTTGAGAAAAATCAAAGTTTTAGTGAATATCATTAATTTAATACAGAAAAAACTGCTCACTTACAGAGCCCTGCATGCTTCATAAAATGCTTTGTGAGTTGAGTTTTATGTCAGGGAATTTTGGAATGCAGGTTGACAAATGATGCCAGACATTGTGAGGAGAAAATAAAGAGAAGAATAGTAATGTCATAGGAAAACAGCTAAGAAGAAATCACCATCCCCTGGTCCAACATGGAAGGTGAGTTATTTGCCAGCAGTAAACTGCCTGAAATTCAGGGGAAAAAGAACACAATGCAGATGAAATAAGGTTAGGGATCCCAGAGGACAATGGATACACATTTCCTGGCAAGCAGAAGAAGCTGGGCATATGAATACCCAAAAACTGGAAGCTACTCAAATGGCCAAGACCTCTGATGAATGATCCAGGGCAAAATGGCTCACCAGCCAAGCCTTCCACGATCATGAGACAGATGGACATTTAGAAGACCCATTGTTTGGGTGAGTTTTCATTTGCCTGTTCTCAGTCTATAGATAAAATATATGTGTGCCATCTATATGGAGCAGAATCACGTCAGGATATAACTTATGGTTTACTCTACATTTTCTTTACTTTCCTTTATTATTGAAGCAGAGAGTAGATTCCATGTTTGTTTCAAGAGACGTTCATGGCAGAATATCCTGGTTTTTCTTTTCACAAGCTTAGTACCTTGGAAGAAATGTGGTTTGAAAAGAGAAGGATGTCTCCAGGTTGAGTTATGAGCCACTGGACAGGGAGTGTTACTTAACCCATAGTCACACAAAACTTCAAGGAAACTGAATCTGGCCTGGGTCTTCTAGATTGGTCAAAGTGTCCCACAATCCAAGAATGGCATGGAGAAAGCACAGGCATCTGATCTTAAAAGGAAGGAAAGTCAGAATGCTGGTTATTTCAGTGGTTCCACTCCTTTTCATTTCCTAGCAGTCTCAAAGTTTCAAGCCAATAATACAGGACAGAAAGAGCATTCACACAAGAGACCACTGCAGTTCTAGCCAAGCTGACAGGAAATAAAACTGGTTTTTGAGTACAAAGTCCCTTTCAGACCTCAAATGGATGGGAAATATAGGGAAGACCACACGGATTTTCAATTGCTTAGGTGATTAGCACCGAAACATCACTCAAGCTCTTTGCCCAGGAGCTTTCAAACCTCTAAGCTCAATTTAATTCTATAACTATGAAAGTTGAAAATTATTTTCATCATTATTTTATCTTCTATCTGCAGCACAGAATCATTAAAGATTTTTCCTTAAACTTCTCCCCAAATAAAATAGTGAAACGATGTAAACCTATACTTTTGTTCGCTATTCCACAATCTTCTACCTGTTCCTCTTTTAGTCTCTAATAGTATCCTTTAGTTTGGAACAAACCCCTCTCTCTTAAAATCTCACTGGGCTTCAGCTTTGTAAACAAAAACCATGAAATCCTCTCACAAACTTCCCCAAAGGGCAGTAGACACTGCTATTTTTCTTGAATGAGGCAGAAAATAATTTTCTCATTATAAAATCATTGTAAGATAAACGTTCATTGCCAGGACAACTGGAAGTAGAAGGTGTACAATTTCACCATTCCTAAAATATTAATTCTATTGTCTATCAACTGTATTCCAGGAACTTTTCCTTCCTTCCACTGAAAAGATGTAGAGCCTTCTACAGTTTTGACTATATCTCACACACAACTGTTCAGTGACACAGCCTGATTTCTCACCCATGACTTGCACTGCCTGATTTCTTACCCATGACTTCTGGCCACAAGAGCAAGTCTTGTACTAAGTCTAGTTTTGTAGCCTATCTAAACATATAACTACTGTTTATAGCACTTTTTAGAAGAGAAAATAGCTCTGAGCAAAGTGGTATAATGATAAAGTTGTGTTTTACGAGTTGGAGCATCTAAATTCTTTTCTCAACCCTATTGCTACGTAGCTTGTGACTTGGGTAAGTAAGTAACATCTGCACTTCAGTTATCAGATTGTAAAATGTGAGAGCTTTGTAACTTTACTCTTAACTCTGTATAATGTCTTACCAACTACAGTAGAAGCTATTCTCAGGCAAAAATCTAGTCTTCAAGTAACAGACAGAAAACCAAAACCAACTGTCACTGAGCATATAAAATAACTCTAATATGTGATCTGTTGGACTAGATGACCCCAAAGGTTCTGTAAGAAATGTTTAGATACCCACAAAGTATCCAGAAGCACTCAGTAACTGCCTAATGAATAAATAAAAGTGCCTCTGATTTACACTGTGTGGTGAATAAATCATTTGATACTTGTGACAATTGAACCAAAAGGAAATTGAAATATTCTAGGAAGCAAGGTGATTTAGACAAGAGTCTGGGAAAAAAATATTTTTTAATGAATTTAACCACTGGTAATTAGGATTGGCAGAAGAAATTAGCATAAATATACCATCCAAATGATAATGCAACTAGGACATTGTTATAAATTCTTAATGCCTCTTTTAAGAATAGAAAATGACAACTCATCAAAGAACAATTCATTGGAGTTCACTGAGCACTGACCTCAACACTTCATTGCTCTGATCTGTGGAACCCATTCCAATTTACCAGGGAAAATGCTTAGAGTGGAGAAAATAGAATTTTCATATATTAATAGTCTAGACTGGTAAGTTTCAAAATTTATTGGCCGAACAAAATTACTCCATTTTTCAAAGGAACTAGCAGGCAGAAATCCAAAATAATAACAGTGATAATAGCAAGAACCAATGTTTACTAAGCATTACTATGTGTCAGGTACTGTTCTAAATGTATGTATTAGCTTATTTAAATCTTACCACACAATCCAGAGACAGGTAGTTTTATTATCCCAATTTACATCAGATGAAGAAAGTTGGTAATAATGAAGTTAACTAAGTTGTAGAGATCACCCAAGTTGTGAGGAAGGAAGCCAGATTTTGAACCAGTCTACCCAGGAGCCCAGTTACACACTTTGCTTCTGTGTGTAAAACAGATGTAGCAGAGCTGTTCTGATCGACAGTGAACAGGTATGATGGAACTCCCGACCATGGCCTACTGGTCTAATGAAATCCACCTTCAGATCATCTCATCCATGGACATCTGGAAAAGTACCTCTGAGGTTGCTCCTGAATTTGCTAGACAGAAGTCTCTTCCTTTATAACTATATTTTTAAATACATGTGACCCCATTGTATTTAATTTTCCAGAGTCAGACCTAGGGTATAAATCATGTCTGAATAAGACAACAGTTGATTTTCTGGTCTCCATTCAGGAGCAGAGGTCCAAATGTAAACAGGAGTTTTCCCACAAGACAAATTTTCAGAGCAATTACATATAACTACAATAGGTGTGATGTGACTGTGGGAGAATAATGACCATGTGGAACTCTATCCTTTATATATGCAAGAGATGATCAATGATAATGATGGTTAGAAGACTGCATTAAAGAGGTAAAACCTGTGGTTTTAGTTTCCATACGGTAAGTATCTGAACTTTAGTCTATTTCTACACTAGTACTTGCATCTGTAATCACAACTATCTTGCAAGTCCAAGGCCCCTTTCTCCTTCTGAGGCTCCTTCTCTTTCTGTCAAATGAAGTAAAATGTGTCCCCTAATCTCAGCACCCAGTTTGTGACCAATGCAAGTGATCAAGATGGAACAGGCAAGAGAGTATGACCAACAAATTATCACCAAAACTCAACTACCAAACACTCAAGCATACCACCCTGAGTATATACCATCATGATATTTTCTTGTTCAAAAGACAGTATAATTTTGTATAGGCAGGGACACAGACCTCATAGAATAGCAGAGACTTCTATCCTTAATTCAGCCAAGTGAATGTTTATCCAGTTCCTTCTCTGTTTTCAGTGCCCATGACACCAAGATATCAGTAATACAGTATCACTCCTCAGTATAGTGTAGTGTTCTTGATCATCTTCGTTCATTTTTAAGCCTTTGCCTGTCACCCATACGCTTCTTGTTATGGGTGAAAATCTTTATCCTTACATATTTTTCCCTCAAAATGAACAACTTCAGTGACCGTCCTGACCTGAACACAGTAGGGATAAAGTAACACTTATTGCAGCATCAAGGAATAGCCACAGAGGACAAGAAGTTCTCAGGATAAAGCTAGGTCAGAGTTCAACCCAATAGAAGTTTAATCAACTTTGCTAGCAGTTCTGAAGAATTAGAGAGCACTAACCACGCATAATTATCCCTGTATTGCTTTGGTATTATAGAGGATTTAACAGCATGGAATTGACTATTCCAAAAGAAAAATCATCCATTCAGGAAACAATGTGTAAATGGGATAGATCTAATAGGTCAGTGGTATTGAAGGAAGAACTTTTTTATGTTTAAATCTGAAAACTTGGCCGGGCGCGGTGGCTCAAGCCTGTAATCCCAGCACTTTGGGAGGCCGAGAAAGGCGGATCACGAGGTCAGTAGATGGAGACCATCCTCGCTAAAACGGTGAAACCCCATCTCTACTAAAAATACAAAAAACTAGCCAGGCGAGGTGGCGGGTGCCTG
>NW_012115988.1:2619260-2638368 GCF_000951035.1 Colobus angolensis palliatus
AAAAAAAAAAAAATCTGAGAACTTCTAGTTTCTACAGGGGAAATGGACAGAAAGATTGAGTATGAATCAGTAGAAAATGAGATTTTCGTTTCTAAACGTCAGTCCTTTATAAGAAGTTTCACTTATTAATAATCTTTTCAAAAAAACATAAATGAGAAATATACATCAGTTCACAATAACACTACATTTGGCTTGATTTTGAAAGCCTACTATTTAGATATGCAAGTAGATAACTATTATACCTGCTGTGATCAGAGATTATTAAATATGCAAGTGAGAGATTGCTATGCTTTACTGATTACCTTTTCTTACATTTAATCTTACTTTTTTGGTGGAAAAAAAAGCATGTACAGCTGCTGGGTGAAGTATGAATAACACAATATCAGGAGTTCATATTGGAAAGTTTGTAATTGATAACAAAAATTTAGTAGCACTTTTTGAACAGTTGATAAAATTGCTGCACAACTCTAGAATGCACAGAAGTTGTGTGATTTTTGTAGCCATTTACGAAGGAACATAAAAAATAAAGTACCCATTTTTCCCAAGAGAAATGGAAATGTAATTTCCTAAGCAAAATCTATTCATGTTGGAATTTTTATTAGCTTTCTGTAATGGAAAGGCTATTAAATATATATTGTTTTGTGCTTCTGAATAGTTTTCACATCTTTTAAGTGAAGATGAGATCTGTATTGCATTATGAAAAGTACCATTCATGTATTGTAAGCACCAGTTCACAATGCAACGGGATGGATAAGGCAAAATAAATTTCAAAATTTAAATAGGCCAAATGTGTTAAGATGAATGATAGCATTATTACTTACTCCAAAGATGCCATGAAAAGGAAGACCAAAAATCCGGGACTTGAAGCTAGCTTTTACTGAAATGTTCTTTAAAGTCATTTGTTTGAAAATTCAATGACACCTAGTGGCAGATGCAGCTCATCACTACTGGGCACTCAATGAAAGATCTGTGGCCTCTATTGTGAGACTTTCCAAAAATAGGTAAATAAACCAAGCATTTTTGGTCAACATGAAAGATGGAGAGACAGTTTACTGCAACTGCACCACTTTCATGCAACGAATCAAGGTTGACAAAATGAGAATAAGACAGCAATATGGGAGATGAAGGGCTTTGTTCTCTACACTTCCTATTCCTATATGTTGGTATTTCACATGAACCTGATCAGAAAAATTTTAGAGTCAATTCAATCATTTCAAAGAGAACAAATTAAGTAAACCACTAATGTCTATTCTGGTAATATATGAAGATGTCCATTTGTACAATTGATGGATAAACATTTGGTCTTAATCCAGTCCCACCCCAAGTGAACCAAAAAGCTTTAGCTATGGTAGATTATAAACTTTCTCTTTCTTCTCTAAGGAGCTATAATCCAATCAGATTCTAAAAATATTTAATGATTCTTAACTTATAGTCATGTTAAAGATCCTTACTTTATACATGTCACCTAAAACATCATAGATTTATATGGGCAATTTCTTGCCTCAATCATATATGATGCATTACATGAAATGTTTAGGCCAACTTTAATGTCCAAAGAGTCTTTCACAGGGTGTGACACAAGCTAGGAGGTATTGGGTTACCTGTGGAAAAACGGTTTGAAATTTCATTGAAAACAGCATACCCCGGGACCTATACTTGGTTCTTAAATTTAGTCAACAAAGATCTGTTTAATACTACTAAGCCCCAGGCTGTGTTAAACTCAAGAGAACAAAGTCAAATAAGTCAAAGTCGTGACCTTGGACTTCTCAGTCTGTTGGATAGTGAGATCAAGAAGTACACCAATGCTAGGACAAAAGTACCAGGTTCTTTTTATGAAGGCATGGGAAATTTACCTACACCAGGTTTGGTGGGAAGTGGGAAGAAATAATGATAATAAGCAAACCCTTCCCTGACCAGACCAGATGGCATTGGAGATGACTTTTAAATATTGAATAAGACAGGGGCAGATGAAGAAATGCATGGTACTGGGGAGCGGGGGAAACTTGGGCAGAAGGAATGGAAGGTAGCAAAGGACAAGCATGGGAGGTCACAGTACACTGCTTGGAAAGCAAATCATTCAACATAAATTTTACACTAAAGGTAATCATATGCCTTTTAAGGCTTTTAAGAAAAAAGTGAAAGTATCAAATTGGAATAATAAAAGCATCACTTCCCAGATCTGTCGAAGTTATAGAAGACTGTTTGGGAGAAAAAATTCACTGTCACTGTATTCTGTGGGGAAAATCAAGTTCACCTAGTTTAATTCCAAGTCAGCTAATAAGAATCAGGGTCTACGTAGCTTAGAAAGAGATTCTCATGAACAAATTAGCAGTGTAGCAACACCTAGTCATTTTGCTTACCTAACCTAACAAAATTTAGGCTTAGTTCCTCCCACCTAACAAACAGAAATGTAAATAGAAAGAAAGGAGAAAACAACAAAACTACAATGATGAGAGCTCTCCTGAGAGTTTTCTGGACACTCTAGCTGTGTCAGACAGATTGTCTTCCTAGAAGTAGTCTCTCCAAGAAGGACAAGCAGAGAAACAAAATGTAGATCAAGGGAAGAACCATACAGTTTGGGGAGAATTTCCAAGCTCTACATGCAGTTCAACCCCTCTATGGGTGGGCTTGTGGTTTTTATTGCTTTAGGAAACTGGCAGAACAAGCTCTTGGAATCTTACTGTCTTCCAGATTCCATTTAGAGTCAGGCTCCTCTAACCTTCCCATAAAGCACAGCCTGAAGATAAAACTGTTCCTCCAAAATCACCTCACAGAGCAAAATCAAAGCAATGAGCACAGGGCTGATACAACCATTGCAAAGATTTCAGAAAGAGAACTTTAATTTTATTTCTTGTGTGTTTTGTCTGCATAGGAGAAAGGGAGAGGAAAGGGAGCATTATGCAGGCAAGGAAATAGATACCATGATGATCTAGGCTGTTGCAGTTTTCAAGACAAGAAATGACGTGGGTCTAAACAAAGGCAGTGAGGATAGAGTGGGAAAATGTGACCTGAATCTAGAGACACTAAGGAGATTGTATTAGTCCATTCTTACACTGGTATAAAGATACTACCCAACACTGGGTAATTTATAAAAGAAAGAAGTTTAGTTGACTCACAGTTCTGCATGGCTGGGAGGCCTCAGGAAACTTATAATCATGTTGGAAGAGGAAGCAAACATGTCCTTCTTTACAAGTCAGCAGGAGAGAGAAGCACAAGCATGGGAAATGCCAGACACTTATAAAACCATCGTATCTCATGAGAACTCACTGACTACCATAAGAACAGCATGGTGGAAACTGCCACCCATGATCCAATCACCTCCCGTTGGGTTCCTCCCTCAACATGTGGTGATTGTAGGGATTACAATTCAAGATGAGAGTTGGGTGGGGACACAGAGCCAAACCATATCAGAGGTCAGTTGAATAAGGTTTGCTGACCAGTCAAATGTGGAACACAGAGAAATGAAAAACTCTGGGATAATTCCTACATTTCTGGCTTAGTAGGAGGCTAAGCGACAATGCCATCCACCGAGCTTGGAAATACCGGAATTTAAGGGAAGAAAGAAGGGGAAAGGGGAAATAATTAAGCTTTGTTTTAGGCTGAATTGTCTCTGAGACATAAAAGTGAGAAGTCTACTAGGCTGTTAAATGTATTGATCTGGAGCTGAAGAAAGAGGTTTGGGCTAGTGATCTGGGGCATCAGCTTTTAAATGATGAGTAAATCTCAGCAGAGAGAAAGCAGACCCCAATGACTAACAATCCTAAACTTTTAAATTCTACTTCTTCCATTCAAAAAAAGACAGACTTTTATAATAATAACAAGCTACCCAAGTTATAGTCCTATTTTATTTTCTCTTTCCAAATTCCTTTTCTTTACTGAGTACTTTCCTTTCAATGGGGACTTGACTTTTCAGGATGGAATTTCCTTAGCACTCTGCAACACACCTATACTTCCTCTTTTGAACGCCCCTTAAAGGACCTGTTCTGTTTGTTTTGCTGTGAAGCGGGGTGGTGCAAAACAATCTCTGACAAGCAGAATCAGGGACAATCAGAAATATGCCTCTACCCCAACATCCCTTTCCTTTATGAATAAAAGAGAATACCAAATCCTTCTCAGTCTACTAGTGTTACCAGAAGGAGAGCCTTGAGTATAAGTTGTCCAGGTCCTTGGTGTTTTGAACAAAGAATTGGACAAAATGCACAAAGTAACAAAAGAACAAAACACAAGAACAAAGCAACGCAAGCAGGAATTTACTAAAGCGAGAAAGTACTCCACAGGGTTGGAGTCGGCCGAGCAAGCAGCTCGAGGGCCCAGTTATTAAGTTTTCTGGGTTTTAAGCACTCCTTTTGAGGTTCCTACCAGTTACCCCTTATCTGGATGAAGGATTTGGCCTGTGGCTAATTAAAGGCTGAGGTGAATTGGTGCCCTATGCAGATGAAGGAATGGTTCCTGCTTGGCCCACAGCAAATCCAGGGCACTTTCCCTTTCCATCTGAGATGCGGTGGAAGGGGAGGGTTGTAGGGAGAGTAGTCTTTGATCCTTTGTTACTAGACATGGGTAGATGGGGGTTTTCCTTTTGGTTCAGCTTTTGGAAGTTTGCGTTAATTGGCCTTAAGGTGCCTGCTCTCAGACTCAGGTGTTTTCCTTTTGATCCAGCTTTGGGAAGTCAGCACAAATTGGCCTCAGATTCCCTACCACAGGACCTTGATGTTTTTCCTTGATTCATTACAAATTGACCTTAAGTTCCCTGCCTTCAGACCCCATTCTCCTGACTCATTTGGATCATCATGAAACAGATAGGGAAGACAGAATAATCTCTCCATGGGGACCCTCAAGATTCCTGACTCTTCCATTTTCTGGGTTAACTAAAGACCCAATGGAACAGGCCTAGTCAAGCATTGAGTTCCCATCAGATATTTGCCATTTGAATAACAAATTCAAATTATAATAATAAATGTCAATATTGAACATTTCACCAATCTGATATCATTAAAACAAAATGAAGCAATTTTTAAAAACTCACAAAATTCCAAATACAATACATTTTTTTCTTTTTTTCTTACTAGAAGCCTGGCCAGTTTTAATCTTAGTTATTCACTCTGCCCCACAGAAAAATAGTCCTATCAAAAATAAGAGCATGTGTCAATATGGAGATAAAATTAGCATTAATTTAAAAATAAGAAATTTTATCACAATATGATTTGTTGTCTTTATTTTAATACAGAGAGATAGCATTTTAAAACTTGCCTTTGAATTTAATCTTCACTAGAATATTCATATGTATGAATATGGAAACCATTTGCAAAACAAAAAGTTGCATCTAATACAATATCAGTTCAATAGCCAACTCTGCTTTGCTGATGGCTCCAAGATTATTTAGCACCTATTTTATGCTAGTGCTTTGCCAAATAGAGAAGGTGATAGATGAACAAGTTTCTACCTTCAAAAAGAACACATTCTGGAGGGGTACAAGATCCTCATAAGCCAGGAACAATGACCTAGTGTGATAAGTATTTTGCTGCTGGCATAATGGTTATGATGCACTAGACTCTTTAAAACTACTCTTCATTAAATGAGTTACTTCATGTCAAAAGCCTCAAAGAGTTACTAGCACACTGTAAACTCTTGAGTAAATATTAGCACCTTTGGTAGACACATATCAACAACCCATTTTACATATGGTCAAATTTTTTAAAAAAAGTTTAAATAACTTACTAAATGTCCAGAGCTAGAACGTAGAGATGCTGTGATTGGCACTGAAGTTGCTCTGACATCAGAATTCATGACCTTTCCACATTGCTCCATGATTTCTCAAAGTATGACAAAGAGAAGAGAAGAGAGAGGAGGAGAAAGAGTAGAGGAAAGGAGGGGAGAAGAGGGGAAGGGAGGGGAGAGAAGGGAGGAAAGGAAGGGAATGGAGGAGAAGAGGAGGAAAGGGGAGGGGGGACAACAGGGGAGGGAATTGGAGGAGAGGTGGAGGGAAAGGAAGGAGGGAAGGGGAAGGGAGGAAGGGAGAGGGGAGTGGGGAGAAGAGGGGAGGGAAGGAGGCCAGGGGAGGGCAGAAGGGGAGGGGAAAGGGGAGGAGCGAGAGAAAAGGAGGAAGTAGAGGAGAGGTGGAGGGAAGGGGAGGAGGGAAAAGGAGGGGGAGAGAAGAGAGGAGGGGGAGGAAGGGAGAATGGGACTTCATTCTGCCCCTGGAATTGGGAGTTAAGGAAGTTTACATAGAGGCAAGGACACATGAGCTGGGCTTGAAGAAGTACATACCAGGAGGCAAAGAACAGCAGGAGTAAATTCCAAATGAGGGGTGGGAGAAAGTTTATGCAAAATAATCAAGGCTCAAATGCACACAGCATATTTTGGGTGATAACACATAGTCTAGTATGATTCGATATTTAGAAGTTCAAGACAAGATTTGACAGTGTAGTGGAAAATAAATGTATATAATGTTAAAAACAATGTAATTTCGAAAATGTTGCCTGGAAACAGATTATGAAGTGTCTTAAACACTATGCTAATTAATTTGATGGTCTTGATACAGATTCATTGTTTTAAGAAGGAAAGAGACATGATTAGAGAAAGTAATATGGGAGAAGTGCAGGGAAGAATTGAGATGCCTAGAGACAAAAACATTATTAGGAGCCTATTTAAACTAGTTGAGAAATGAGGCAACACAAATGAAGGGAATGTCAGAAACAACAGAGGAAGAGAAAGGAAATTGTGATGTTAGTTCTGATATGCTACCAGCAAGACTTATTGATTGATTCCTGGGAGTGTGAAAAGGAGGAGTCAAAAATGGCAAGGTTTCCAGCAGGGGTGACTGCAAAGTGATTCTATTAAGAGGATGGAGAAAATTTACCTGAAGATAGAAATTAGCTGTGTGACCTTTGAGAGCCCTTAAGGTCAACCAGGTGAAGATGATAATCGGAAGCTCAGCTATGAGGTCTGGGTTAGAGATAGAGGTTTGCGGAAATCATGACATTTGAGGTCATGGCAGTGAATATGAGAATGAGAGTGTCACAGAGCCAACAACTCATCCTTTGGTAATATCAGCATTTACAGGTTTCCAAAAAGTGAAAGAAGCCTGGAAGGAGACTGATAAACAGTAGTTAAAAAGTTAAGAGGAAAATTGGGACATGGTAATGACTCAGAAGCCATAGATCCTGGAGGACGCAACTGATATGGTTGGTGGGAGGTTCTCAGTCACCTGGGAGAAGCCCACTTCTGTAGAGTAATGAATGTGAGAATCCCAGGAAGTTGAGGAAGAACAAGGCAGTGAAAATAGACTTTTCTTTCCCCTTTGGCTACAAAAAAAAAAATAGAAAGAATATTGAGCAGGAGGGGAACTCAAGATCAAGGGATTCTGTAATAGCTGTTAAGTATGTGGATATTTGTGTGTATTGACAAGCTGGTAAAGGGCCAGGGAGGAGGAAAATCCTGCAGCTATGAGAGACCTGGGAAATAAGAGTAACTCCTAGGAAATATAGGGTTGTTAGGGGTAACAAAACTCATGAGTTCTCATTTTACATATTGGTTTTCCTTTAGTCTCTTGCTGGTCTCCCAATGCATTCTGAGGAACAAATTCAGCTCATGGATGCTAGGAGCCCAGGATAAATACTTTTAAAAACAACAATTGACCCTTTTCAGCCAGTCATTTTGTATAATCTCTTCAGACACACAACCCACTATTTTTGCAACATTGAGCAACCCAGGTCCCCAAATCAAGGTGTTTGGTGGCAAATACCTGTAGTTTCAGAGAATGACAACTCACTCAGTACCCTCCCTCTTCTACTTCTTGCCAGATCTTTGACTTGCAGCTGTTTCACTGCATATATATCTTATAAAGTGCTTTAGGAATAAAGCACTCTCATTAATTCTCTGTTCACTTACTTCAGGATTTATTCCACCTACTACTAATAAACTGGTATGATTTATGATATGCAGTTGATTTTCACCCATTATAGGCATCTAAGACAAACTCTGAAGGCTTTTCAAACACTAATCAAAACCTTACTAAAGCTGAGCCCTGCTCTGTTCCTAATAATTTTGCAAAATACCTTAGAGAGAAGCAAGTTTCAAAGACAGCAGAAAATTCCCTTCACACAGCACAAGGGCTTCCCCCAAGAGACACTTACACTGCTCCACTCATAAAATAGGCTTCAGTTGTTTTGTCTTTGTTTTTGATACATATCTCAAATTCACATTCAACCTTCTACCCATCTTTTCACACACAAGTCATAATACCTACTTCAGAATATGTTTTCTAAATGCCTCGAGAGAACTGGTTTTTCACATACATCAGTGAGTATTTAGGTGTAGTCACTACCTCAAGGCAGGTAGATGGACTGATTGACTTGTAAATTAATTTCCTATGTGGCACAGTATTTTTGCATTCTTGAGAGACCAGGGGATGAGGTTTTAGGTGTTTAGTATAGGTCTCTATATTCTTCTTTAGCCACTTCTAGCCTTCCCCATCACCCAAATTGGGGCTGTATTTTCCATGTTACTGAATTGGGGAAGACTGATGGAAGAGGAAGTTTTGAAAGGAAGAGACAAGTTTGAGAAGCTTTTGAGAAAAATCCAGAGGGAGTTAGAGATCTCCCTTTGAAATCCATGGAAAAGTTGAAGGGCTAGAGATAAGACTTTCTAAGCAGAAAGAGAATCTCTGTTTTATTTTAAGAGAGATCCCTGATGTTTGCCAGGTAGGGAAAAATGGCTCGATAACATTGTATCCTATTTCCTCCAAATTGGCACTAAGCAGCTCCAATGTCAGGACCTGTCATAAATGACAAAGATTAGTACTAGTTTTACAAGGATTAACATCAAAAAATAGCTCCAAGCCTTGAAGAGTTTCACTTTGCCACCAGAAACATAGAATAGATGAAAACAAATGGTGATGAGATTTCAGATGATAAGTTCTCATCCATGAGATGAAAATAAATGAGTTCAATTTAATCAAGTGAATAGTTGTTTCTCAGCTCATTTTTCCCCTTTATTCAGCTTTCAAGTCAATATGAATGACTAGGGAAGGGGCTGGGAACAGGTCAAGAAAATTAATAGTAAATCTGAGCTATGAAAACATAAGGAAAGTAAAATTCAGAGTACAAAAGGGAAGAAATGGAATTCTCATAAAAAGTTACACGATTTGACTGTGTCTCACCCAAATCTTATCTTTAATTGTAAATCCCATAATCCCCAAGTGTCAAGGGAGGGACCCTGTGGGAGGTGATTAAATCATGGGGGCAGTTTCCCCCATACTGTTCCCATGATAGTGAGTGAGTTTTCATGAGATCTGATGGTTTTATAAGCATCTGGCATTTCCCCTGCTTGTACTTCTCTCTCCTGCCACCATGTGAAGAAGGTCCTTGCTTCACCTTCACCTTCAGCCATGATTGTAAGTTTTCTGAGACCTCTCCAGCCGTGTGGAACTGTGAGTCAATTAAACCTCTTTCCTTTATAAATTACCCAATCTCAGATAGTATTCTTTATAACAGTGTGAAAATGGACTAATACAAAAGGTACTTTTTAAAAAATGGTTATTTCTATTTATGAAAACTATTTTCCCAAAAATAACACAGAATCACTCCTGCTTTTCCTTGATAAGCCATTAATGGTGCCATCTTAAAACCATTCACCCACAAAATTTCCTTAGTAGAGGCATTTTCTAATTCTGTAGTTTATAAGTTTACAAATAGATCTGGGCTTCCATATTCAAACTCTTATTAAACAAATCACTGTGCTCTGTAACAGGGTTCTTGGCTGTCTCCAGAAAGCACAGCCCCCTCATGGAATGCTATGGAAATTGACTGCCCAACTTTAGATGATCTTATCCCACTAGTAGTAGCATTAGAGGACAGCATGATATGATATCAGGAATTTAGGCTCAGGAGTCCAGAAACAGGGGTTCTATCTCTATATCCAACTAGAAAGTGATTTCACATGGTGATGATCTCTTCTATATCAGTTTCTTCATTTTTTTTTCTAATTTGTATGTCTTTTTCAAACTCTTAAAAACTTGTTTTTCTTGTTACAAAAGAAGTTGGGTTGATTATATTTATCATAACCAGTTAACAACACTTGATAAAAGTGCTTTATTTCACAAAGTCAAGATACAGAATTACTGTACATTATTAACTCTTCATATTCTAAGTTATCTTTAATTGCAACCATAGTCATGCTGATTATAATAAAGTCATGCTTTATATTAATAAAGGGTAGATCATGTAATTTCTTTTTTTGTTTTTTGTTGTTGTTGTTGTTTGAGACAGAGTCTCGCCCTGTCGCCCAGGCTGGAGTGCAGTGGCCGGATCTCAGCTCACTGCAAGCTCCGCCTCCCAGGTTTACGCCATTCTCCTGCCTCAGCCTCCCGAGTAGCTGGGACTACAGGCGCCCGCCACCTCGCCCGGCTAGTTTTTTGTATTTTTTTAGTAGAGACGGGGTTTCACTGTATTGGCCAGGATGGTCTCGATCTCCTGACCTCGTGATCCGCCCGTCTCGGCCTCCCAAAGTGCTGGGATTACAGGCTTGAGCCACCGCGCCCGGCCGTAATTTCTTTTTTGTTGTTGTTGTTTTTGAGATGGAGTCTCACTCTGTCACCCAGGCTGCAGTGCAGTGGCATGATCTCAGTGCACTGCAACCTCTGCCTCCCAGGTTCAAGCAATTCTCGTGCCTCAGCCTCCCAAGTAGCTAGGACTACAGGCACACGCCACCATGCCTGGCTACTTTTTTGTATTTTTAGTAGAGATGGAGTTTCACCATGTTGGCCAGGCTAGTGTTGAACTCCTGACCTCAGGTGATCTGCCCACCTTGGCCTCCCAAAGTGCTGGGATTGCAAGCGTGAGCCACCACGGCTGGCCGTAATTTCTGTCTCATATTTAGACTAGTTAACATGTTCAAGAGGATTTTGTTCTTTCTAAAGTCTTAATTTCCATATGAATTATATAGCCCTTTGTTAGGAGCTGTTCTAATGTAATATCTTTCTTGGAGCACGTAGGTGTGATGGTATTAAGACCCACAGAATGCACAGAGAGATAAATGTCCTCTTAGCCTATTCCAGTCATACAGTATTTCTTCCTGTGGTGAACATTTTCTGAAGAGTCATTAAAACACTATTTTCCCTGCATAACTAATAGCAGCATGGGGTTAAATCAAGTGAATAAATGACTAAATGGAGATCATTTTCTTAGAGAAATTGTTTTATCATATTTATCTAAAGCTTGTGAATTGTCTGGTATTTGTCTGACCCATCATCATTTTTTAAATTATGAAGTAAACAACACATGTGCACACTTCCACTCATTTACATATTACACCAAAGAGAAATAGACATGATGTCTTAACTGAAAAATCCTAAATTGTAGCACAAATCTAAAGTTCTGGAAAGTGAATTAGGTAATTAACTTCAAACAGCAATTATTCCTTTTGTTTTATAGGGCACAGACCTTACCCTGACATTGCTATTTGTTAATTAACTCATTCGAGCACCTGTTAAAGGATGGGGATGCTGAGAAAATAAAAAGATAGTCCCTATGATCAAGGATTCCTCAATTTATGATAAAGTGGACATGTATTCAATATTGTTAAGTTTCATAATAAAGGTATGTCCTAGGGACTAGGTCCTGCAAAGGAAAGCATCTCTGTTGAATGTTTTTCAATTGTCCTTCCAGATCCCCTTTCCGTGCTTCTCCACAGTGCTCACTGCTCCCGGGACACAGACCTTATAGCTACTTTAACAGCCATACCTTCTAGTCTCAGGTTGAGTTCAGACAGTAAGAAAAAGTAAGCAAAGGGTGCAAAGACACTGAGCAAAGGATATTTATCCCCCAGTTCCTCCTTGAGGGATAGCTGCAGGCTGTACAACAGACCACACCTCCTGTTAGGTGGTCCTCTCCAGGATAAGCCATAAGATGTTACCTCCTCTTTCCCCATCAGGCCTAGGGGTAATAATAGCACCAAGCTATTGCTACTGCCAGGGTTCTGTTCTACTTTTGTGGGTTTCCGTTAATCCTGTCTACACCTTTGTAAATAATCCCTTTATAAAATCCTCCTCAAATTACTCACCTGAGTGTGCCACCTGTTTCCTGCTGGTTTCCTGATACATCACCCAACCCAGAGCAGGCTGGGAAAGATCACAGTGAGGAAGACAAAGTGTATGACCTGGTCATAGAGAAAAAGTAAAAGTTAGATAGGAGAAGAAAGGGGTTGGAGAATGCACTTTGAAAGTGGAAGGAATTGCATTTGCAAAAATATAGAGGACAAGGACTATTTAATATATCTGATACACCAGGAGTCATTGGGAAAGCAGTGGAATAGACACCCAAAGAGGTACCCGTAGGGCCTAGAGTGCTGTTCGAGGGAATTTGGGTCTCCCTATGAATGTCATTCATTTTCCTAGAAGCATTTTATTCAGTGCAGTTTCAAAAGGTCACAATGGTGGCATTTTGGAAGACAGAGGGGACAGAAGTGAAACTGGACAGAGAGAGTGTGTTATCACCTTATTACAATTATCATGATACAGTTGAAAAGTGATGCACATCTGGACTAAGATCATGCTAAAGGGGACTGAAAGAAGGAAATGAAGAGGCATATATTTGATAGCACTTTGTGACCAGTTATATACTGAGACAAAAGTAGTAAGATATACTGATTTAGATGGCTGGAAAAGAATGATATTTGTTGGGGACTTCTTATGTACTAGGCACTATTCTTAGAGCTTGACATGTATTAACTTGTTTTTGTCCTCCCAGAAACTCCTAAAAATAACAGTATTTTTATTCCTTTTTTTCAAACATAGAAACCAAGATACAAAGAGCTTAAGCAACTTGCCCAAAACTACATAGGTAGTAAGTAGAGAAGATTATAGGAAGAGGAGTTAGGAAAGGATGCTGAGAGAGAGTATGAGATCAGATTGTAATACTTTAGTCTCTGATGGTTGTGAGACATTCAAGTATAGAAGTCTGATAAGCAATTGGATATACTATCTTGGAAAGCAAACAATTTACAAACAAAATGGTTAGATATATAAGTTTAAAGACCTTCAACACATCTTTTTTCAAAACTGAAGCCTTAGAAGAAAATGCGAGTTCCCGGGGAGAGTATGCAGAGTGAAATGCAGCTCAAGGCTGGAGGCCAAGGCAATATCAAAGTTTAAGAAACAGAGTAAGAAAGGTATGAGAAGTAGACCCCACAGTCCAATCCTGTCTTAAAGCTCCTTGTTAATCTTCCAACTTTCACAACAGAGAATCATCTGCTCCAGAGAAATGTGTCTACTTCTCTTGAATTTTGCTTCTTCTGAGTAGCTCCCTTTGGAAGATGCCACCGCAAAATTCCACTCATCCAAACATTTCTCTTAGGAATAGTCTTAGGGACTATCTCAAATCCTATTGCCTCATTGGAACTTGGTTTCAATTATCTGAATCTAGAAATTGCCTATCAGACTTTTCTGTCACACTCAATGGGATTTTCAGTTTCTTTTGTGGTTATTTATCTTTGCTATTGCCTATCTTTGCTTTTTTCTGTACTACTATAATTCCAAATATATAATAGACTATGTAAATGAGAAAACATGCTTCTTTTTATATTCATTGCTTCCAGAATAGTGTCATGAATATGGTGAAGATCTGGTAAATAGTGTATACTTGCTGATTTGGTGTTGACAAGGACTAGATGCTATCCTTGTTAGCAAGTACATTGTCTACTAAGTCTCTGGGAAAAACTATCAGATGACTTGAAATCTTTTACTCTTTGCTACGTTCTCTTCTCTGGTATATCCAGTCTCCTCATGTTTATCAAGATCACCTTCTCTGAGGAAGTGTCATAGGCTTTATACCCTTTCTGATCTGTTTCCTGTTCAAAGTCATCTGGCGCAATCCCAGTCCCTCAGTACCATCAGTTTTGCAAATGGAGGGCTGGCTAGCCCGACTTTTTTTTTCCTCTTCCAGATAAAAAGCGAAATTTCCAAGTTCCACTTAGAAACAATACACTAAACCTGCAAAGGTAATTCAGTGGCAGAAATTTAGGCACTATAGAATATATTTTGAGACAAGTAGTATTTGTTATTTTCTTCAACTCTTACTACATGCTTCTAGTTCATAAGTATTTCTAGAACCTTGACCTGAAACCTATTAAATTATTGGGCATTTGGGGTATAATTATCCCATATAATAAACTCAATGTTTTACCATTTCTCATTATGTGACTTCAAACCAATTTTAGAAATAGAGAGCAATTCATGTAAAACATGTACTAGGAAGAACATCCTAGTCAAATTTGTGCCCTCTCATATATGTGGCATGAGTGAACCATCTGCTTACCTCAACTTTGAATTCTATAAATCTTAATGTCTAAAATATGTGTAAGTTCAAAAATAATATTTTCTTTATCCTTAAGATACATTTTTATGTTATCTTTTATTTTTCAGTATAACTGTACATGAGTTATTAAAATAGGATGTGTAAATGGCAATATTAATAAAATATTAATTTGTTCTCTAGTAATAGTCTCCAACTGATAAGCAAATGCTAGGAAGATATATTGACCTTATTTCTGAAGCAGTTACTGCTCATTACAAGAACAGCAAAACCTTCCTTTTTTGCAAATTAACAGCACAGTTCCAAAGATAATCATCCATTTGACTTTCACCTACAGAAAGGGATGATATCAATAGCTATAAGTAGCTCTACAATTAATAAATTTTCTATTAAGTGCCGTTTCTCACTAATTAGTTTTACATTTTGGGAACTAAATTTCTCACTAATTATGTTTTATCTTTTAGAGAATAAACTGAACATTTAAATAATCCATATGGCTCTATCTGCTTTAAATATCCACATAGATAGGCACGGATTTTGAAAACCTCTATGTGCTTGGAAGCAGATTTGAGTTTTATCTCCATTACTTACCAGCTTCAGTTATTGATTCTCACCTGTAAACTGAGGACTTCAGTAATGTGTAAATCACAAGACTACAAAGATTCAATTAGTTGCTAAGTGTAAAAACTAAAGTGTTCTTAATCGGAAAACCCCTGTGTAAATATATAACTTACTAATATTATTCAAATATTTAAAGAGCTTAATAATGTAATGTGATATAATGGAGGGAAAGTGAGTTTTGGAGTTCAACACCATTCTCTACTCATGGCATTTTAGAGCATTCACTTAATATCTAAATGCCAAAATCCCATCATTGAAGTTTCACTGCCACTAAAGATGCAGAAAGCTACAAGATAATATCACTTAAGCCATTGTTTCCAATAACAATTAAAAAGCTGTATAATTTATAAAATCACAATATTTTGTGAGCCTATCAGAGAACTGAAGCCACTAGGCACCCAAATAAACAAATTCCAGAGTGATAAGCCCCTCTGAGGGTAAACAGGACACACAAATTGTTTCACCTTTAGCAGAGCATGGAGGAAGAGCATGCTCTTACCTTATGAGCAGGTAAGAAGAGAAAAACACATAAAATTTTAAAGGGCTAACATGAAGGTTTAAAATAACTGTGATAAATTCACAGTTTAGAATAACACAAAAATGATTGGAGAATGGTAGGAAACTGGGAGAGTTCCCTAGCATGCTAAGTACACTATTGTAAGATTCTTATACTACATAGAAAGCAGAGCAAGAAATAATTATTTTTAAAGGTGGTATAACTACTAAGTCTTCTTAAAAAATAGAGCCATTGTGATTAGTGTGTGGTGGTATCTCACTGTGGTTTTGATTTGCATTTCTATAATGATTAGTGATGTTGAGCATTTTTTCATATACTTGTTGGTTGCATGTATGTCTTTCTTTGAAAAGTGTCTGTTCATATCCTTTGCCCAATTTTCAATAGGATTATTTGTTTTTTGTTTAAGTTCCTTATAGATTCCATATATTAGATATCTGTCAGATGCATAGTTTGCAAATATTTTCTCCTATTCTTAGATTGTTGGTTTGCTCTGTTGGTAGTTTCTGTTGCTGTGCAGAAGCTCTTTAGTTTAACTAGGTCTCATTTGTCAATTTTTGGTTTTGTTGCAATTGCTTTTGAAATCTTTGCCAGTTCCTATGTCCAGAATGGTATTGCCTAGGTTATCTTCCAGGGTTTTTATTCTTTTAGGTTTTGCATTTAAGTTTTTAATCCATCTTGATATGATTTTTGTATATGATGTAAGAAAGGGTCCCAATTTCAGTCTTCTGCATATGGTTAGCCAGTTATCCCAGCACCATTTATTGAATAGGAGTCCTTTCCCCATTGCTTGTTTTTGTCAACTTGGTCAAAGACGAGATGGTGGTAGGTGTGCAGCATTATTTCCGGGCTTTCTATTCTGTTCCATTGCTTTCTGTGTCTCTTTTGATATGAGTACCATGCTGTTTTGGCTACTGTAGCCTTACAATACAGTTTGAAATGGGGTAACGTGATGCTTCCTGCTTTGATCTTTTTGCATAGGATTGCTTTGGCTATTTGAGCTCTTTTTTGATTCCACATGAATGTTTTAATAGTTTTTTTCTAATTCTGTGAAGAATATCATTGGTAGTGTGATGAGAATAGCACTGAATCTGTCAATTGCTTTGAGCAATCAACAAAAATAACAGATGCTGATGAGGTTGCAGAGAAAAGGGAACACTTATACTCTGCTGGTGGGAATGTAATTTCATTCAGCCATTGTGGAAAGCAGTCTGGCAATTCCTCAATTAACTTGAAACAGAATTACCATTTGACTCAGAAATCCCATTATTGGGTATATGTCCAAAGGAATAAATATCATTCTACCACAAATAAACAAATGCTTGCATGTATTTATTGCAACACTATTCACAATAGCAAGGACATGGAATCAAACTAAGTGCCCATTAATGGTAGAATGGATAAAGAAAATATGGCACATATACACTACAGAATACTATGCAGACATAAAAATGAATGAGATTATGTCCTTTGCAGCAACATGGATGGAGCTGGAGGCAATTATCATAAACAAACTAATGCAGAAACAGAAAACCAAATACCATATGTTCTCACTAATAAGTGGGAGCTAAACAATGAGAACACATAAAGAAGGGAATAACAGACACCAGAGCCCTTCTTAAGGGTGAAGGGTGGAGGAGGGAGAAGATCAAAAACTACCTGTCAGATACTATGCTTATTACCTGGGTGATTAAATAATCTGTACTCTAAACCCCCATGACACGCAGCTTATCTGTATATAACAAGTCTCCACATGTACTTCTGAACCCAAAATTAAAGTTAAAGAAAAACTCAGAAGCCAATACTAGAAATAAAATGGAATCATAAAAAAAACATTTATCCAAAAAAAAGTGAGACATGAACAATAAACAAAAAAAGAACATATAGGACAAACAGAAAACAACTATTTAAAAGGTAGATTTAAGTCAAACTATATCAAAAGTTACACTAAGTGTAAATGGCCTAAATATCCCAATTAAAATATAGTGATTGTCATTTTGAATAAAAACTGAATGCTGTCTATAAGAAACCCACTTTAGGTATATAAATACATAGGTTAACAGTAAAGGGATGATTTAAAAAAATACTAGTAAAAGAAATACTAGTAAAATACTAGTAAAAGAAAAAAATGTGCTTACACTGATACAATACAAAACAGAATTCAGAACAAGGAATATTACCAGGAATGCAGAGGAAGCATTAAATAGTGGTAAATGAGACAATTTATCAAGAATACGTAACAATATTAAATGTGTATATATCTAACAATAGAGATTAAATTCATAAAGCAAAAACTGATAGAACTGAAGAAAGAAATAGACAAATACATAACTTTGTTGGAGACTTTCATACTTTTCTCAGTGACTGACAAAACAATTGGAGAGAAAATCAGTGAAGATACAGAAAACCTAAACATTATCAACCAACTTCATGTCTACATATTAAATCCCATCCAACAATGTCAGAATATACCTTCTTTTCATGTGTGTGTATTCATCAACATAGAACATAACTGGAGCCATAAAAATGTCAACATGAATGAATAAACAAAATGTGGTGTGCACATACGATGAAATATTATTAGACCTTTAAAAAGGAAGGAAGTTGGGCCGGGCACGGTGGCTCATGCCTGTAATCGCAGCACTTTGGGAGGCCAAGGCAGGTGGTTCACGAGGTCAGGAGATCCAGACCATTCTGCCCTACATGGTGAAACCTCTTCTCTACCAAAAATGGAAAAATTAGTCAGCCACAGTGGCAGGTGCCTGTAGTCCCAGCTACTTGGGAGGCTGAGGCAGGAGAATCGCTTGAACCCAGGAGGTGGAGGTTGCAGTGAGCCAAAATTGTGCCACTGCACTCCAGCCTGGCAACAGAGCAAGACTCCGCCTCAAGAAAAAAAAAAAAAAAAAAGGAAGTTCTGACACATGCTATGGCATGTATGAACCTTGAGGACATACTGCTAAGTGAAATGAGCCAATCACAAAAGTACGAATATTGTGTGATTACACTTACATGAGGTATCTAAAGTAGTCAAATTCTATTAGGATGGTAGTTGCCAATGGCTGTGAGAAGGGGTCAGTAAGGAGTTATTGTTTATGGGCAGAGTTACAGTTCTGAAAGATAAGAAGAGTTCTGTGGATGAATGATGGTGATGGTAGCACAACAATGTAAATATATTGGAATGCCATTGAACTGTACATTTAAAGATGGTTAAAATGGTAAATTTGGTGTTACATGTATTTTACTATTTTTTTAAATGTGAAATATGAAAACATCCAAATTGTATTCTCTGGTCAAAACAGGATGACATTAGAAATCAGTAACAGAAAGCTATCTAGAAAACCAAAAAGTTTTGGAAATTACCCAACATAATTTTAAGTACTTCTATGTATCAAAGAAAAATCACAAGGAGATTAGAAAATACCTTAATTGACTGAAAATGAAAGCATAACGTATCAAAATCTGTGGAGCACAGCTAAGGCAGGGATTAGAGGGGGATTTATACTATCAATTGATTACATTAGAAAAGCAGAAAGTTCTCAACTCAGTAATAGAAGCTTCTACCTTATGAAAATAGAGGAGGTTTTCTCTTCTTGTGATAGTTTGCTAAGAATGATGGTTTCCAGCTGCATCCATGTCCCTACAAAGGACGCAAACTCATCCTTTTTTA
>NW_012115988.1:2639419-2659712 GCF_000951035.1 Colobus angolensis palliatus
ATTCATTTAACATATTCTGTACCAAAAAAAACTGAAAAAAAAAAAAAGAAAATAGGGGAGAAAGAGCAAATTAAAATCAAACAAGTAAAAGCTGGAAAGTAATACAAATAAGACTGGTAAGCAACACAATTAAAAATATAAAAACAATAGAGAAAATTAATAAACACAAAAGCTAGTGTTCTTTTTACTAGTCTCAAAAGAATTTTTTTTTTTAATTTTCAGCTTTTAAGTTCAGGGGTACATGCACAGAATGTGCAAGTTTGTTACATAGGTAAACATGTGCCATGGTGGTTTGCTGCACAAATCATCCCATCACCTAGGTATTAAGCCCAGCATCCACTAGCTAGTCTTCCTGATCCTCTTCCTCCTCCTACCATCAACTCTCTGACAGTCCCCAGTGTGTGTTGTTCCCCTCTATGTGTCCATGTGTTCTCACCATTTATCTCCCACTTATAACTGAGAACACGTGGTATTTGGTTTTCTGTTCCTGCATTAGTTTGCTAAAAATAATGGCCTCCAGCTCCATTCATGTCCCTGCAAAGGACATGATCTTGTTGTTTTTAATGGCTGTATAGTATTCTATGGTGTACATATATCACATTTTCTTTACCTAGTGTATCATTGATGGGCATTTAGGTTGATTCCATGTCTTTGCTACTGTGAGCAGTGCTTCAATAAACATACACATGCATCTGTCTTTATAATAGAATGATTTATATTTTTTTGGGTATATACGCAGTAATGGAATTGCCAGGTTGAATGGTATTTCTGTTTTTAGGTCTTTGAGGAATTGCTACACTGTCTTCCACAATGATTGGATTAATTTACACTCCCACTATCAGTGTACAAGTGTTCCCTTTTCTCCAAAACCTCACTAGCATCTATTATTTTTTGACTTTTTAACAATAGCCATTCTGATTGGTGTGAGATAGTATCTCATTGTGGTTTTGATTTGCAATTCTCTAATGATCAGTGATATTGAGCCTTTTTTCATATGCTTGTTGGCTGCATGTGTATCTTATTTTTAAAGTGTCTGTGTCCTTTGCCCTTCTTAATGGGTTTTTTCTTATACATTTGTTTAAGTTCCTTATAGATGCTGGATATTAGACCTTTGTCAGATGCATAGTTTGCAAACATTTTCTCCCATTCCGTAGGTTTTCCGTGCACTCAGCTGAAAGTTTTCTTTGCTGTGCAGAAGTTCTTTAGTTTAATTAGATCTCATTTGTCAATTTTAGCTTTTGTTGCAATTGCTTTTAGCATCTTTGTCATGAATCTTTGCCCGTGCCTATGTCCTGAATGGTATTGCCTAGGCTTTCTTCTAGGGTTTTTATAGTTTGGAGTTTAAGTCTTTAATCCATCTTGAGTTTATTTTTGTATATGGTGTAAAGAAGAGGTCCAGTGTCAATTTTCTGCATATGGCCAGCTAGTTCTCCCAGCATCATTTATTAAATAAGAAATCCTTTTCGCATTACTTGTTTTTGTCAGGTTTGTTGAAGATCAGATTGTTGTAGATGTGCAGTCTTATTTCTGGGTTCTCAACTCTGTTCCATTGGTCTATGTGTGTTTTTGTACCAGTACCATTCTGTTTTAGTTACTGCAACTTTGTAGTATAGTTTGATGTCAGGTAGTATGAAGCCTCCAGCTTTGTTCTTTCTTGCTTAAGGTTGACTTGGCTATTCAGGTTCTTTGGGGGTTTCATATTAATTTTAAAATAGTTTTTTTCTAATTCTGTGAAGAATGTCAATGATACTTTAATGGGAATAGCATTGAATCTATAAATTGCTTTGGGCAGTATGGCCATTTTCACAATATTGATTCTTCCTATCCATGAGCATGGAATGTTTCTTCATTTGTTGTGTGTCACCTCTGATTTCTTTGAGCAGTGATTTGTAGTTCTCCTTGAAGAAGTCCTTCACTTCCCTTGTTAGCTCTATTCCTAAGTATTTTATTCTTCTTGTGGCAATTGTAAATGGGAATTCATTCATAATTTGGCTCTCTGCTTGTCTGTTGTTGGTGTATAGGAATGCTAGCGATTTTTGCACATTGACTTTGTATCCCAAGAGTTTGCTGAAGTTGCTTATTAGCTTAAAAAGCTGGTTTGTTATTTTTAAAGATTGACAAAATTGATCAACTTCTAGAATTGTTAATCAAAATGAAAACTACTAATATTTTATAGGAAGAGGGGGCATCACTGCATATTACACAGCTAAAGGCATGTAAAGAAATTATCATCAACAACATAATCCCAATAATTTTGATAAATAAAATAGCAAAATTCCTTGAAAGATACAAACTACCAATCATCACTGAAGAAGGAACAGATAAACTGAATGCCCCAATGTTTATACAATAAATTTAATTTGTAGTCTAAAAATCTTTCCATAAGGAAAACTCAGCCCATATGGCTTCACTGTTCAATTCTATTAAATATCAAATAAATAAATAATACCAATTTCCTTAAATCTTCCAGGAGACAGCAGAGGAAACACTTCTCAACTCATTTTATGAGGCTGATATTACCCTGATAAAGAAACCAGACAAAGATATTAGAGGAAAATAAACTATTCAGAGACACAGATGTAAAAATCCATACAAAAATATTAGCAAATAAAATTTAATATATTTTTAAGAGTGGGTCTGACCTCAGTAAGGCAATGATTATTCAACATTTAAAAATCAGTCCATTTAATTCCTTATGTCAGCAGTCTACAAAAGGGAAAACCATATGATCATCTCAATAGATGGCCCAGACAAGGTATTTACCATAATTTAGTATCTATTTTTGACATTCAGAAAACTAAAAGAGTGCTGACTTAGAAATAAATTTAATGAAATATGAGTACAATGTATATACTGGAAACTAGAAAATATTGATGAGAGAAATTAAAGAAAACCAAAACTAATAGTTATGTTCATGGATTGGAAAACTTATTATCATTAAACTGTCAGGTCCAAATTGAGGTATAGATTCAACAGGATGTTTTTTAGAAATTAACAAGCTGGGAAAGGATTAGTTGTAATTTGGGGCAGGTAATTTTGGCATAACTGTGAGTACCTTTGGCATACTAATGCCATACAATTATGTTAGTATAATCAAAACCGCACTAAGGTTTCCAATATATATCATAATAAAATTAAGAGAGAATGTTTTGACTATTGATATAGCATATTTGTTACAAGATCTAGGCATATATCTATCTACATAATTATTAAAAGTTTTAGAAGAATTAGTATTTACTGGAAATCTACCAAATGCCAAAAGATTTCTACCAGTAGCAACAATCTATTGATGTCTCACTATGTATCAGGGACTACATTGGGTGCTTAATACGCTGCACTGAGTTTAAATCTCACAATAGCCCTATGGAGTAGAACTAATGCATTTTACAAGATGAACTGAGGGTTAGGGAAGCAAGGGCATTGTTTTCAAGTGGTAATCAGCAAATTGCGTCTACAACTAAAGGTCCAATTTTCCCACTATATCACATTGATTAATTAAGCCATTTGAAATTCTCAAATAATATTCATAATTTAATAACTTGCAAATGTATAGTAGTTTGTTCTTTAAAAACATCATACTATCCAAGAATAACAGTCCTTGGAATTACACAGTCTTGCAAATAGTAGTTTCTTATTCCTCTTCATCTAGCTCCACACAGCCAATCAGTTTTCTCTTTACATTTTGAGGTCCCTGTATTAAATGGATCCTTCATCTCTCAATGCAGAAAACTCCAAGCTAGGGTCTGAATGTGCCCCCCAAAACTTTTGTGTTAGAAACTCAATGCACAGTGCAACAGTGTTGGGAGTTAGAATCTCATGGGAGATATTTAGGTCATGAGGTCCCCACTCTCATGAATGAATTATCACTGCATAAAGGGTTTGCAGAAGTGAGTTCATAGTCTTACACACTTACGCCCTGTGGGGACACAGGAAGAAGACCCTCATGAGATGCCAGTACTTTGATCTTGGACTTCTCAGCCTCCAGAACTATGAGAAATAAATTTTTGTTCTTTATAGAGTACTCAGTCTTTGATTATTTTGTGACAGCCATGCAAAACAGACAGATGTTTCATCTTGCTATGAGGTACATCACTTCCCGAACATAAGTCTCAATTTATGTGTTCCCACTCAATCACAGAAAGCCATACTAGAAAAGATGCCCTACTAGCCATATTAGAAAATATGCAATGTCTGTGTTTTTCCACCACCTCCAGACCCAAGTATAGGATCTTACCACTGCAGTATGTTGAAAGTCATATCCAACACACATTCAAAAATCCTGCAGTAGATGAAACAAGAGGAATTTTCTTCCAAGGTTAATGTCAAGGTTGCCTAGATAAAACAGGGCCAAAGTTTTAAGTCCAGATATGGCCGGAACATCAGAGAGCAGAAAACAGATGGGTAACTTTACTCTCAGAAAGCTGGACAAAGCTCTTTGACAAAGAAGAAGGAGAAAGAAAATATATTATGAAATCTGGCCAGGATTGTTCTGACAGTGCACCCTGGATCAACTCATCTCCTCAGCTGCATTGGGCAAGAAGAAGAAAATGCACAAAATGTATGTATGTAATGTTCAATGTACGGTGTCCAATTTGCGCACTAGCAAATACTGCCTAATCAGTGCCCTGAATTTTAGCAACTAAATTATCATTCCCCAGTTTGGGGAAGGATTAAAGATGGAGGGTAAATGAGAGAAGGCTACATATATTTCATACTAAGACACCAACATTATACATTTAGTAAATCATTAATAAAGAGTAGCCAGCACCAAGTCTTTAGAAAGGGGTGTACTTTCTTCTGTGCCCTTATTAATATCGTTGTAATGACCTCCAGGTCTCCCAGTCTTATTTACAGAGATTTGACTTATTACAACCCTTCTTAATAGTCATTTTTGTTTAGATGTTTATCTCTCCCAGAACATGGTAAATTATTTAACAGAGATGCAATGCTTTAACCCTTTTTATTCCCTATTGTTCCTTCCATATATTAAGAATTTCATCATTATTACTTATTAAAATTAATCTCCCTATTACAGTTTTCAAACAAGTAGTCAAACTAAAAAGAGAACTCATGAGTTTTGTTTTGCTCCACGCTCTGCCTCAGCTAACACATGATTAACTCTGAGATGGAAGGTAAATTTAAGCCAAGGTTTTCTCACATCTCAGTAGGGTACTTTATTATAACTTTATTTGTGCTTTCAAAGCTTTCACCAGAGAATAATGGTCAACCACAGATCTACTGGACTGGATGACAGAAATTCCATTTGGTATCATTTATTATTTCCAAACATTATTATACACCCTCATTAATTTTATCATTTCATCTGTGAGAGACGTAATCTTACAAAGTGACTTAGAGGAAAAAGCTGAAATATAATTGGCAGCCCTTCTGGTTTCCCTGTGGAAAGATCCTTCAGTTGAAAAGCTAAAATAACTCATCGTCTTCATCAATTAGGTCATTCCTCACATCAGAAAGCATCAAAGAGCTGGTACTTTCCCCTCAACTGTGTACTTGGAGGGGCAGAAAGATCAGCCTTATAGCTGATTTTAAATGTTATAAATATTGCATAATGTGAAAATGATTTTTCTTGTTGAGCAATTAATGCTTGCAGTGTTCTATAATACTAAAGGAGTTAGAGCCAAACCAGTTATCAGGACTGAAGCAGAGAACTGTACAAGGCAACAGTTCGAGGTTTCTTTATTGTACTGTTCTGTGTTCTGTGAAGTAGTGTCACATAACCTTTCTTATGTAGCAGCTCTTCTTACTCGTCTTTCTTTCCAAGACTTGGTTTTGACACCCACTTGAAAGAAACCCTACCATCCTGATATATTAAGACTTGTTTGCGGCCGGGCGCGGTGGCTCAAGCCTGTAATCCCGGCACTTTGGGAGGCCGAGACGGGCGGATCACGAGGTCAGGAGATCGAGACCATCCTGGCTAACACTGTGAAACCCCGTCTCTACTAAAAAGTGCAAAAAACTGGCCGGGCGAGGTGGCGGGCGCCTGTAGTCCCAGCTACTTGGGAGGCTGAGGCAGAAGAATGGCATGAACCCGGGAGGCGGAGCCTGCAGTGAGCTGAGATCCGGCCACTGCACTCCAGGCCGGGCAACAGAGCAAGACTCCGTCTCAGGAAAAAAAAAAAAGACTTGTTTGCATGTTTGTTGAGGAAATACTCGCTAAGTGAAGCAACAATTTGGCATGGAGTTAAAGGTCTTAATCAGTACTCTGAGCCATCCTGACTTCAAAATGCTTCTCAATTGAGTCATTCTCTGACCTACTAACCCAGGGCTTTTTGAATCTCTAAATGCTGATTCTCTGTCAGCTTTTATTATTACCTCTCAGCCACTTATGGCAGTTGCTAATCTAGAGTCTTCATAAATTTTAACGATATCTGCTCAGAAGGCTCTTTTCAGCTCTGCTGCAAGAACATTTCAGTCACAGCTTATATCTGCTGCCAGAAGAACCTTAGCTTCCATGCAGCCCAGATCCCATCCTAAGCCAGAAGTGGTCTCACAGAACTGACCATGTTCTTGAGTATATCTCAGAATAACAAAACCTCCCGACCCAGGGTTCTAGGTCTCTGTAGAGTAAGCCCGTGCTAATCAAAGGGATTCAGAACAGTACATTTACTATTTAAAATAGGAGAATAACATGCAGGTGAGTATTAACATTTAATCCTTCTTTCTCCCTCCCAAGAATTATAGCTACATTATATTTTACTCCTTTCAATTAAAATTAATAATTAGAAATATTTGGCAATCTGTTTTCCCCAAGGTACCCCACATCCCATTACATAATTCACATATTCTTTGCTTGAAGATGCTTCCTTTTGCAGCAACTCTGAAAATGTTTCATTTAATTTTATTTCATAAAATTGGGTTATGGTTCTCATAGAGATATATAATTAAATCTCTTCTGCTAAAAGGAGATTGTTTTAAATAATAATTGTTACTAAATTTTTCTATGACAACATAAAAATAAAGTTTGGTTTGACACACAACTTTTGGTATAAATTATGCAGAAATGAATCAATACAAAAAGAACTGTGATCTTACTCTTTCTGCATTCAAGTAATCATTATTTTGCCAGAATTGATTAACTAAAAGCACTAAGAAATCTTTTACCAAAGTAAGCTGTGAACTTCTTTTGAAATATAATTTGAATTCTCTAGTAAACTCACTTGTATTATCCATAATTCATATTTTCTGCCCAAAGATATGACCTTTCATTTAATGAGCATTCTTGACAAATAGCCTAATTAGTCTTTAAATACAAAATATTGTATTAGAATCAAAAGGTCTAATGTCTCTGAAGGGATCATAAGAACTTGAAGCTAGATAAATGAAAAATAGTACACTCCTGGTTCTTCAGGTGTCACTGTCATACCACCTACTTCATCTTAAATGTCATGTTCACATAGGTTAAATGTTAGAAGTCCATAAAGTTGTAAAGTAAAGGTCTTAGATACATAAATATTATACATAAAGCAACTACTAAGGAAAAAAAATTTAATTTTTTAAATTGACTTCAGATAAAAAGGAACATTTCAAAAGAAAATCATGCCTACCCTTGTCTTTTATTGATATGGAAATAATAACTTATAAATTGTGTTTATATTCAACACGTAAGACCAAAATGGATCTGGTAGAAAAAATATTGCATTCTTCTGATTGCCTGTCTCTTATATTACAAAGAGAATCTTTCAGTTTGAAGATAATAATATGGTATCACTGCTTATGGAATGTTCACACCATACAGGGAGGGCACAGGTATGGGTTCTACCCAAGGGGCTTACTATCTAGGAAATACAGACAACGTCATTTACATATAACAAGAAAGCCAATGCTTCAGTTAAATGTTAGAGTTACAGAAGAACAAGCTTTCAACCATCTCTTGATTTTTCTTTCCTTATTCCTCTTATACTTTCATTTTTTTCTTCCTATTCCTTCAGTTTCTTTGCACAGTGAATTTGTGCAAAAATGGTAAATGAAAAAAACCTGCATTTTGAGGACAAAAGAGTAAAGAAAGGGGACAGTTTTAAACACAAAGGGCCGCCAAGGGAACCAGCAAACACAATAGAGAATAGAGAAAAATCTAACTTGGACTCAAGAGATTTGGAAAGGATCAAGGTTGAGAGATATAAACAATTCCTAAAACTGTTCTCATGTTCTCTAATACTAGAAACTGAAATAAATATTCAATCTTATCTAGTTGTCTTTGAAGCCATTGGGATCCCAAAGAGGCAGCTGTTGACACTTGGCTTCACACCCATCTGCCTCTATTCCATTAGAGATACATTACCTAATCTTACAGAACTTTACTAAAACGGATAGGAAAAATATCCTCAGGGTCAACTTTACATCCCATTTGGCTCTGAAATTAAAAAGATTGCAATACATGCGTTATGTTAGAACTACCATAAAAGCATATCTTGTATTGATTCCACTTTACTGTTTTGTTCATCAATTTTGTAATGGAAGAACTTTGAATGAATTAACTGAAGCAAATGTTGATCATCTTTTAATGACATAGAGAGCAACAGGAAAGCTAGAATAGTTAGAAAATATTGAGCTCTGCAATACATTATCCTCTAATTTCTCACAACAAGTCTTTCAAGTAGGAATTATTATTAACCCCTTTTGAAAAGAGAAAACAGAATTTACTGAGGTTAAGGAACAGTTCAAGTTTACCCAATTAGGGAATGGCATATTAGGCTCTGGACCACTCATCTAATTCCAGAGCTAACACCATGATTCACTACACTATTTAATACCTATGGATGAGCTCATCCTAAAGATGAGTTACAGATGATCAGGTAGACTGGGAGGGTAAATTAGCATAGTCTTTTTACAAAGTGTGGCACATACAGCACTGGCAGAGATGAATTTCTGGTGATATATAGGTAGACTTTTTATTTAATATGAATTTATTTAAGATGTGTAGGCTGGGCGCGGTGGCTCAAGCCTGTAATCCCAGCACTTTGGGAGGCCGAGACGGGCGGATCACGAGGTCAGGAGTTCGAGACCACCCTGGCTAACACGGTAAAACCCCATCTCTACTAAAAAATACAAAAAGCTAGCTGGGCATGGTGGCTGGCGCCTGTAGTCCCAGCTACTCGGGAGGCTGAGGCAGGAGAATGGCGTAAACCCGGGAGGCGGAGCTTGCAGTGAGCTGAGATCGGGCCACTGCACTCCAGCCCAGGCGACAGAGCAAGACTCCGTCTCAAAAAAAAAAAAAAAAGATGTGTAAAGAAGAATACGACCAGCTTATTAAATCCCTTATTTCATGGATATTTTTGCTAAGAATGAGAATAAATTTTAAAAAGTAAACTGTTTACAATTTATCAAAGGAAAAATTTACAGAAAAATAATCTATAGATGGGAAATGAAGAATGAGGGAAAAGGTACAAAAGTAATACACAAAATCTGGGAAACACAGAATTAAGGTAATCCATACTGAAAAAGTCATCAGTACAAAGTTGTAGGGACTTGAGTGACAGAACAGGTAAGACAGTAAGTATAAAGAAGAGCAGATATTTACAACTAGAATACAAATAAAGTGGATAGAAATGAGTCCTATGAAGGAAGCATGTTAAGAAGTTTAAAATTGAAAGCAAGAAACATCGAGAGTCATGGATAAATTTGCCATGGTCAGATATGCAGGTAAGAAAAAGTACTCTAGCTATAGTGAAGAGGATTGATTGCATGAGAGTGGTCCTGGAGACAAGGAGGCCAGTTAACAGCCTATTACAACTCACATCTTTAAAAAATGCTGCTACAAAGAAAAAAAAAAGAAAAAGCAACCACACATATGAACACAGAAAACGACTATTGTTGGCAGAGATGAGAAATTGGGACTCTTGGCCAGGTGCAGTGACTCACACCTGTAGCACTTTGGGAGGCAGAGGCGGGCAGATCACCTGAGGTCAGGAGTTCAAGACAAGCCTGGCCAACATGGTGAAACCCCATCTCTACTAAAAACACAAAAATTAGCCAGGTGTGGTGGTGTGTGCCTGTAATCCCAGCTACCTGGGATGCTGAGGCAGGAGAATCACTGGAACTTGGGAGGCAGAGGCTGCAGTGAGACGAGATGACACCACTGCACTCCAGCCTGCACAACAGAGCAAAACTCTGTCTCAAAAAAAAAAAAAAAGAAAGAAAGAAAAAAAAGAAATCAGAACTCTTGCAAACTATCGGTGAGAATGTAAAATGGTGTGGCTGCTATGGAAAACAGTATATCAGTAGTCTCATAATATGACAAATAAAGTTACCATATGATCCAGCAATTCCACTTTGGGTATATATACCCAAAAGAACTGAAAGCAAGAACTTGAAGAGATATTTGTAAGTCATGCTCATAGCAGCATTCTTCTCAATGGCTGAAAGTTAGAAGTAACCCAAGTGTCTATTAATGAATAAACAAAATATGATGTATACATGCAATGAAATAGCACTCAGTCTTTAAAAAGGAAGGAAATTCTGGCACATGCAACAACATGAATGAACTTTGAAGACACTATGATAAGTGAAACTAGTAAGTCACAAAGGACAAATGTTGTATTATTCCACTTATCTGAGGTACCTAGAGTAGTCAAATTCATAGAGATAGCAAGTAGAGTAGAGGTTTCCAGGGGTTGGGAGGAGGAGGGAATGGGAAATTATTCTTTAGTAGGTACAGAGTTTCAGTTTTGCTGATGAAGAGTTCTGTGGATGGATGGTCATGGTGGTAACACAAGGATATGAATGTACTTAGTGCTACCAAACTACAGGCTTAAAATTGGTTAAGATAATAAATGTTATGTTACATGTATTTTACCACAATTTTTTTCAGCTTTAAAAATTGAAAAAGAGAGACCATTGCAATAGCCTAAACAAAGAAACATTGAACGCTTAGCCAAAATTTTAACCAAAATAAGAACTAGGAGTAGAAACTGATACCTGCTCATAGTGAAGCCTGGACACCCAACCAGGCACAGTGGCTGAACTGTTTGCCAGGCTGGGCCACTTCAGATGTTCTTAACAGATGATTTTACTCATGAAGTCTATGCATTCATTTATATAACAAATAATTATTAAATATGGTGTGTTAGGCACTGTGTAAATCATAGGAATAAAGCTGTGGACAAAACAGACACTATCCCTCTCAAATGGGAGTTTCCCAGGATAGGAAAGAGGACTGATCTTTCTATAACTGACAGATTTGAGTCCTTCCATTATTCTTACTTTATGAGTCCAGGTAGCACTCTCCATCCCCAGCCTATTTTCTTAGCCAATGTTTGCCAGACTTTGGGATTGCCAAGTTCTTATTTTGACTAGGAAAGAGTGTTTTAAGTAATTACCATCAATTAAGAAAAGAAAGAAAATTATAACATACAAACAATAGTCTATAATCTTAAAGAACAATCCAATAAGTATAATAAATTTAGTTGTAACTCACTACCTGCACCTTATTTTTTTCTTTTTTGCCATGAAGCGATAAATATATCTTCAAGGATTCTTACTTTCCTTTGGACAAAAAGGATCAGCATTTAGAAACCAGTGGGCTCTAGGTTACGGCCAAATTCTCAAAGGCTGGGCAAGGTTATGTCTCTCTCTGCCTTTTTCAGAGTCACTAACAGCTTTGTGGGCTCCCAGTGTGGCTCTCTTAAAACATTAATACCTATAAATAATAATATCTATAAAATACCCAAAGGTCTCTACCGGAACTTTAACAGTCCTTCCAGCCATCAAATAATAAATTCAATTACAACTCATTGACAAAATTGTATTAAACTTTTACGTACCAGGTAATAGGTTAAACACTAGAGATAAAAAGACATGACAGATGGATGCATCATCTACTGTCCAAACTGTAACACTTTAGAGTGAAAGGGTGGTCCGTTAATACTTATGCCAGGAAAAGTAACTCAAACAAATTAAGTTATATGGTCATCCTATTTAAGGAGCTCATAAGCTGATAAGTAGTATGGTAAAACTATTATGAAAACTCAGAGGACAAGGCAATTAATTTAGGGAAATGGGGAGGCTGCAGGGTAGTCATCCTAAAGAAGTAAGAGTTTCACTGAATCTCAAAGAACTAGTAGGATTCTACCCCCAGCAAGAGAATGAGAAATACACTTCAAGCAAAAGAAACAGCAGAGGCATCCATGAAACTGTCACAAGTGCCTCTGTTGTTTCTTTTGCTTGAAGTATATTTCTCATTCTCTTGCTAGGGTAGAATCCTACTAGTTCTTTGAGATTCAAACCATGGCACGTGTATACCTATGTAACAAACCTGCAGGTTCTGCACGTGTACCCCAAAACTTAAAGTATAATTTAAAAATAAATAAATGAATAAATAAATACAAGGACATACTTTGTTATCTTCCTCACTATCAAAGGGTTCAAGTCTCAGACTTAACTTTTTAGTTTATAAACAGAAATAAAGACAGGAAATAGTCTTTAAAATAAAAAAGAAAAGAAAGAAAAGAAACAGCAGAGGCCAGGTGTGGTGGCTCACGACTGTAATCCCTGCACTTTGGGAGACCACAGCAGGCAGATCACTTGAGATCAGGAGTTCAAGACCAGCCTGGGCATCGTGGTGAAACCCTGTCTCTACTACAAATACAAAAAATTAGCTGGGCGTGGTGTGGGCACGTGTAATCCCAGTGACTTTGGAAGCTGAGGCAGGAGAATCACTTGAACCTGGAAGGCAGAGGTTACAGTGAGCAGAGATTACGCCACTGTACTCCAGTCTGGTGACAAGAGCAAGACTCCATCTCAAAAAAAAAAAAAAGAAAAGAAAGAAAGAAACAGCAGAAAGCTCATTAAAACATTGGTTGCAATTCTAATATTGCTCATTACAGTAGAAAATAGTAAGGATTTAAAAGTACAGTATTTGTCATAGCTCTTACCCTTATGGAAGTTGTAATTTAAAAAAATATAAAAGCAACTTTTTAAAGACCAAAAAATGGATAAGGCTTTCCTCTTAACTGTAGAATACATACACAAGATCTAAATGTGAAAAAAAAAAAGCACTATCAGGACAAACAGAGAGAGAAGGAGAGGAGGAAGAAGGAAGGGAGTCAGGAAGGGAAGGAGGGAGGGAGGCAACTCAGCAGCAGCATTTAACAGGATTCTTAATTTCCAATAACTTTCAAAATGATAGTTTTCTGGATTCAACACAGATTTCAGGATGGAGATATAGAACTTTATTATTTTACAAATTTAAGATCCATATTTTCAGTAGCTGTTGTCTTGTGTGGGTCTGGAGTTACTAACAGAAGACAAAGCTGAGCTGTTTTTTTTCTTTAATATCATGATATGATGTGTCACTTTCTGGAGCTCAATATTTCGGTGCCTCCCAACTCATGCCAAAGGCTATATATTATATTTAAATAAAATTTACATATGACAACTTCTATTGCAACATCTTTCGATCTTCTCCCAATGCAATTTTCTTCCAGGTTTAGCAAGCTGGGAAGATTGCCATACTCTCCTTTATTTTCTATTTCTTTGTTAATTTTCAGCATCTTTTGATTTTTCAGTTAAACATCATGAGAATTGGGTCCTTATGTCCAGTATTACTAAATCAGTCATATATACATAGCTATATAAATTCTATATATTAAGTAAGACAGGGGTTTTTTGTTTGTTTGTTTTGTTTGTTTGTTTGTTTGTTTGAGATGGAGTTTCGCTCTTGTCGCCCAGGCTAGAGTGTAATGGCACGATCTTGGCTCACTGCAACCTTCACCTCCTGGGTTCAAGTGATTCTTCTGCCTCAGCCTCCCGAGTAGCTGGGATTACAGGCATGTGCCACCATGCCCAACTAATTTTGTATTTTTAGTAGAGACAGGGTTTCTCCATGTTGGTCAGGCTGGTCTCCAACTCACGACCTCAGGTGATCCACCCACCTTGGCCTCCCAAAGTGTTGGGATTACAGGGACAGGGTTTTAATGTGTGTGATTTTTTTTTTTTGGCCACCCACCTCAGAACCACCTGAGTGCTTACTAAAATGCAGATTCCCAGGCCTAGTCTCAAACCATTCAATTGTAAGCTTAGAAGATGGGTTCTGGAAATTTACATTTTAATAAATTCCATGGAAATTTTGCCACAAGACTCCTGCCATTTAAAAATGAGGTCTGAAATTACCCCCACATTCCATTTGAGCTACCTTAACAACTTGAAGTAAAAAGGCATAATTATCTCAAAAAGAACTAAGGAAATGCTTTCTTGGAGGAAGAAAAAAAAAGATATGTTGGAAAACTAGTATATGGTATCGTCCAGGTTAATAACTCAACTACAGATAGCTCACCCACTGAAACTACTTTTAGAGATCATAAAATGTTATAATTGGAAGGGTTTGTAGAAGTCAATTAGTACAACCTTAACTTGACCTCCATATTAAAGCTGAGGAAATCAAAAGCCATGGAGTCCTATTATTATCTGTCACCTTATTTATTTTAAAATGGGATATTTTCCTTGCTTTTTAAAGAATCATACATATAATGACATTTTTTAAAATACGTGCATTTTGCCAGAATAGCTAATTTCTTCATCCATCCAAGGAAGCATAAGTATACCAGGCCTTATTTACTTTGCTATGATTTAATCCAATTATCTAAGCCCAAACATGAAAAAAAATAAATTTATGCAAATAACTGGTTCAGTCTAACAGTTACAAGTAGGTTATGATGTGCCAGTCCTATGCCCTCAGAAGGCAATAAAGACACAATTTCAAACGTCATGCTTTTGCCTACTGTCAGCCATATGAAGATTTGTGAATTTTAAACATATCTATATGCTTAATAAGTACAGATTCTTCTACCCACATTTCATATAACCACATGTACATTTTGCTCATTTCTCTGTTATGTTGTCAGAATCATCTAACATGGCTCAAATCACTGAATACCATAAAAAGTGACATTTATTTTCTACAAAAGATGGCCCATAGACATAAACATTTGACCAAAAGCTAAGTGGATTTAACTTAAATTGCCTACCATAAATCCACAAAATTCAATACTGAGTAAGAGAACGAAAGCAGTTTTCTTTTTAAGGCATATACCTAACGACATTTGTTCTCTCCGAATAAAATAGGGTTGTTAATCATACACTATTATAATCACTCCAACAACTACTTCTCTCTCCTTGCTCTCAATGCAAGTTCACATTTCACCGAGAAATTAGAAGCAGTCCTAAGAGAATGCCCACAATCTCTGTCTACAGCATAAGGACATCTGTCCTTACAAACCCTGCCTTCTTCCCACTAAACGCAGATGCACTATCCATCCTCCTCTCAGAGGCAAAGCTCTCTACTCTTGGGTGAATCTTAATCGTCTTGCCTTCTCAACAGAAATCTCTCCAATGACTATTTCCCCTATATTTTCGATGCTTTTTCGTTTCTACTAGATTATTCCCATTAGCATTCAAAAATCTATGATGTTCCACCTCAAAGAAGAAGGAAGGAAGGAAGGAAGGAAGGAAGGAAGGAAGGAAGGAAGGAAGGAAGGAAGGAAGGAAGGAAGGAAGGAAGGAAGGAAGGAAAGGAAGGAAGGAAGGAGAAAAGAAGGAAGGAAGGAAGGGGAGGAAGGAAGGAAGGAAAAGAAAGAAGGCAGGGAGGGAGGGAAGGGAGGGAGGGAAAGAGTTCAGAACCTTTACTGCTTCTTATGTCGTAAAAGACTTACCTTCTCAAGACTGATCTCCCTTAGGCTGGGCTCCCAGAAAAGAATTTGTACTACAGAGTTCCCCTAGAAATTGGGGAGCTAGTGCTTATTATAACAATGAATTCTGGTTAGTCAGAGGCTTGAACCACAGCCCTGTGAGCAGCCAAGGCAGGAATGAAAGGAATCAGACAGGAGTCCAAGTATCCCAGCCATCCCATCACATTGGGAGAGGAGCTGGTGCAGCTTGAAGGCTCCGCAGGCTGATGACAGAGTCCTTCTCCTAGAGTCTGACATTCAGGCCTGCTAAATCTCTGTGCACTGCTCTAAAATGCAATAAGGCAATGAGAGTTCACACTTCTGATACTGGTTCTGTGCCTGTAACTTTTCTCCCAATAAACATTGTCCTAATAGGCGTGCTATCTGACTATTCATTCAACATGGCTTAAACAACAATACCATTCCCTTTTTATAGCAAAACTCTTCAAGAGTTATCTATAGTTGCTGTGTCTATTTTTTATCTTCTTATTCTCCTTTGAACTCACCCAGAAAGGCTTTTTCTCTGCCATTCTATCGAACAATTCACAAAATTGTCAATAATAACCCCCCATTGCCAACTCCATCCTCCTTTCATTAGACCTATAAAGTTTTTGCCTCTGTGCCCCTCCCTCCTTGAACAAGTACTTCACCTGGCCTCTGAACACCACTATCTTTTGCTTTTCCTTGTATCTCAGCGTGTCTTTCTTCTTCAGTCTTCATTGCTGTTTCCTCCAATCTCTAGGCCTCAGCTCTCAGAATTTCCCATCCAAACTTACTCCCTAAATGATCTCTTCTAGTTCCTGACTTTAATGGCTCTAAATACCAATTTTATGCTGATGACTCCCAAATGTTCAGGTCCAGCCATGACCTTTCCCTTGGAAGTAAACACTTACCTCTCCAGTGTCCAAACTTGACATGTCCCAAAATGACCTCCCAAGTTCCCCTACCAAATCTTTACTTCCAGCATTGCCCATCTTAGTTGCTCAGGCCCAAAACCTTAGAATCATCTTTGGTCACTAGCTTTATCTCATGCCCATCATGTATTCCATCAAAAAATTATGTCGCCTCTATCTCCAAAATACGATAAAAATCTAATCATTCGTCACACCGTCTATTGCTCATCCTGATCCAAATCACTCTTGTGCATTGCCTAGATTTGAACTAGCCACCACAGTGTTTACTTCCATTTTGGCCCCATTCCAGTTATTCTGATAGCACCCAAACTAATCCTTTTTAAGGAAAGTAACATCAGGTCACTTTTTCTGCTTGTGGCCTTCAGCCTTCCCATCTCAATCAGAGCAAACGCCAATGTCTTATGATGGCCTCCAAGGCCCTATGATGTCTACATCTCCCAACATCCTTGCTGACATCAGCTACTCTCCCAATCACACAGGACTCCTTGCTATCTCTTAGGCACACTTTTGCCTCAGGACCGTGGCTCTTTCTTCTGCTGTGAGCATTCTTTTGGCAAATATCAACATTTGCTTGTTTTCCACTTCCTTAGGTCCCCAAGAGAGACTTCTATATAAAATGGCTACTAACAATTCATGTACACTGGCAGTTTCCATCCTCCATCACCCTGATCCATTTTTTTCTCCATAATACTTATTGCCATCGAACATATTATACTTTTATTGTCTATTTTATCCACAATAATGCAAAGTATATTAGAGCAACAACTTCATCTGCTTTGCTCACTGCTGCACCCCCCAGGACTTAGGACAACACCAGCTGTATCAATGTTCAGGTCTATATTTGTTGAATGAATAAATACATATATGAATGTTAAAATGATGAACAAATTAAACCAGTGTTTTTTATATATTCAATCACAGTTTGACTAAAATCACATTGTTTAATATTCCAATGAAAAGTTTTTAATAGTCATGCAAAAGGTTGCTCTAAGATGGCTGATTAAACATTTCATTTCAAAAACTAAATTTCTATCTGTGGGTCACTATTTTCAAACAACCTTTCAGCCCTTTTGAAGGAGCCCTATATAGATTATTATTTATTCTTTTCATTATTTCATGACATTCTCAAAGATCAAGTAAAAAACACATGTTGAAGCAATTTCTCCCTGTTTCTTCTGATTAAAATCAATACTTTTCCTGCTCTTAACACCAGTAAAAATCAACACAATAGTCACTATTAACTCAATAGAATGTCAAGTGATATCTTTGTGTATTGTTACCAGCAAGGATATCAATAGAAGACTACCAACAGCCTATAATCATTGCTGGCTTTATTATCTACAAAATGTCATGTGTGCGTATGGCATTTCACAAAACATCACAGAGAAAACAAGGCTCCTGCCTCAAATAACTTAGAGTTTATTTAGACAAAGAACTAAAGAATAGGGAGGCAAAACTTAAGAGGAAGTCCTGCTGTTGTTGAGAAAGGAATATGATTGATCTAAGTGGTAAAGGCGGGATAATAAGTCCCATTCCTATTTCCACGGCTGTGTAGCTTGATTCTTGTTATTTGAATTACAAACAGCAGCCATAATCCTGATTGATTTTTTCAAAACACTGCTCCCTGTTGGTCATGGAGAAAACAGATCAGAACATATCCATCAGCAGATACACTGTTAGAAATGCCAAGCAATATAAAGGTGACACCCCACCAATAGTTGCTAGCAACATCTTATAATATTTTATTATTTAAAGAAAATTGACACTTTCCCCCCAAAAAAACCATGGAAACTATATTGTACTTAGCCTAACAGTGAATTTCTAAGTCTGTGTAACTTAAAACATCTAACGTAGAATGTTTATAATGAGGATTGCAAACTAAAATGTTTATAAGGAAAACAATAAAAAAATGAAGCAGGTAGGATATGTGTGTATTGGAGAAGGTGGTGATGGAGCATGTGACAAACGTGCTCCATATTCTTCACCTAAAAAGGGCAGCTATCTCTCAAAAAGAGCAGGTTGATGTCACAAGGAAGTGCAGACGCAACGCTGTCAAACCTTCCAGTTATCTGAAAGAAGCCAGAAATCCAAAATGTTTATGTGCAATTTCCTAAGGTTTAACTTGTTGCTCAATTAAAATAAAATAATCATTCATTCTCAGCAAATTAACACAGGAACAGAAAACCAAACACCACATGTTCACTCATAAGTGGGAGTTCAACAATGAGAACATATGGGCACAGGGAGGGGAACATCATACACCGGGACCTGTTGGTGGGTGGGGGGCAAGGGGTGGGATAGCATTAGGAGAAATACCTAATGTAGATGACGGATTGATGGGTGCAGCAAACCACAATGGCATGTGTGTACCTATGTAACAAACTGGCACATTCTGCACATGTACCCCAGAACTTAAAGTATGATTTAAAAAAAAGAAAAATACTAGAATTGTGTATCAGGCACAATTATTGCAACTAAAATTAAATTCATAAAGATATGAGGAAGGGGGGACACCCAAGATGGCCGAATAGGAACAGCTCCAGCCTCTAGTTCCCATCATGAGTGACACAGAAGACGGGTGATTTCTGCAATTCCAACTGAGTTTTGAAGAGAGCAGTGGTTCTCCCAGCACAGAGGTTGAGATCTGAGAATGGACAGACTGCATGCTCAAGTGGGTCCCTGACCCCTGAGTAGCCTAACTGGGAGACATCCCCAGGTGCAGACTGACACCTTACACCTCACAGAGCTGGGTACACCTCTGAGACGAAGCTTCCAGAGCAAGAATCAGACATCAACACTTGCTGTTCAGTAATATTCTGTCTTCTGCAGCCTCCACTGCTGCTACCCAGGCAAACAGGGTCTGGAGTGGACCTCAAGAAAACTCCAACAGACCTGCAGCTGAGGGTCCTGACTGTTAGAAGGAAAACTAACAAACAGAAAGGAAACACACACCAAAACCCCATGAGTACTTCACCATCATCAAACACCTAAGGCAGATAAAACCACAAAGATAGGGAAAAAGCAGTGCAGAAAAGCTGGAAATTCAAAAAATCAGAGTGCATCTCCCCCTCCAAAGGAATGCAGCTCATCACCAGTAATGGAACAAAGCTGGAAGGAGAATGACTTGGACAAGCTGAGAGAAGAAGGCTTCAGTCAATCAAACTTCTCAGAGCTAAAGGAGGAACTACGTGCCCAGGGCAAAGAAACTAAAAACCTTGAAAAAAGAATGGAAGATTGGATAACTAGAATAACCAATGCAGAGAAGTCCATAAATGAACAGACAGAGATGAAAACCATGACACAAGAACTATGTGACAAATGCACAAGCTTCAGTAACCAAATCAATCAACTGGAAGAAAGAGTATCAGTGATTGAAGATCAAATGAATGAAATGAAGCAAGAAGAGAAGTTTAGAGAAAAAAGAGTAAAAAGAAATGAACAAAGCCTCCAAGAAATATGGGATTATGTGAAAAGATCAAATCTACATCTGATTGGTGTCCCTGAAAGTGACAGGGAGAATGGATCCAAGTTGGAAAACACTCTGCAGGATATTATCCAGGAGAACTTCCCCAACATAACAAGGCAGGCCAACATTCAAATTCAGGAAAGACAGAGAATGCCATAAAGATACTCCTCAAGAAGAGCAACTCCAAGACACATAATTGTCAGATTCACCAAAGTTGAAATGAGGGAAAAAAT
>NW_012115988.1:2661401-2661868 GCF_000951035.1 Colobus angolensis palliatus
ATAAACTAGAAAACCTAGAAGAAATGGATAAATTCCTGGACACTTACATTCTCCCAAGAATAAACCAGGAAGAAGTTGAGTCCCTGAATACACCAATAGCAGGCTCTGAAATTGAGGCAATAATTAATAGCCTACCAACCAAAAAAAATCCAGGACCAGAAGAATTCACAGCCGAATTCTACCAGAGGAACAAGGAGGAGCTGGTGCCATTCCTTCTGAAACTATTAGAATCAATAGAAAAAGAGGAAATCCTCCCTAACTCATTTTATGAGGCCAACATCATCCTGATACCAAAGCCTGGCAGGGACAAAATAAAAAAAGAGAATTTTAGACCAATAGCCCTGATGAACATCGATGCAAAACACCTCAATAAAATGCTGCAAACCGGATCCAGCAGCACATCAAAAAGTTTATTCACCATGATTAAGTGGGCTTCATCCCTGGGATGCAAGGCTGGTTCAACATAC
>NW_012115988.1:2663054-2689657 GCF_000951035.1 Colobus angolensis palliatus
TGGGATCTAATTAAACTAAACGGCTTCTGCACGGCAAAAGAAACCACCATCAGAGTGAACAGGCAACCTACAGAATGGGAGAAAATTTTTGCAATTTATTCATCTGACAAAGGGCTAATATCCAGAACCTACAAATTTCTTGAAATTTGTTTCAAGAACTGAAACAATTTACAAGAAAAAAACAACCCCATCAAAAAGTGGCAAAGGATATGAACAGACACTTCTTAAAAGAAGACATTTATACAGCCAACAGACACATGAAAAAATTCTCATCATCACTCCCCATCAGAGAAATGCAAATCAAAACCACAATGAGATATCATCTCACACCAGTTAGAATGGCAATCATTAAAAAGACAGGAAACAACAGGTGCTGGAGAGGATGTAGAGAAATAGGAACACTTTTAAACTGTTGGTGAGACTGTTAACCAGTTCAACCATTGTGGAAAACAGTGTGGCGATTTCTCAAGGATCTAGAACTAGAAATACCATTTAACCCAGCCATCCCATTACTGGGTATATATCCAAAGGATTATAAATCATGCTGCTATAAAGACATATGCGCACGTATGTTTATTGCAGCACTATTCACAATAGCAAAGACTTGGAATCAACCCAAATGTCCATCAGTGACAGACTGGATTAAGAAAATGTGGCACATATACACCATAGAATACTATGCAGCCATAAAGAAAAAGGATGAGTTCGTGTCCTTTGTAGGTACATGGATGCAGCTGGAAACCATCATTCTCAGCAAACTATTGCAAGAACAGAAGACCAAACACCGCATGTTCTCACTCATAGATGGGAAATGAACAATGAGATCACTTGGACACAGGAAGGGGAACATCATACACTGGGGCCTATTGTGGTGAGGGGAGAGGGGGAGGGATAGCATTAGGAGATATGCCTAATGTAAACGGCGAGTTAATGGGTGCAGCACACCAACATGGCACATGTATACCTATGTAACAAACCTGCATGTTGTGCACATGTACCCTAGAACTTAAAGAATAATAATAAAAATATTTTAAAAGTAACTTTAAACACCAATTAAATGAAATGTTATTTCCCCTAAAAGAATTACATTGTTCTCATTACTAAACCTGATAAAAAAAGTTGTTATTAATATTCCTAAATTTGTCAGTAAAAGTTTTTTGTTTTATAAGTACCTAAAAAATATAATAATATGAGGAAAGCCTAAGTAGCCAATTCCCAGTGCAAAGCATTCAAAGCAAATGCTCATCAAATAGCTTTTTCACATCAGGAAACAACATGGTGGTAATTTGGGAATTTTAACATTCCAATAAAGTCTTTATTTTGCAATCACACTAGATACTTTGGCTAGATTCAAAATAAATTTGCTTCAAAAAGAGACATGGCTTCATTCTCAAATATCTATTGTTACTAAGGAGAAATACTATAAGACAAATTATTTCTTTCTTGTAAAATGCCTTTTTTCTCTAGGAAAGATTTACAAATTTTCACATTGTTAGAATTCAGAAACATCAGCAGTATATCTAGTTGAATAATTTTATTTTTCCCATTGGGTCTTCCTTGGGCCTTTTTAACTAACCTTTATTTACTTGAAGGAAATACTCCTCTAGTATTTTACTGATTAATTCTTCCCTTTCGTTGTCTCTGTTTTCTTTTTTGAAATGCATATCATTAAGGTGCTAAATCTCAATGTTGTTCTCATATTTACTATCTCTTTGTCTTTTTGCTTTTTTTCTAGCAGAAAAAAACCTCAGCACTTCCAAAACCAAGTCAATTTTACCATACTCATTTTATTTTTCAGTAAATCCATTTTTAAAATATGAAAATAATACTTTTAAATTTTAAAAAACTCTTTTACTGTTCATGGATTATTTCTTTGCCATTGCCTCTATTCTTTTACAAAATGCAGCACTTAGATAAGTCTAAAGATGTTAATAAAAATACCCATTTACTGCACATCAGCCTGGGCAACATGGTGAGACCATGTCCCTATATATATATGTGTGTGTGTGTGTGTGTGTGTGTGTGTGTGTGTGTGTGTGTGTATGTAATCTCCACTTACTCTATTTTCAGCACCCTGAATTATCTCTGCTTTCTTGTGGGTCTCTTGTTCTTTATAGTCATCTTGATATTTCTCTTTTAGGCTGTGGGCAATTATTGGTTTACCATTCTCATTTATAAGCAAAGGGCAATGCATAAATGTTCATATTTGTGCAGGTTTCCCTGCATTGTTTCATTAAGCAACTTTACTAAGCCTTGCCTCCAAATGGGAGTCTTGACCATAAGCTCTGTGTAAGTACAGGCATGTGTCAAATCAAACGCTTCCCTGTAGTGTGAATTGGCAGAGAGCTGAGTTGACAGGCAGGCATGGGATCCACCAAAAATAAAAAATAAAAAAATAACCTAAGTAGTAAATTGAACTTTAGGAAAGGACTATTTAGTGTTTTCTACACCTGGGAGTTGCTGCTCTCCCTTTCTTTCCTCCATGTCTGTGGTGGGGACACAGAATTTCTCCTGGTTTTCTCTGGCTTTAATGGCCACACAAGGGGCCATCCCAAGGCAAATTAACAATTGTTTTTTGATATCAATCCTTGAAATTATTCTTGGAGGATAGATACAACAGAAAAAGTGGGAGAGGTAAAAGTACAAGCAGAAAAGGGACCCAATTAGCCCAGTATCAAGTGTATCTTTTTAATTAAACATCCTATTGATAATGTAGATCCCAATTTGTCCTTGGAATTTTTTTTCTTTACACTGAATCTGGTGTATTACATGGATTTTCTCCAGACGTCTTTTTATTTCTGATGGTCTAGGCTAAAGTTCTCTTTCCTGGTTTTTCATTACCCTAATTCTGCAATTTCCAAAAAGTACTCATAAAATTTCATCACAATTGGCACTCCGTCTTGTATGTCAGAATCTTTATATTTCATTTATTCTCTGAAACATCTTTAGATGTTTTAGGTGCAAGGGGAAGAAAATCTTTAGGCATAGGCCACCACCTTAAACCAGAAGTTGTTGAGCATCTTTGTCACTTCCCACTGTTTACATATGTGTACTCACCATGACAAAATCAAATTGAATATACCTTGAAAATGGATCCATATTCTACCCACTCATTTCATCTCCACTGCCATCAACTTTAACCAGGAAATAAAACAAAGGCAAAAATAACAAGAATAATAATAAGTAGGCAAAATTCAGCCTTTTCCTTTGCAGATCAGATAACAGAAGAAAAGGGTTTTGAGGGGGAAAAACATTGCTACCTAAGTATTCTATGCAAGATCAAGTTATCTTTCACGTAGGGAAAGCAAAAAGAGTATAACCTAAACTATGCAGAACTCAAACAATTAGAATTCAAAAGCAAAGGAATATGTCATCTACCCATCCTTGTAAAAATAGTTAAAACTACTTCCACATTTATTTCAATTACTAAGAAATACGTAAAGTTGTATAAATCGTACAATACACAAAAATACATTAAAGGATGAAAGACAGTAAAATAAATGGAAACAACCTAAATATCCAAAAGAAATTGCCTAAAAGGATTGGATAAACAAAGTCTATACTACACTGTGCTATCCATTACTATCAAATACCATTCAGTCATTTGAAGTTTTAGATGTATATTTATTGTTATGAAAGGGTTTTTTTAAAAAAAATTACAAGGCACCATGTGTCTAATGATCCTTTTTCACATAAACATACACACACGCATATACACACACTCACTCACACACTTATACACACATATGAATACCTATATAGAGAATGTGAAAGATAGACAGTATGACAGAAAGATGAGGAGCAGAGAAGCAAAAATAAAAGTCAAATAAGGGATCCCTCCTAAGATAGAATGGAGAAAATCCTGTGAAAAGAGAGAAAGCCAAGACAAGAGAGAGACTGGCCCTCCCAGAAACACATACAGAATGAGGGGCACAGGTTGAGTTATACCCACAAAGATTCCTAAGGACAGAGAAAAGTCTGAAAGGGTGTATATTAAAATATTAATTGTGACTGAGTCTTACTAGAGAGATTATAAGCAATTTCCACTATACGTCTGTGTTCCCTGACTTTTCACAGTGAGATGTACAACTTTAGTAATCTGAAATAATAAAATATAAAGCTACTTACCAAAAAAAATAATCACTGGAACTCAGAGAATGACATGGACACACTCCAAACATGGAAATAAACAAATAAAATCCTCACATTCTAATATGCTAAAATGTAATGAAAACTTCAATTATTCTTTAAAGTCCTAGAAGTTTTAGACTCTAGTTAATAATGTACCTTAGTGTAGTTATGAGGAAAAACATGAAGCCTGTGTTGCAAGTGCTTTTTAATTTATTCTATAAGACCCAGTGTATGCCAACAAAGAAGTATATTTCTGATTCAGAGTATCATTTCCATATGAAAACAGCACATACATATTTGCATTTCATCTTTTCGTTAAATCTCAAAACTTCAAAGCCTTGAAGCAATTTTCAGCATGTCTAAATAGGAACAAAGGTAATCACCATTGTGTCACCCAGAATCAGATACAGAAGAAAGTTTTTCAGGGAGAAACAGAATTCTTGATCAGAATTATATACTTCTTAAAAGTAGCTTCAGAGACAGATCTCAATGTAAGGAAAAGGTTGAAATGGCACGCAATTTTTGCGTTAGAAAAGATCATAAAACATACAACTTCAGCAAAGCATAAAATGTCATTCTATGTGCCCCAGAAGTATTCACCAAATTATGATTTTTAATTCCTTTACACACTGCAAGGAATTCATAAGTCCACAAAGCAAAGCCAATCTTTTTTTTTTTTTTTTTATACTTTAAGTTCTAGGGTACATGTGCATAACGTGCAGGTTTGTTACATATGTATACTTGCGCCATGTTGGTGTGCTGCACCCATCAACTCGTCAGCACCCATCAATTCATCATTTATATCAGATATAACTCCCAATGCAATCCCTCCCCCCTCCCCTCCCAATGATAGGCCCCGATGTGTGATGTTCCCCTTCCCGAGTCCAAGTGATGTCATTGTTCAGTTTAATATAAAAAGGATTGGTATAGAATAAGTTTTGTTTCTGAGTTTAAAAATGAATAACTTTTAATTCACTAGAGAAACTGGAAATCAACTTATAGAAAAAAATAATAATTTTCTGCTTAAACTTTACTGCAGATAAACATAGCTGTGTGAGTTAAAATAATAATAATAAATGTCAAATTTATCAATATTAGACAAAAATAATGCTTAGAATGATACAGATTAGAGTTTTCATTTTTACCAAAACTTTTAGTAAGCCTCATTTAGAATCATACTACACTAAATATGTTCATTCCAAACACGAGTAGAATAATTCTGAGTCACTAGAATTTTGTTACTAATTATTATTTACAGGAACCAGAATAATATTCTTAAAATACATCATTCACAGCATTGCTACTTGCTCAAAATGATTCTGTGGTATTTCATTGCATTCAAAATAAAATTCTGAAATTAAGAGCCTCCCATGATTTTTCCAAATAGTTGTCCACAATTCCTTATCTTTATTCATGAGATTCATTCACAGTAATCTTTTTTTTTTTTTTTGCCATTCATGCATTTTTATTGCCACGTAAGTTTAACTATAATATAATCAAGTAGATATCTGATGTTAAAATACAAATTAACTGTGTACTCAGAAAGAGAGCTGTACAAAATATACAGCAATCTCCAGGCCTCACTATCAGAGAGTCTGACTTAGTAAATCAAGAGTAGGGCCCAGGCCCATGCATCCAAAATTTCAAAAGTTCCTCAGAAAATCCTGATGCAGCAGGTTTATTAAAGGAATTTGGAAACTGTTCTAGATCATCGCCCTGATTACATCATCTCATGTTGTCATATTATACTTCACAGTTTTCAGAGTGCTTCATATAAATTAACCTACTTGATTTATGTCTCATTCAATCCAAGGGTCTTTGCACTGCCACTTTTTAGCATATTCTCTTTCTCCTTTGAACTCCACTTATTTAATAAACGAAATACTTTGGCACGATTGTATGTAGAGCCCTGAACAACTCTGTGAATGTCCTGACGTACATGTGTATTCTCTCCCTTACTCCACAAGGTAGAGATGTTGTCTTGCACCCCTCTAGTTCTTTTTCCTCTCCTGTCCACTCATCTCCTGTCCACTGCTTCCACATCCAGACCACTCCTTTCCTTCACCAGCCCTCTTTCATTCTCCAACAGAAAACCTCCCACTCAACCCTTTCCAATTCTGGAGCTCCCAAATCTAGCACCAGTATTCCCCTAACTCCTTAATGACTGCAGGATGCTCCTCCCATCCCCATGCTTAAATAAAAACAGAGGTCTCTTAGGATATGGCTTTTCTTAAAACTCTTCTGAATGGAAGCTTCCCTGACCCGTGTACACTAGGGAAAGGAGATGGGATATGTATTTTCTTGGCTTCCCATGGGCACTTCCAAATCAATTCACTCCACCCAAGTATGAAAGGAACACACTCCTCCTTTGATTGCCATATTGTCAAACTATACTAACTTAACTATACTAATAACTTCGTTATTAGACTTGCATATGTTGAACCAATCTTCTGTTCCTGGATTAGTTTGCTGAAAATAATGGCCTCCAGCTCCATCTATGTCCCTGCAAAGAACAGGATCTTGTTCTTTTTTATGGCTGCATAGTACTCTGTGGTAGATATGTACCATGTTTTCTTTATCCAGTGTATCACTGATGGACATATAGGTTGATTCCATGTATTTGCTATTGTGAATCATGCTGCAATGAACATATATGTGCATGTGGTTTTATAATAGAATTATTTACATGCCTTTCAGTATACATCCAGTAATGGGATTGCCAGGTTGAATGGTATTTCTGTTTTTAGGTCTTTGAGGAATTACCACACTGTCTTCCACAATGGTTGGACTAACTTACACTCCCATCAAGAGTGTACAAGTGTTGCTTGTCTCCACAACCTTGCTAGCATCATTATTTTTGGCTTATTAACAATAGCCATTCTGACTGGTGTGAAATGGTATTTCACTATGGTTTTGATTTGCATTTTTCAAATGATTAGTGATGCTGAGCTTTTTTTCATATGATTGTTGACTGCATATATGTCTTTTTTTTAAAGTGTCTGTTCATGTCCTTTGCCCACTTTTTAGTGGGGTTGTTTGGTTTTTTCACGTAAATTTATTTAAGTTCCTTATAGATGCTGGATATTTGACCTTTGTTGAATGCATAATTTGCAAACATTTTTTCCAATTCTGTAAGTTGCCTGCTCCCTCAGTTGATAGTTTCCTTTGCCATGCAGTAGCTCTTAACTTTAATTAGGTCCCATTTGTTAATTTTTGCTTTTGTTGCAGTTGCCTTTGGTGTCTTTGTCATGAAATATTTGCCTGTGCATTGTTGTCTTCCAGGATTGTTATAGTTTGGGATTTTTACATTTAAGTCTTTAATCCATCTTGAGTTAATTTTTGTACATGGTATAAGAAAGGGGTCCAGTTTCAATCTCCTGCATATAGCTAGCCTGTTATCCCACCACCATTTATCCAATAGGGAATCATTTCTCCATTGCTGGTTTTTGTCAGTTTTGTTGAAGATCAGACAGTTGTAGGTGTGCAGCCTGATCATTTCTGGACTCTCAATTCTGTTCGATTGGGCTATGTGTCTATTTTTGTACTAGTACCATGCTGTTTTGGTTACTGTAGCCCTGTAATATAGTTGGGGGTCAGGTAGGGTAATGGCTCCAGCTTTGTTCTTTTTGCTTAGGATTGCCTTGGCTATTCAGGAATTTTGTTTGTTTGTTTGTTCCATGTGAATTTTAAAATAGCTTTTTCTAGTTCTATGAAAAATCCCAATGGTGGTTTAATAGAAGTAACATTTAATCTGTTAATTGCTTTGGACAGTATGGCCATTTTTATGACATTGATTTTTCCTATACATGAGCATGGAATGTTTTTCCATTTGTTTGTGTCATCTCTGATTTTCTTGAGCAGTGGTTTGTAGTTCTCCCCATAGAGGTCTTTCACCTTCCTATTTAGCTATATTTCTAGATATTTTATTGTTTTTGTGGCAATTGTGAATGGGATTGTGTTCCTAATTTGGCTCTTGGTTTGGCTGTTGTTGGTGTATAGGAATGCTAGTAATTTTTTTACATTGGTTTTGTATCCTGAAAGTTTGCTGAAGTTGTTATCAGCTGAAGAAAATTTGGGGCTGAGATGATGGAATTTTCTAATATAGGATCATGTCATCTGCAAACAGAGATAGTTTGACTTCCTGTCTTCTTCTTTGGGTGCCCTTTATTTCTTTCTCTTGCCCAATTGCCTTGGCCAGGGCTTCCAATACTATGTTGAATAAGAGTGGAGAGGGCATCCTTGTTTTTTGCTGGTTTTCAAGGGAAATGAGTCCAACTTTTGACCATTCAGTATGATGTTGGCTGTGGGTTTGTCATAGATGACTCTTATTATTGTGAGATATGTTCCTTCAATACGTAGTTTACTGACAGCTTTTAACATGAAGCGGTGTTGAATTTTATCAAAAGCCTTTGTACATCTATTGAGTTAATCATGTGGTTTTTGTCTTCAGTTCTGTTTAGTGACTAATCACATTCATTGACTTGCATATGTTGAACCAATCTTGCATCCCAGGGATAAAGCCTACTTCACCATGGTGGATAGGCTTTTTGATGTGCCGCTGGATTCAGTTTGTCAGTATTTTGTTGAGAATTTTTGCATGATGTTCATCAAAGATATTGGCCTGAAGTTTTCTTTTTATGTTGTGTCTCTGTCAGGTTTTGGTATCCAAATAATGCTTACCTCATAGAATGACTTAGGGAGGATTCCATGCTCCCAAAGTTTTTGGAATAGTTTCAGTAGGAATGGTACCAACTCTTCTTTGTACATCTGTTAGAATTTAGCTGTGAATCCATCTGATCTTGGGCTTTTTTTTTTTTTTTTTTTAGGAATGGTACCAACTCTTCTTTGTACATCTGTTAGAATTTAGCTGTGAATCCATCTGATCTTGGGCTTTTTTTTTTTTTTTTTTGGTTGGCACACTACTTATTACTGCCTCAATTTCAGAGTTCATTATTGGTCTATTCAGGGATTCAGTTTCCTCCTGGTTTAGTCTTGACAGGGCGTATGTGTCCAGAAATTTATTTATTTCTTCTAGGTTTTCTTGTTTATGTTCATAATATTCTCTTATTTTTGTTTGTAATTTTGTGGGGTCAGTGGTAATATCTCCCTTGTCATTTCTGATTGTGTTTATTTTAATCTTCTCCCTTCTTTTGTTATTAGTCTAGTTTGCAGTCTATCTAATTTATTATTTTTTCAAAAACCAGCTCCTGGATTTGCTGATCTTTTCAGTGGATTTTTGTGTCTCTATCTCCTTCAGTTCAGCTGTGATTTTGGCTATTTCTTGTCTTCTGCTAGCTTTGAGATTTGTTTGCTCTTGATACTCTAATTCTTTTAGTTGTGATGTTAGATTGTTAAATTGAGATCTTTCTGACATTTTGATGTGGGCACTTAGTGCTATAAATTTCCTGCTTAACATTGCCTTAGGATTCTGGTATGCTACGTCTTTACTCTCACTGGTTTCAAAGAACTTCTTGATTTATGCTTTAACTTTGTTTTTTACCCAGAAGTCATTCAGGAGCAGGTTATTCCATTTCCATGTAATTGTATGGTTTTGAGTGAATTTTTAGTCTTGATTTCTAATTTGGTTGCACTGTGTGGTCCAATAGGCTGTTTGTTATGATCTCAGTTCTTTTGCATTTGCTGAGGAGTGTGCTACTTCTGATTATGTGATCAACGTTTTTTTTTTTTTTTGAGAAGGAGTCTCACTTAGCCACCCAAGCTGGAGTGCAGTGGCGCAATCTCGGCTCACTGCAACCTCCACCCACTGGGTTCAAGCAATTCTCTGCCTCAGCCTCCCAAGTAGCTGGGACTACAGGTACATGCCACCACGCCCAGCTAATTTTTTTTCTATTTTTAGTAGAGATGGGGTTTCACCATGTTGGCCAGGATGGTCTTGATCTCTTGATCTTATGATCCACACCCCCACCCCCAGCCTCCCAAAGTGCTGGGATTATAGGCATAAGCCACCACACCTGGCCATATGTGATCAACTTTAGAGTATGTGCCATGTGGCAATAAAAACGCATATTCTGTTGCTTGGGGGTGGAGAATTCTCTACATATCTATCAGGTGCATTTGATCCAGGGCCAAGTTCAGGTCCTGAATATCTTTGTTAATTTTCTGTCTTGATGATCTGTCTAATATTGTCAGTGGGGTGTTAAAGCCTCCCACTGTTATTATGTGGAGTCTAAGTCTCTCTGAAGGACTGTAAGGACTTGCTTTAGTCCTACTAGTTGCTACTGTGTTGGGTAGCTACTGTGTTGGGTGTATATATATTTAGGATAGTTGGAGCTTCTTGCTGAATTGAATATTTTACCATTATATAATGTTCTTTTTTGTATTTGTTTATCTTTGTTGGTTTAAAGTCTGTTTTTTTTTTTGTTTTTTTTTTCAGAAACTAGGGTTGCAACCCCTGCTTTATTTCTGTTTTTCATTTGCTTTGTAGATTTCTCTCCAGCCCTTTATTTTGAGCCCATATGTGTCACTGCATGTGAGGTGAGTCTCTTGAAGACAACATACCAATGGGTGTTGGTTCTTTACCCAGACATTTAGCCCATTTACATTTCAGGTTAGTATTGATATGTGTGGATTTGATCCTATCATCGTTATGTTAGCTGGTTATTTTGCAGACTTGTTTATGTGGTTGCTTTACAGTGTCACTGGTCTGTATACTTCAGTATGTTTTTCTAATGGTTGGTAATGGTCTTTCCTTTCCATATTTAGTGCTTCCTTCAGAAGCTCTTGTAAGGTAGATCTGGTAGTAACAAATTCCCTCAGCATTTTTTTTTCTGAAAAAGATCGTATTTATGCTTCACTTGTGAAGCTTAGTTTACCTAAATATGAAATTCTAGGTTGGAATTTCTGTGCTTTAAGAATGTTGAATATTGGCCCCCAGTTTCTTCTAGATTGTAAGATTTCAGTTGAGAGGTTCACTGTTAGTCTGATGGGCTTCCCTTTGTAGATGACCTTGCCTTTCTCTCTAGTTGTCTTTAACATTTTTTCTTTCATTTCAGCCTTGGAGAATCTGATGATTATGTGTTTTGGGGATGACCTTCTTGTGAAGTATCTTACAAGGGTTTTCTGCATTTCCTGAATTTGAATGTTGGCCTCTGTAGCTAGGTTGAAGAAGTTTTCATGGATGATAAACTAAAATATGTTTTCCAAGTTGGCTCCTTTCTCCCCATCTCTTTCAGAGACACCAATTAGTCATAGATTTAGTCTCTTTACATAATCCCTTATTTCTTGGAGGTTTTGTTCATTCCTTTAGATTCTTTTTTCTCTATTCTTGTCTGACTGTTTTATTTCAGAAAGCCAGTTTTTAAACTCTGAGATTCTTTCCTCTGTTTGGTCTATTGTCTTATTAATACTTGTGATTGCATAATGAAATTCTTGTAGTGTGTTTTTCAGTTCTATTTGATTGGTTACATTCTTTTCCATACTGGCTATTTTGTCTCTCAGCTCCTGCATTATTTTATCATGATTTTTAGCTTCCTTGCAGTGGATTTCAACATCCTCCTGTAGCTCAATGATCTTCATTGCTGTCCATATTCTGAAACCTATTTCTGTCATTTTAGCTATCTCATCAAGTTCAGAACCCTTGCTGAAGAGGTGATATGGTCATTTAGAGGACAAAAGGCACTCTGGCTTCTTGAGTTTTCAGCATTTTTGAACTGATTATTTCTCATCTTTGTAGGCTTATCTACTTACAATCTTTGAGGTTGCTGACATTCAGATTTTTTTTCTTTTATCCTATTTGATGACCTTGAGGGTTTGATTGTGGTATAAGGCCAATTCAGCCAACTGGTTTCATTTCTGGGAGATTTTGGGGGGCCAGCACTGAGCTTCCAACTCCTGGCCTGCCTGTTATAACTCTATGGGACTTGTATTGGGCCCTGACTTTGTTCTCTGATCCTCCAGGTATGGAACCCACTGCTGTCGAGGGCTGAGGTGTGGCAGGTGTGACAGAGGGTTAGTGGGTGCTGGCGTGCCTGCTTCCCTGTGAGCATTCACTGTGGTGGTGGAGGCAACACAGCTGGTCAGGGGTCAGGGGGCCCCTGCTGAAGACTGTGTGTGTGGTTGTACTGGAGATGGTGTTGGCAGGGAGGTGTGGTGCTGGCAGATGCAGGTCTGGGTGCCTTCTCTGTACTCTGTAAGCAGGAATTATTGCTCAGGGTGTGGGAGGATCTCATGTTCTCTAGCCAGTGTTAGCACAAAGGTAGGGCACTGGCAGGGGCAGGGTTTGCTGGCTGTGTGCCTGCTAAGGCTCTATCTGCAATGGCAGTCAGCAGGGGAATGGGGTGGGTGTGGACTGCACTCCTCATGCTGGTGGGGCAAGTAAAGCAAAATCCACCTGTGCAGACATGTGCCATCAAAGTGATGTAGGGACTTGCCCGTGGACTGGGAGGAAGCTGCAGTATGGGCAGGGAGGGTTCAGGCTGGTATGTGGCTTAACCGGACTGTATTGCTGGAGTTCTCCACTGGTCAGGCATGATCTGCCATCACAGAAGCTGTGGTGTGGGCCTATGGGTACCTGAGACTGCCCTGCAAGCAGGCACGGCCAGACTGGGGTCCCAGGAGAGGCCAGCAGACCAAGGGGTACTCAGGTTGAACCAGCCATGTCTGATGGGCAAGATGGGCTTGCAAATCTCAGGTCCAACAGTTCCCCTAGAGCTAAATTATCTTATGGGAGCAAGTTGAGCCTAGGGGGATTGCTGTCCCTGGCCATGCTCTGCTGCAGATGCTCCTGCGCCAGATCCTTTAGGCTCCACACCAGCTGGTTTGTTGATGTGAAAGAATGTAATCCATTCCATCCAAATTAGTTCATCCTTATTTAGACTTTATAAACCATTATGGTATGCTAGGAGGTAACTGCTAAGGAAGCAGCCACAATCTATTTGAAAAACCCAGGTACTGTCTACTTTTCTTCCAGCCATTGATAGATAAAGCCAATTGATGCCTATTAACTACCAAATAAAGCATCCTAAAAGTGACTTTCAGGAGAGGCATAGGTGCCTATCCCACAGGGAGGCACCTTTAGTGTCCCCACCACTTCTCTAAGCAGCCCTTCCTTCCTGATGCCTCGATTGTCCATGGTGGTTGAGGGGTCCCCTCCTGTCAAGGTTCCAGAGCCCAGGGTGATAGCAGGTTGCCCCTGCCAGTACAAGTGACCCATTCTCCCAGAGCTGTTGTGGTCCAAAAATGAGTCCTGGTACGCGGTAGCCCCATGCAGAGTCCCCAGCTTTCTTTTCCTACAGCCCAGCTTCTGTGTCTTCCGTCTGTCTACTCTCAGTGCCTTCCTTCTGAAGATCTGTTAATAGCATGCCAGTCATCTCAGTCCCTCCATGGGAGCTGTTCCATTTGTCTGCATTTAGTCAGCCATCTTGCCCTCTCCCCCATAATTTCAAATTTACTGTACATTCATTGCAGATGTTGGCATCTGGATCACCCAAATTACTTCCAGGCTTTATCCAGAAGGACATCAATATTAATGGAGATCCTCATAATCTCTTCAACTGCTCAACTGCCATTACCTTTACCTTCACTTCTCTTGTGTATTCCACTTTCAAGACCCTAATGTGAATCTTGTCATCAGTCAGAAACCTCATACCTCTGAAATAAGGTATTCCAACAGCCTACTCCCTGGTATCACTGTCTTAAACAGCAGTGGTCTTCAAGCCTTGACTCTACCGCACACTTTCTGTCTTGACTCATTACTCTTCAGGTAATCTCAGACATGCCCATAGATTTAACTTCCTCTTATATTCTGATAACTACTAAATATGTCTTTCTAACCCAGAATTGTCCCCTAAACTATCAGACTGTATAGTTAGCCCTGCTGGAAAACTATTAAAATACCTCACAAACACTTTAAACTCATAATAAAAGCCCAAATCTCAATATTCTCTTCCAGATTCAAGTCTACTCCTTTCTTTAGATTTCAATTTATTAATGTAACTGTACTGTTATCTACCAAACAACCAAACACCTGAGAATTACCCTAGCCTCTTTTCACTCCCATGGCCCTGCTGCACAACCTTCCAATTCTGTGTATTTTGCCAACCAAATATCTCTCTAGCCTCTCTTTTCTATGATCCCCCTCCCCTGGTTTAGAATTGAGACCTCAATTCTCACCTCATAGTGACAGTAGCTTCCAACCTTAGTGGTTCTAAAAGTTTGTTTACGTAAGGATTACTTTATGTGCATGTTTAAAATGAAGATTTATCAGCCCCCATCCTCAGAAATGTTTTTTAGTTACCTGGAATCTTCATGATTAACAAACTATTTCACTATTTGCAGGAGATTCCAGCACTAGTGATCCATTCAACCACACTTTGGGAAACACTGAGCTGCCTTGTCTCCCTGCCTCTGATTATCCCTTTTCATTCCATTGTCCCGCTGGTCACAACCTAACCTCCTATTACATTCAGAGGTCACATCACAGTCCAGTTCCAAACTCTTTCAAGGTACTTATGTTAATCCAGAGTCTTCAGTTGCAAATAGGAGAAACCCAACTCAAATTAGCTTAAAAAATAACCACACACGAGTTTGTAAAGAAGTTATGAGGGAGGAGGATAGAGTTTATTTTTGGATACCAAAAAGAAAGCTCTCAAACACTGTCAAAAAATTATTTTTCCATCTCTTGTTTCCACTTCTCTCTTTAGGTCATTTTCTTCTCTAAAACAAGCTTTTCCAAAAGGCAATTGACTGATGGCTAAAAATCCTAGCTTACATCCTAACAGCTTCTGACTGTCAAAGAAAGAATATTCATCATCAAAATATAATTAGACAAATTCTAGTCTGGACAATAATCCCATCCTTGGAAAAATCACTACGAGAGGAGCTGGGAAAATGATTGCCCCAGCTCAGAACAGAAGTCTATTCATCCACCAATCCCTGTAGTCGGAAGGATGTCATCCCATTGAATGCCCATGGCTAAAGATACAAGAGGAATAATTCCCTGAAAGGAGGTAACTATTGCTCCGGGACGAATAAAGGGTATTGGACAAGCAAAGCATCAGTTTCTTATTAGACTAAAGTTTTAACTGCTCAATGGAACATGACAGACCCTTCATAACCTTGTCCTTGCCATTGTCCTTAATGCAACTCTGTGTTCCAGTCATGCTGGTTTAAGAGTTCCTGCTGCTATATCTCCATTGCACCTTATCTATATCTCCTCTTCAATGCTTACCACATTGAATTCTATTTCTTTGAAGGAAGGAGTAGTGGTATGTTTGACTAGAAAACTACTAGACAGTTTAGGTCTTTCTCGTCTTTTCACCTTCAGTGTCTCACAATGCTTGGCATAAAGTAAGTACTCTATAACCAATTAAGAGTTATATATAGATCATACAGATAAGTTTCAAATAAAATACATAAATAAAAGATGCTGAGGTCTCTGATCCAGGCCTCATCACTGGTGACTTAAACTGGAAAAATTATTTCTCCCTTTGGCTGCCAAGCCAGTCAAAATGAATAATTCCTAGATCCTTCTGCTAGAGCTGCAGCTGGAAAAAATATATCCCTGGTATTCCAAAGTAGAAATTTGTTTTTTCATTAAAAACACATCATTACACAGAGATCATAATTTCTAAAATAGCTTTCACAGAGTATATTTTGGGCAACTTATATAAAAAATTTTGGTTGTAACCAAAATTGGTTGTAACCTAATACACAACATGATTTCTATGAAGGTGAAAGAATGTGCTTTAAATTGCAACTCAACATCATATCTCTGAATATAATTTTCCATAAATTAAAGATTTCCTTCTGAATATGCTCATCTATTTGGTTATGCTTACTGGATTCTCTTAGCATATCAAAATGGTATTTATAATATATATTACTCTTAAGAGGAATATAATCCATTCCAGAACAGTTCTCCTTTTTTTTTTTTTTTTTTTTTTTTTGAGACAGAGTCACTCTGTCACCCAAGCTGGAGTGCAGTGCCACGATCTCAGCTCACTGCAACCTCTACCATGTGGGTTCAAGTGATTCTCCTAACACAGCCTCCTCAGTAGCTGTGATTACAGGGAGACAGGGTTTCACCATGTTGGCCAGGCTGGTCTCAAACTCCTGACCTCAAGTGATCCGCCTGCCTTAGCCTCCCAAAGTGCTGGGATTACAGGTGTGAGGCAAGGTGCCCAGCCAGAACAGTTCATTCTTATTTAGACTTTATAAACCATTATGGTAGGCTAGCAAGTAACTGCAAAGGCAGCCACAATCTATTTGAACAACACAGGTACTGTCTACTTTTCTCCTAGCCATTGATAGATACAGCAATTGATGCCTATTAACTACCAAATAAAGCATCCTTAAAGTGACTTTAAGAACATTTCAGGAAGTATTGCTTTCATCATTTATTACTGTAATAAGTATTCCTATCTGTATCAGTCAGGGTTCTCCAAAGAAACAGAACACATAGGATATACATATATAAGGAGATTTATTTTAAAGAATTGGCTCAAGCAATTATGGGGCCTGGTAAGTCCAAAACTCATAGAGCAAGCCAGCAGGGTGGAAACTCAGGCAAATGTTGGTACTGCAGTCTTAAGGTAAAATTTCTTTCTCTTTTTGGATACTTCGATTTTTACTCTTATGGCCTTCAAAGGACTGAATGAGGCCCATTCACACTATCGAGTGTAACCTCGTTTTTTACAAGTCAACTGACCATAAATATCAACCACATCTGCAAAATATCTTCACGGCAATACCTAGACTAATGTTTGATTAAATAAGTGGGTGCTACAGACTAGCCCAGTTAACACATAAAATTAACCCTTACATTGTCAGTAGGACATAAATCTGGAAGGTTTTTAGTATTTAACATTTTTCCCTCTGAGTTATTTATTTTGATGTGTTGTTATTAACAGAGTAAATTTATTTTGTCTTAAAAGTGTCCCTCTTACTAAACTATCTTTTACCCTAAGAAACTTTACTTTTTAGTTTTTAGGGACTTTATAAAAGTCAAAAGAACAAAGCTGGAGGCATCACGCTACCTGACTTCAAACTATACTACAAGGCTATAGTAACCAAAACAGCATGGTACTGGTACCAAAACAGAGATATAGACCAATGGAACAGAACAGGGTCCTCAGAAATAATACCACACATCTACAGCCATCTGATCTTTGACAAACCTGAGAGAAACAAGAAATGGGGAAAGGACTCCCTATTTAATAAACAGTGCTGGGAAAATTGGCTAGCCATAAGTAGAAAGCTGAAACTGGATCCTTTCCTTAGTCCTTATAGGAAAATTAATTCAAGATGGATTAGAGACTTAAATTTTAGACCTAATACCATAAAAACCCTAGAAGAAAACCTAGGTAGTACCATTCAGGACATAGGTATGGGCAAGGACTTCATGTCTAAAACACCAAAAGCAACAGCAGCAAAAGCCAATATTGACAAATGGGATATGATTAAACTAAAGAGCTTCTGCACAGCAAAAGAAACTACCATCAGAGTGAACAGGCAACCTACAGAATGGGAGAACATTTTTGCAATCTACTCATCTGACAAAGGGCTAATATCCAGAATCTACAAAGAACTTAAACAAATTTACAAGAAAAAAACAAACAACCCCATCAAAAAGTGGGCAAAGGATATGAACAGACATTTCTCAAAAGAAGACATTCATACAGCCAACAGACACATGAAAAAATGCTCATCATCACTGGCCATCAGAGAAATGCAAATCAAAACCACAATGAGATACCATCTCACACCAATTAGAATGGCAATCATTAAAAAGTCAGGAAACAACAGGTGCTGGAGAGGATGTGGAGAAATAGAAACACTTTTACACCATTGGTGGGATTGTAAACTAGTTCAACCATTATGGAAAACAGTATGGTGATTCCTCAAGGATCTAGATCTAGATGTACCATATGACCCAGCCATCCCACTACTGGGTATATACACAAAGGATTATAAATCATGCTGCTATAAAGACACATGTACACGTATGTTTATTGTGGCACTATTCACAATAGCAAAGCCTTGGAATCAACCCAAATGTCCATCTGTGACAGACTGGATTAAGAAAATGTGGCACATATACACCATGGAATATTATGCAGCCATAAAAAAGGATGAGTTTGCGTCCTTTGTAGGGACATGGATGCAGCTAGAAACCATCATTCTTAGCAAACTATCACAAGAACAGAAAACCAAACATCGCATGTTCTCACTCATAGGTGGGAACTGAACAATGAGATCACTTGGACTCGGGAAGGGGAACATCACACGTCGGGGCCTATCATGGGGAGGGGGGAGGGGGGAGGGATTGCATTGGGAGTTATACCTGATATAAATGACGAATTGATGGGTGCTGATGAGTTGATGGGTGCAGCACACCAACATGGCACAAGTATACATATGTAACAAACCTGCACGTTATGCACATGTACCCTAGAACTTAAAGTATAATAAAATAAAATTAAAAAAAAAAAAAGAAAAGGGCAAAAGAATCTATACCAAGTTGTCAGACTGCTAAGTGAGGAGGTGGAAGAGGAGAAAGAGAATATGCCAAAGAGAAGGAAGACGATGAAACCGACTAAGACAAAGAAAGAGGAGTATGAAGAGGACAGGAAGGAGGAATGGGAGGAGGAAAGAGGGGAGAAGAAGAAATTGGATCCTTTAGAGAAGAATAAATAATTTCAAAACCTTGTGTTTATAAATAATATCTTGCTTATTTATATACTTACAAATTTATAAAACATGGCATGTACAGTAGCTACTAAATTTGGACTTTTATCCAGATGCCTCAGTCATATTCCAAAACCAGAAACGGCCTTTATTCACTGCACCATGATTATTATTTGATGGTGGTGATGTAAGTGTGAGTGTGTGTGTTTGTTGGGGGTGTTGGGGGTGGGGGCTGTAAGTAAACATTTTTTTTTCATTTGGCCTTTTTTTCTTTTAAAACCCCACATAGAAACAAGACCAAACCATGTGTTTTTAGATGTACTAAAACAAAATGGATATGCAAACTGAAAACATCAAAATATTATTTAAATCAAAACAAGATTGTTTTATTTGATGCCCATCTTTGATCCTAGATATGTAAACCTGGAAACCTGGATAAGATACAAGCTGTGTGCTTCATTCAAGCTGTGTGCTTCATTCACACTTCTCTACTGATAATCAGGAGGAAAAACTAACCTACTACATTCATTTATTTAGCAAACAGGTATTGAAGGGGCCAGTGTAAGTAGTCACTGTATCAGATGTCACATGGTAGGGAGATAGGAGAGAATGTATCTGGGTTCAACAAGCCTATAATATAGGGGTGCAGACATGCATGTAAACAACTAAGCATTACAAAGGGCAGAATGAAATAAAGGCTGTAAATAGAGGTCTGAGTACATTGTTACCACTGCACAAAAGAAATAGCATTTTAAATGAAAACGGACAGATTTCAAGGAGGAATTTTTACAGAGTCTTCAAGAAAAGTTACTGTTAAGAGCTAGAGATGTAGGGCGGTTGATGGGTTTAGTGGGACAGGAGAGAGACTGCACTTACGTTCAGAGAACAGTAAATACTCCAATGTGACTAGTGTTATTTGTCAGCAGAAGCTCTAACTAAACTCCCCTCTCCATTGTAGTTAGATGTTCATTATCCAGAATTACCTCTTCATACCCCTGGACTGCCCCCACTTAAACTAATCCTTCTGGAGTACAGATAATTTGTTTTTTATATATATGTTCTCCAAAGTATATATATAGGGATAAACTTTTTCTTGAGCAACATTTCTTATAAATAACTCACATGAAAAACAGCAAAATTGTTCACAAACTTCAAGGTCAAACGGTAGAGATTGCCTCAGACATCCCCACCTAGAAGTGAAGCAAGCCCGTAAGGGTCCTATGAAGTGCCCAGCAAGAGGTCCACATTGCCAAGACAATAAGCAGGTGGAAATGTGGAAAGGATTATTCTAGAAAGAAAGTTAAACCTATACCAAGAAATGAGGGTTTTATGAAATAAAAAGCCAGTAATTGAGGTCTCAGATACAGACAAAAATTACCATTCTACCTCACATCTCCTCTAATATCTTAGTTTGGAAAGCAAACTTGAATTCTATCTTCAAGAAGCCCTCAGAGAATCCCTTTGCTCTCCTTGCTCCTCCATTATAGGAAGTATCTGCTGTTTTCTCTCCCAGAATCAATTTTCCCTTGTTCTAGGAGCAACCTCTGGATTGCCTATTAGTCAGGCACCTCTCGAGGCTTAGAAACATATGACAAAATGAAATCAGTGCTTGACTGGGGACTAAAAACAAAGCATGTATCAACTGCCTTAAGGCGTGATGTGAGCTTAAGGGTCAGTGGCTTGCTGGAGAAATATGTAGCTACACATGATTTTTTCCTTTACGTTATAGCATCACTAATCTGCTTTTATCCTGCCAGAGATATATCAATGTTTATTAATAGGATAACCCGTCAAAAACAATTCTGAGTAGCCAAAAGACTGATATGACCTCCAAGAGGAAACAAGGAATCATTTTCTCCTCTTTTCAATATGCCTGCTGTTCAGGTTAAGATGGAGGCACATCCACCTACAAGAGACACACCTCTTAGCTGCTCCCTTCACACTATTGCTCCCAAGATCATTTCGCACCACATTGTTAACACTATGACTTTGACCTCAGAATGACGACCATGATATTTTGATAAAATTTCTTGTTAAAGTATCTACTATTCAACCCCAGGTAGAGGCTTTTTTAAAGCACACTTTCTTGTCTCTCATAACGGTAAAAAAAAAATACAAAAACATTAAGTTTTTTAAAGCTATTCTAGGCTCATTTTCCGTATCTGTAAGATGGGATAATAGACAAGGCAATTTATAAGTGTTTGACTCTAACAAGCCATGATTTGAAATGCACTAAGCATTTGAGTTGGTGGCAAAGTACAGTGGAATGACCTCTCCCTCTGGATTACCATTTAAAGACAACAATAGCTGTGGTTCAAAGTGTGGCACAGGACAAGCTGACATTGTCTCACCAGAATATGCAGATAGGAAACCAAAGTCTGAGATCACAGTGTAGAAATGAGGATTTCTGGAGCAAAAGCATCAGGATTTACAAGCATGGGATGGGAGGGGTTGATGTCTCACCTATAAATGTTAAGCAGTTCTTACAAATTCCATTTAGCAAAAAGACATAACCATAATGACATTTTCCAGGAATCCTATAAAAGACACAAAGCACAACCAGCCTTTTGTCAATGTCTTCTATTATGATATGAGTGATTTAATGAAATTTGGAGTTGACAGTAATAATTTTATAATGTGACATACATTAAATCAATTTAACAAAGGTGAAATATAATAAAAATCTAGAACATATGCCTGGCATTTTAAAAGTACATACTTACAACCTATCACAGGAGTTCAATTATTCTGACACATTCTGTTCACATATATTAGTGTATGCAAAATATGCACAAAATAAAGATTTCAACTTCAGTCATTTAGTAAGGGCTAAATATGAGCCAATCACCAGGGACAGTAGAGCAAAGGCTCTTCATGCCATTACCTAATTATATTCACCAAGGGATGTAAAGAAAACCCATTTTCTTCAAATGGAGTGGGTTTTATTTCAAAATGTTTCAAAAATTCAACCACCTTTATTTTCCCAATTTCTACAGTTGTCACCCTGGACAAAGTCACCATCTCATCTCATGCCCTAAGCTCAAGTTCTTTGCATATGTTTCTACTTCTGCCCAGAAAACTTTTTCCAGTGATATCCATGTAGCTAATTCCTTTATATCCTTTAGATGTCTGTACAAATATCATCTGATATAGCAGCCTTCTCTGACTATCCTACAGAAAGTAGTAAGCCCTGAATCCAGAACTTCCTTTCCTTCGTATCTTCTTTATGTTTCTTCACTGCATGTATTATCTCCTGATATATAACATTTATCTGTTCATAGCCTGTCTCATCCACTAGAATGTAAACCCATGAGCATGGAGTCTTTGTTATTAACAAATAACCAGTGTCAAGAACATTTCCTAACACAGAGCAGACGCTCCATAAATATTTACTGAATAAATGAATGAATGAATTCATCTCCCAGGTCTGAAAAGGAGGACATAGAGGCCAGACCAACATATGACTGTAACTTAAATGTCTAGAAAACGCTCTCCTTTCTGAAAGTGTATTTCTCTACAGCTTTCCTATAGCATAGATTCTAGTAGCATTAAGAATTGAGTCTCCCTAAAGAGTTTATTAAGAGAAAATGCATTTACCTAGTTAAAGCAATAACAGAGATATGTGTTTCCTAATTAAGCTCATTATCATTCATGTCACGTAGGACATAGAATATGTGCCATATAGCACATGAGCTTTTCTTTGGAGAAGGTCAGGGGATGATTGAAGGGTTGCAAAAAATGCTGAGAACTTATGGTATATACCATGCTGATGAAGTTATTAGTAATAGTCAAGAAAAAAGATCTATTAAAACAGAGTATGGAGCTGCCAAATAGAGGAAGTTTATCAAGTTACACATACAATTCTTTCATGGGTACTGCTGCGGGTATCATGAACCTGAGGTGGACAGTTAATATATTAGGTGCCAGAATCAGACTCCCAAGTGAATGGACAACAGACAAAATATAATTTGAAATTAAGAAATAAAAAGTGTAAAAGGAGCGGAATGTGGTTTAACAGTTTTATAAGGTTACATTTTGTGGCAATTCCAATAAAGACCTTGGACACCCTTAGGATACACAATCCACTAGATTAAAAGAGTCATTCCAGATCTGACCCAAAAGGACTCCTCCACCTACAAAACCGAAATTGTTGTAATTATGGTGCCAAAAACATTTCAATTATATTTAAGGCATAAATATAATAACATCTTTAAAACTCCAAAAATCATTAGGGAGGTGACACTAAAATCAGAGTTGCACATTATGGACAAAAGCACTGTTCAAAAATAATTTTGCCAGGGGGTTGGCCAATATGGCCAACTAAAAGCAACTAGTCTACACTGCTTTCACAGAGAGAAATGGAAGGGGTAAGTAAATACAGCACCTTCAACAGAAACATCCAGGTACTCACATCGGGATTAACCAAGGAAACAACTTGACCCATGGAGAACGGAGAAAAGCAAGGCAGGACAACTGCCCTCCAAGGAGCAACACAGAGCCAGAAGAACCTCCTCCATCCAGGGAAGTAGGAGTTTGAGACAACTAGGTACTGGGGCAATCCCCCTGTACAGTCCAGCAGCTCTATGGAGAAGCAGTAAGATTGCTGCTTATTCACACAGATTCCAAATCCCATTTCTCTTAAATCTCCACCTGGGATCTGCTGTCACCCACGCTAGTATTTTCCAGCCAATCGAGGTTTTACACCTCCCTGGGATGGGGCTTCCAGAGAGAGTGGTGGGCCATCTCCTTTGCTGTTTGGCAGTCTTAGCCATTCTTGCCTTCAGGCTTTGGAAAGCCTGAGGCAACTGGGGGCTGGAGCGGACCCCCAGCACAGCACAGCTGCTCTACAAAAAAGTAGCCAGACTACTTGTATACGTGGGTCCTCAATACCATTTCTTCTGGGCAGGATCTCCTGACCAGGGCCTCCAGCCACTCCTACCAATATGCTTCACCCAACAGAGGTTTCAAACCTCCCTGGGATGGAGGACCCAGGGGGAGAGGTGACCTGCCATCTTTGCTGTTTAGCAGCCGTAGCCATTATTTCCACTGGGCTCTGGAGAGCCCAAGGCAACTGGGAGCTGGAGCAAACCCCCAGCACAGCACAGCTGCTCTATGAAAAAGTGGCTAGACTGCTCTTTTACATGGATCCCTGATCCTGTTCCTCTTCACTGGGCAAGATCTCCCAACTGGGATCTCCAGCCACCTTCTGCAGGTGCATTCAGACCAGCTCAGGTCCATACCTCCCTGGGACAGTGCTCCAAGGACGAAGGATAGCCTGTCATCTTTGCTGTTTCACAGCCTTCACTGTTGATACCTTCAGGTAATGAAAAATCCAAGATGACTAGGGACTAGAGCAGACCCCCCAGCATACTGCAGCAGCCCTATAGAAAAGTGGCCAGACTGTTTTCTTACGTGTGTCCCTGATCTCATATCTTTTCACTGGGTGAGTCCTCCAGGCCTGGGTCTCCAGACACTCCCCACCAGGGAGTGGGGAGTAGCAGCTATGCTACTCACTGGACAGAGCTCCCAGTGGGAGGGATGTGTTGCCATCTTTGCTCTCTTCCAGCCCTTGCCCTTGCTGTCTCCAGGCTCTGGAGAGTCTATGGGACCAGGGGCTGGTCCAGAGCCCAAACACAGAACAATCATCTCACAGAAAAGTGGCCAGACTGTTATCCACACAGATGCTGGTCCTCACTTCTCCTCACTGGGCAGGGCCGCCCAACCTGGGACTCCAGTACAACCATCCTGACCATGCCTGGTCACCACAATCAGAGATAGCCCAGCATTTCCCCAAGGAGGAAATCCCAGAATCAACCCACAACCCCTCTGCCACTACAGTTGTAATGGTGCTATCCTAATAGTCCTTGGGCTAGGGAAGAAACAAAGAACCTAGTCATTATACTGGCATCTCCAGCACACCATACAGAAAGGAGTTGATCCGCTCTTCCACAGGAACCCCCATCCCCACTGCTGCCCTCAGTCTGGGGAAGAAACAAACAGCCTAAGGGGTACACCCAAGTTCATAGCATGCCACAGTCACCATACAGAGAGGACACCAGTCTCTCCTCCCAGTGAGCACTCAATCCTCTACTCCTCAATAAGTGGAACCCCAAGCTCATGCCAGCAGTGCAGCTTCCCCACCCCACTGACTGAACACTCCTAGTAATAGTGGCTCTGTGTTTCTTGGAGGTGGAGCCCCAGGGCAATCAAAAGTCTCTCTACCACTGCCTCTGCAGTGATACTACCCCTGCAACCCTTGAACTAACAAAGGAACAAAGACCCTAAGTACCTTCTCCACACCTCCAATAAGCTACAATCAGACCAAGAGGAGACCAGTTGATCTCCCATGGGTCCAACTCATCCCTCCTGTTCATCACTAGCCAGGGAACCCCCAGCTTGGACCCACAGCACAGACCCCTTATCCCAGGCTGATGGCACTTAGTGATAGCTGACCCACATCTTTCTAAGGTGGAGCCCCCAGGAAGCAAGCAAAAGACCCTCAGCCACAACCACTAGTAAGGTCCCTTCTGCTGCCTCCAAGTTTGGGAGGAAACATAAAACCCAAGATCACCCCAGAGCTATGGTGGGCAGCCTGAGACTGCCAAGCTGCAGTCTATAGCCAGAACTCAAGCAGGAGAGGAACCCACACTTCCAGAGCATTGAGGGGGTGGACAGCTTCAACTGTGAGGAAATATAGGGAAGCTACATGACTAAGCAAGAGTCTACCTGCTATGCCTAAGCACCACCCACTGGATCACACCCCAAAGCTCCAACACCCAAAATACCTCACTAACATACCCACCTCTGAAACCAGAAACAAGAAGTCACCTTCAAATAAAGATCCTGCATGAAACCTGGGCCCCGTGAAAACATCCAGAAAAGGAGTCTACTTACTGTACTCAATCTACATCACAGTTAAAGGAACACCCACATGCAGAGATGAGAAAGAACCAATGCAAGAACTCCATCAACTCAAATGCCCAGTGTCATCTGTCCTCCAAACAACTGAACTGGTTCAACAAGAGTTCTTACAGGCTAAGTTTGTTGAAATGACTGAAATAGAATTCGGAATATGGATACGAATGAAGATCATTGAGATTCAAGAGAATGCCAAAACCCAATCCAAGGACACTAAGAATCACAATAAAATGACACAGGAGCAACAGAACAGATGAAATAGCCAGAATAAAAAAGAACCCAACTGATTTGATAGAGCTGGAAAACACACAAGATTTTCACAATGCTATTACAACTATTAACAGCAGAACAGATCAAGCTGAGGAAAGAATCTCAGAACTTGAAAACTGGCTCCCTGAAATAAGACAGTCAAACAAAATTATTTAAAAAGAATACAATGGAATGAACAAAACCTCCAAGAAATATGGGACTATGTAAAGAGACCAAATCTACAAATGACTGGCATCCCTAAAAGGGATAGGGTGAAAGTAAACAACTTGGAAAATATATTTCAGGGTTCATCCATGAAAACTTCCCCAACCTTGCTAGAGAGGCCAATAGTCAAATTCAGGAAATATAAAGGACTCCTAAAAGATTCTACACAAGAAGATAATCCCCAAGACACATAATCATCAGATTTTCAAAGGTTGAAATGAAAGAAAGAACGTTAAAGGCAGCTAGACAGAAAGGGCAGGTTACCTACAAAAGGAACCCTATCAGGCTAACAGAAGACCTGCCAGCAGTAACCCTACAAGTCAGAAGAGATTGGGGGCCTATATTCAACATTCTTTTTTTTTTTCTTTTTTTTTTTTTTTTGAGACGGAGTCTCGCTCTGTCGCCCAGGCTGGAGTGCAGTGGCCAGATCTCAG
>NW_012115988.1:2690487-2745514 GCF_000951035.1 Colobus angolensis palliatus
CGGGAGGCGGAGCTTGCAGTGAGCTGAGATCCGGCCACTGCACTCCAGTCCGGGCGACAGAGCGAGACTCCGCCTCAAAAAAAAAAAAAAAAAGTTACAAAGATCTCAAATTGACAACCTAACAACACAACCGAAAGAACTAGAGAAGAAAGAGCAAACCAACGCCAAACCTAGCAGAAGATGAGAAATAACCAAAATCAGAGCTGAACTGAAGATCAAGACATGAGAAAACATTCAAAAGATTTATAAATCCAGGGGTTTGTTTTCAAAAAATATAATAAGATAGCTAGACTAATAAAGAGCACAGAAGATCCAAATAAACACAAGTAGAAAAGACAAAAGGAATGTTATAACTGACCTCACAGAAATAAAAATAATCATCAGAAACTACTACAAACACCTCTATGCACACAAACAAGAAAACCTAGAAGAGATGGATAAATTCCTTGACACACCCACTCTCCCAATACTGAATCTGGAAGAAATTAGTTCCCTGAACAGACTAATAATAAGCTCCAAAATTGGAATCAATAATAAATATCCTACCAACTAAAAAAGCTAGGATCAAATGGATTCACAGCCAAATTCTACCAAATGTACAAAGAAGAGCTGGTACCATTCCTACTGAAATTATTCCAAAAAATTAGGAGTAATGACTCCTCTCCAACTCATTCTATGAGGCCAGCATTATTCTGATACTAAAACCTGTCACGGACACAAACACACACAAAAGAAAACTTCAGGTAAATATCTTTGATGAATACTGATGCCAAATTTTTCAGCAAAATACTTGCAAAACAAATCCAATAGCAATCAAAAAGCTAATCCACCACCATCAATTGGGCCAGGACACAAAGTTGGTTTAATATACACAAATCAATAAATGTGATTCACCACATAGATAGAGCTAAAAACAGAAACAATATGATTATCTCAATAGATGCAGAAAAGGCTTTTGATAAAATTCATCATCTCTTCATATTAAAAACTCTCAATAATCTAGGTATTGAAGGAACATACCTCAAAATAATAAAAGCCATCTATGACAAACCCATAGCCAACATCATACTGAATGGGCAAAAGCCGGAAGCATTCCCCTTGAAAACTAGCATAAGACAAAGATGCCCTCTCTCAGCACTCCTATTCAATGTAGTATTGGAAGTTGTGGCCAGAGCGATCAGGCAAGAGAAAGAAATAAAGGAAATCCAAATAGGAAGAGAGAAAGTCAAACTATTCCTGTTTGCAGACAGCATGATTCTATACCTAGAAAACCCTATAGTCTCAGCCCAAAAGTTCCTTCAGCTGATAAACAACTTCAGCAAAGTTTCAAGACACAAAATTAATGTACAAAAATCACTAGCGTTCCTATACACCAACAACAGTCAAGCTGAAAGCCAAATCAGGAAGGTAATCTTATTCACAATTTCCACAAAAAGAATAAGATCTCTAGGAATACAGCTAACCTGGGAGGTGAAATATCTCTTCAAAACACTGTCCAAAGAAATCAGAGATGACACAAACATACAGAAAAACATTCCATGATCATGGATGGGAAAAAAACAGTATCATTAAAATGGCCAAACTGCCCCAAACGGTTTACAGATTCAGTCCTACTCCTATCAAACTACCAATGACATTCTTCACAAAATTGGAAAAAAAGTATTTTAAAATTCATATGGAACCAAAAAAGAGCCTAACTAGTCAAAGCAATCAAAAGCAAAAAGAATAAAGCTGGAGGCATCACATTACCCATCTTCAAACTATACTACAGGGTTACAGTAACCAAAACAGCATTGTACTGTTACAAGAACAGATGCATCGACCAATGGAAGAGAATAGAGAGCCCAGATAAGGTCACACACCTACAACCATTCGATCTTCAGAAAAGCAGACACACAGAAGCAATGGGGAAAGGATTCCCTATTCTATAAGTGGTGCTAGGATAACTGTCTAGCCACATGCAGAAAACTGAAACTGGACCCTTTCCTTACACCACATACAAAAATCAACTCGAGATGGATTAAAAACTTAAATGTAATGTCCAAAACAATAAAAACCCTGAAGATAACCTGGGCAACAGCATCCAGGACACAGGAACAGGCAAAAATTTCATGATGAAGATGGCAAAAGGCAATTGCAACAAAAGCAGAAATTGACAAATGGGATCTAATAACTAAAAATGCTTCGGCACAGCAAAAGAAACTATCAACAGAGTAAACAGACAACTACAGAATGGGAGAAAATATTTGCAAGTTATGCCTCTGACAAAGGTCTAAAATCTACCGTCTGTAAGGAACTTAAAGAAATTTACAAGATAAAAGCAAAAAAAAAAAAACCTTAAAAGGTAGGCGAAAGACATGAACAGACACTTTTAAAAAGAAGACACACATTCGGCCAACAAGCATATGAAAACAAAAGCTCAATATCACTAATTATTAGAGAAATGCAAATAAAAACCACAATGAGATACCATCTCACACCAATCAGAATAGCTACTATTAAAAAGTTTAAAAATAACTGGTGAGGACCTGGAGAAAATAGAACACATATACACTGTTTTGGGATATGTAATTTAGTTAAATCATTGTGGAAAGCAGTGTGGCAATTCCTCAAAGAGCTGAAAACAGAACTGCCATTCAACCAACAATTCCATTACTGGGAATATACCCAAAGGAATATAAATCATTCTACCATAAAGACACATGCATACAAATGTTCACTGCAGCACTATTTACAATAACAAAGACATGGAATCAACCTAAATGCCCATCAACTATAGACTGGATAAAGAAAATGTGACACGTATACAACGAGATAGCATCTCACACCAGTTAGAATGGCAATCATTAAAAAGTCAGGAAGCAACGAGTGCTAGAGAGGATGTGGAGAAATAGGAACACTTTTACACTGTTGGTGGGATTGTAAAATAGTTCAACCATTGTGGAAGACAGTGGCAATTCCTCAAGGATCTAGGACTAGAAATACCATTTGACCCAGCCATCCCATTACTGGGTATATACCCAAAGGATTAAAAATCATGCTGCTATAAAGACACATGCACACATATGTTTATTGTGGCACTATTCACAATAGCAAAGGCTTGGAACCAACCCAAATGTCCACCAATGACAGACTGGATTAAGAAAATGTGGCACATATACACCATGGAATACTATGCAGCCATAAAAAATGATGAGTTCATGTCCTTTGTAGCGACATGGATGAAGCTAGAAACCATTATTCTCAGCAAACTATCACAAGGACAAAAAGCCAAACACTGCATATTCTCACTCATAGGTGGGAATTGAACAATGAGAACACTTGGACACAGGAAGGGCAACATTACACACTGGGGCCTGTCATGGGATGGGGAGAGTGGGGAGGGATAGCATTAGGAGATATGCCTAATGTAAATGACGTGTTAATGGGTGCAGCACACCAACATGGCACATGTATACCTATGTAACAAACCTGCACGTTGTACACATGTACCCTAGAACTTAAAGTAAAATAATAAAAAGAAAAGAAAATGTGGTACGTATACACAATGGAATATTATGCAGCCCTAACAGAGAATGAGAGAATGAGATCATGTATTTTGCAGGAACATGGATGGAGTTGGAGGCCATTATTTGCACAAACTAATGCTGGAACAGAAAACCAAATACCACATGTTCTCACTTTTAAGTGGGAGCTAAATGATGAGAACATATGGACACAAAGAGGGAAACAGCAGACACTGGGGTCCACTGGAGGGTGGAGGGAGAGAATCAGAAAAAGTGACTAATTGGTACTAGGCTTACTACCTGGGTGATGAAACAATCTGTACAACAAATCTTCATGACACAAGTTTACCTGTATAACAAATCTGCACATGTACCCATGAACCTAAAATTAAAGTTTAAAAAATACTTAATCTTAAAAAATAAAATAAAACAAAATAGTGATTTTTCCAGCCAGAGAATCAAACTTCATAGGTCAAATGCACAGAGGATATCTACATACTAAGAAAGTAGCAAATTTGAAATTCGTTTTTACTCCAACATGGTTAGACATCTTGTTTCTTAAAAGATGAAGTCAATTTTGGACACTGAGAGGACATAGATGTCAGCTTGATCTGCTTGAAAACACTGTATGTCTCTATGGACAAAGTCCCAATCCCAAGGGACCTGATGGTGGCTATTGTACCTACATCAGACAGGTGTTGGAACCACTGAGACAGACACTTCCCACCAGAAACTTGAGACAGTTATAGAAAATACTATTCCAGAGTCTAGAAAAGAGACCCTTAAATTACGGTTAGAGAATACCATAGACAAAGCATTGGGATGGATAAGAAGGAGAGGTATGCCTCACAGGACTGTTTGCAAGTCTCTGTCCCAAGAGCTGTTGATAGACTCAAAGCCATAAAAATGAACATATCCATGTAGCAGGATCCCACTGCCCTAAAACAAAGCTATGCTACTATGAAAAGTTACTGGACTCATATGCCAAATTTATCAACAGATGTCAATGAACAGGGAAGCATTTACTTTGTCTTCTCACATTATCTGAGAAAGAACTATAATTTGTGATCCATTTGGAACTACAAACTGAGACCTGAAAGTCCATAATCGTCTGAGTAGGGTCTATAGATTGTCTGTCATTAATAATCAATAATAGACTTCATTACTTTCCCAAAAAGCTACCCAAATTTTCCTCAATACTGAATCTAATAAGGACTGAGGAGATAACTGGCTGATCTCTGGCCAGACAGACTAATGAGACTCAGATATAACACTCTCTGAGTGATCTTGGAAAGCTGGAAGCAAAGGAGATATATCTCTTTCCCTTGAAGATAAATTCCAACAGCAGGTAAAAAAAAGGCTGATTTCTGCCATCATGGTCAGGGAACCCTCAAGAGCAATCCAGGAGTCCTTGATGAAGATTGTGTCTCTTAATTTATAAATTGGAGTGGAGTATAACTGGAAATAATGTAGCTATTTTACCATTCCTTCCCAGGAGGTGTGCACATCCAGTATTGTTGGGATATATTTGTCAGGACAGCCTTTGTTTCTTGCTTTACTGTGTCAAGGAGGTTTTCCCAAGCTCCTTTCTCTTCAAGAGTTAAAACACTGGAAAGGAGATCAAATGCCTAAAATGCAGGTTTGCTCTTTGAGAAGCTCATCAGTCCTCAACCTCAAGGTTTTCAAGAAGGGACTGCAATGAATTCACATAAAGTCTACTTTGCAGCACCTGCAGAGGAACCTGAAAGATGTATACATGCCCAATACGAAAAAAAAGAGTGGAGACACTGAACTGTAAACAGAGCTCTACTAATAGAGCAGGTAGGCTGGGAACTTGAGATATGAAGAGATTTAGGTGTTCCAGACTAACATTTTGCAATCTTTATAAAGACTGACCCAGCATTAGTGAAAATGGACAATTATAAACACATGAAAATTCCCATAACCACAACTAAGGATGTGCATTCTACAGGACTCTTTCCTTTTTAAAAGGCAAAAATCAACCTAAACTAGCTGAAGAAAAAAAAGATGGGATTTATTAGTTCATGCACTTGGATGAATATAGAGGGACATCAACTTTCGACACTGTTGGATCTACAGACTCATATTGTCCACTGTTTACTGGTTTCTCCATTTTCTAGTTATGCTCTCCTCTTTTAGCAACTTTATTCTGCTGGAAGCTTGTTGCATCCAACCAAGGAAATGGATTCTGGCAGTTCCATACTGTGTGATCCTTACAGTTTGTGATAGACAAAGGAAGAAAGAGGTTCACTCTTTCCTGGAGTCCATATATCCAATCTCCTGGAGACCCTTGGATTGACCCAGTTTAGGACATGAGCATGTCCTTGAACCAATCACCTTGGCCAGGAGAATGAAGAAGTCTGATGGTCAGTCCTGAAGCACCTTTATCTCTGTGACTGGTGGAGAGTGAAATAAGTTCCTAAAACCACCTGAACATGTTCCCCGTAAGAGGAAGCTCTATAGTGGATAAAAGTGAAGATAAACAGTGGGGAAAACCACACTATAACTATCACAGATCCCTGAAGGAAGCTTTTATCTTCCTTCTGGCTTAGTGTCTTTTTCTCTTCTGTGCTCAGACATTGATTTTCTCCTAGTTCTTTCAGATTTTGTTTTACAGAATTAGAACACAAGAGAGGGTGGGGAGGAAGAAGGAAGAGAGACACAAAATGTACAGTAGTGTGATGTGGGGAATTCTGAAAAGAGAGAGGCACCAGATTTGGGAGTGTGTGAGGAAAATGAATGAGAGATAAAGGATGTATTTAAAGTATTACTTTAGATTACATTATGCCTTTCATGTGGTTAAGCAAATAAGTAAGAGAGCTATTCTGAATTACTTTGGGGTTTCTAAATTGTTCCTTTGCCCACTTCAAAAAGATTAGATCCATTATTGTACAAATACTATATTCTATTAGTGTTTACACATCTATTCCTCTACTACATCAAAGTCTCCTTGAAGATAGTGAGGTTATATCTCACATATTTCCATAGTGCTTTGTACACAGAAAGGACTCCGAATTGTATTTGTTGAATGAATGACAAGTTCTTGATGTATGATTTTCTACCCTCAAGGCACTCCAAGAGAGTGGGTCCTTCAAATTTTTAGATAGTTCCATGGCCTCCAATCATAACCCTGCCTTTAAGTAAGCAAGAATTTTCTTTGTACCTTTCAGACATTCATTCTAAAGCATTTTCTCTTTTCATCTAAACTCAAGATAGCTAAGTCAATAATAATCTTTCAGCATCACAGAATTAAAGTAATTCAGACTTAGAAAAGAGCTTGAAATATTGAAACCAATTCCTTCATTTTACCAAGAAACAAATGGGACTCTTTTTAGTTAAGTTGTTTATTTACCATATAGAGTTAATTAGTGACTAAAACAAGGACTTGGTTTCTCAATTCAGCTTCAAAACTGTTTTCATGCATCTCCCTTCCCCCTAAACATTATACCTTCTTAAAGACATGTTCAATTCTCTCCTCTTCAGAATAAATAAGCACAATTGCCTTTGCCTTTCCTATAGTTCCCCATATGCAAAATGTGTGGGAATGACATGAAGTGGTACAATGGACTGAATGTTTGCATTCCCCAAAAGTCATACGTTGAAACCCTAACCACTACTTCTATAGTATTAGGAGGTGAGGACTTTGAGAGTTTATTAGATCATGAGGGTTGAGGCCTCATAAATGGAATTAGCACCCATATAAAATGGACTTCAGAGAGCTACCTTGCTGCCTTTCCACCAGGTGACAACATGATGAGAAGAAAGTAGTCGGTGTCCCCAAAAGGGGGCAAGACCCTGACTGTGTTCCCACCCTGATCTCAGGCTTGAAGCCTCCATAATTGTGAGAAATTTCTGTTGTTTAAGCATCTCAGTCTACAGTAATTTATTATAGCAGTCTGAATTGATACAGACTGATAGTATAAGAACATAGCTTTAGAGTCTGAGAGGTCTTGAGTCTGCTTCTTTAATGCTGTATGATTTGGCATTGGCAAAAGTTTGCTTATCTAAAAACTGAGTATAATAATACTCATAGGTACTGGACATCTATAAGGTACGGAGTTGTGAGCGTTGAAGAGAAAAAACACCTAACACATCATAGGCCCTGAACAAGTACTGGGTTTTTTCCCAAGCCCACACCTCTATCCATAGCCAAATAATATTTGTGAAATACTCTGAGACATATATAAGCCTATGCTGAAATTTACAATTTTAGCTCAATGAAGTAAATTTTGTTGGAAGTTGCAATATCAAGAGATTTAGATACTCTATGCCAAATTAACAATTATTATTAGTTACTAATACTTCTTGGCTAACTCATAGTCTCATAGCACTAATGAAATGAAACCTTCCTTTTATTGATTTTTATCATGAGAATTTATTAGCATCAAACATGTGCAGTAGCCCAGACTGCAAAGTACTCAATGGGGTCTTACTGGATTTACTTAAAAGATAAAGTTATTTTGTCGGCAATAGAAATAGAGATTAGAAACTAAGTAACAAACTCCCCTTTTCAAACATTAGCACCTAATTTACAATACCATGGCAGCAAGGACAGCAGTCTTGTAGATAAAAAGTAATTTGATAAAATAATGGCTGCCATTTTTCTACTGCAATTGGTCTGCAACATAATTTATAGGAACCATATTTAACCTCTTCTTGATGACAGGTAATGGAAAAAATTTCAGCAGCAAACATTTATAGCATGCTAAGAACATTTGGATCAGTACAACTAAGTCATTTTTAACTGTTTCCTCAAATTTTTTTCAAGTTTTACTCCATTTCATCCAAAAAAGGACAAAGGTTGATTATTTTTTGAAATCTTTGCTCAAAGCTGAGATTTTTAGATTAAAAATAGCAATAAAATTATTATGACTCTATATTGTAAGGATATTGGTTCATCTGCTACATTGAGACGTTCATAAATTAGTCTACAGTTTATCACCATGAACATTAAAGTATGCAATACAAAATTACACATGCAGCAATTCTGAAACGTGACTCACAGAGTTTTTCTAATTAACATCATGTCCTGTTTGCTTCAAATAAATTCTGAAGATCTTTAAAGATATCACAGAATGTGAAGTATGATATTTAAGAATAAAAGTGAGATCAACCATCTAAAACATGCAGAAGAAATATGACTTTTAAGCTCCTGAGTTGAGTTGATTAAATGTCTTGAATCCTAAATTTAGCTATTACGTTTTGGGAATCAAAGAATAAAAATAATAGACAATTGCAATAACTGTCATTTTTAGCTACTCATATCATCCTTTCACTCATATTTTGTATGGATCCTAAGTTTTCCTTACTACTTCAATTACTTGTTTTTCCATCTTGCTTTTGGAATTATGAGGATAATAATAAGAAGTGGATAGTTTGGACCTTTGATCTTGAAATTTTTTTACTACTGATAGGGATCACATCACTAGTGTAATGTGATAGGCTGTCACATCTCTATGCAAGATAATAGAAAAGAGACCATTTAAATACCAAAAGTTAGAAGTTTAAACTACTGAATAATTTTAAAAGTGACAATTACATTGTATAAATATGTAGTAGACAACTCAAGTTGTGCTATCACTGTGCTGTTAATGTTTAACTGTTCCAGAATAATTCTAACCATTAAAATTAACTTCTTAGAAATTGCTCCCAGAAAAAGACAACAGGCTGTGTGTTGAGCATAGTCAAAGAAGTTGGCATCATTTTTCTATAGCTGAAGAACACCTATGCATTCCATCTAAAGACACTATTCCAGAATATTTAGATAAAGATCCATATATTCATTCTCTCAATAATGCTCAGTGGAGAACTTCAATGTTCTGAGCACCATTCTTGAAGCATGAGAGTCAGTTGAAAGCTACATGTGTGGCACTTTCTTTCATTCTGGTAGAGACTATAGACAGAAGGAGGGGCTATGCAATATATGGGTACGTGTGCTGAAGCAAAATAAAGCAATATTTTCCATTTTAGAACATTTAGATTAATATTTTCCAGGATAATTACATTTTAGAAAATTCAGATTAATATTTTCCAGGATAATTAGAGAAAGCATCATTAAGGAAAAGACTTTGGAGGAACAATCTGAATGTAAATATCTAGGGAAAGAGCATGCCAGACAGACATAATAGCATGCCCCAAGGTCCTGAGGCAGGATATTACAAGGAAATGTCAAGGAATAAACCAGACTAATGCTAATTAAAAATAGAATGCCATATAGTTTTATATTCTTCCTCTCTTTAATTGAGTTTTGACAGCAACGTTTTAAAACAGACTGAAGAAATAGGTAGTTTGGATCAATTTCCCAGGCACAATTAGGCCAATATATAGGCCCTGAATGTTGAAGAAAAGGATTCTGATAGGCCAACTAATCATTAAATACTCTGTAATTATCCTTGGCCACTTTTATAATAAAATGAAATTGCTTTGTGCATTGACCAATAATAAAAAACTGTACTCTTGAATTCTTCTTCTCATATAAAACATAATTTGGGAAAATGATGATTCAATTGTCTCTAAGCTAATAGAGTTTGAAATGTGTCTTTCAAACTTGGGCCACAATTTGGAAGTAATAAAAGGATAACCATCATGAGAGAAGCATAAAAAAGAGAATTAATTTATGATAATAACTTGACAAAGATCACGGTGTACCGCTCAAGAAAAACACTGTGTGGTTTTTCTGCAGTGAGATCTTCCCTTGGAGTTTTGTTCAATTTGACCTGTGAGAAACTCAGGGAAATGAGGCTGAACTTGGTTAACTATGCTGGAGGTGCTGATGGACGGATATGTAAAGAGACAAAGCTTGTCATGTACATTCCTCAGCAAAGCTCTCCAGGCTTTCTAGAGAATTTATCGATAACTAAAACTGTTTCCTTTGGCACCATAGTTTGCCATCTCAAGGAAAAAATTTCCACACTGACTTTTCTACTAGCAGGTAGACCAAAAAATATGCTAATAAGATTTATTGTACTTTATCCAATAAGCATATTAATAAGATTTTCTACTCTCAAATTAACTATAGTTTTTTTAAATCCCCCTCAGTCCCTCTCTTTCAATTCTGTTTTTACCTTTGTCATTTGACTCAGTCTACAACTAACTTTCTAACATTTGAGTGAACAATTTTCATTCAAACTAACTGTGAGACTGCAAAAGTACCCAACTAAATGTCTCTGAGTTATTCTTTAATTTATCTAAACTTTGAAGCATTGTTCTTAATCTCAATTGATTCTTCAAGAATCTGATAAAAGTTATTGACTCTCTCCAGAAAAATGCAACACATCCAACCACACCAAATTTTACAGATTCACAGGCTTCCTGAAGAGTCCCGTTGTGTCTAAGTTCCCCAAGGTAAGAAGCCCTGGCTGATAGGAACTTATAATCTTTTCCAGGACATCCAGAAAAAGCTTTAGAGATGTTTACAGGTAAGACAGAAACTCACCCTCAAAGTCATTTGCAAATATTAGCCCTTCCCATTCTTTCTAGCACGAAACCATACAATGGGCAAACTATCTCCACATCTGTCCTGAGCCTTTCTTGAATATTTGATAAGACCCACTTTCAAGAACGCAATGTGTCTAAATTGTTATATGAGCTGACTAAGCCTTTGAATGACTTCTATTGACATGCTTATGACATTTCCAGATAGTTTTGCCTAATAGTTCTAGTTTCCTACAGGACTTTGCCAAATAATAAAGTCAATATTATCAGCTTTGTTTCTTTAATCAAGTCTAACTATGTCATACATACTTTTTGTTACACATAATTAGAATTGCTTCTTTCAGACAGCACATGAGAAATATTATCAAAGCCCAAGAAATTCTCCAATGAAAGGACAAGATTCTCACTGCACCTGGGCAGACTTCTCTCTTCCAGCCTTACCTCTCAATTTTAGCACAGGCCCAGCTGGATGACAAGACACATAACACTTAAACTGGAAATGATCATTTTTTTTGTGCTCAACAATATCAATATACCTTATCGAAGTTCAATAACTTATCATATGTGAATCTACACTGTGAGTATTTGCCTATATTGAAGTTGAGATTATCTTCAAAAAGCAGAATCCTACTTTGCGTGTTCATTTGCCTTGAAAAAGTAAGTAACTTTAGTGCTTTCCAATGCTTATAATGCATCCTATTTGTTAAAAATTGAATAAATGATAAATAATCAATGTGTGTGTTCTAAATGCTGTTCACTATCAAACTGAGTCTGGCCCTTATTTAAAGATATCCTGTGTAAGTAATTGCATCCCTCGATACCTGATTTAAAAAAAATAGTTGAAGTAACCGGAGTCCAAAAACCCTCAGCCAGTTCACTATTACAGCTTAGTGTTGAGGAGCTATTCGCCAGAGAGGTTCAACATGTCTTGTGACAGTTTTCCTCTGGACTATCTTTCCCAAGAATGATTATATGGTGAACATATTGGAAGTTAAAGATAGTGTCTTCCTCTGGGGCAGAGAGCAGAATATTTCTTAGTGACCAGAATAATTTTTTAAGTCTCCCTTCAGAACAAAGTTTTGGCAAATTGGCCAGAAGTTTCTTTATAAGACTGGGGCTCAGGGATCCTCAGCTGTGATGCAGACCCACTGTGTGCACACCATTCATCTAGGCCACTCCACATATCCTCATACGACTTGGAGGACAAGAGGAACAAAAGGGACATGAAGCTCAAGCCGTTTGCTATGCCATGAGCAATATATCCTTTTTCTCTGATCCAGGTGTCTCATGTCTTCTGCCAGTACTGTAACTGTGGCAGACTTACTCGTTAGTTTGCAAGCAGGGCACAGTTCTTGACACTGAGCTAAATAAGCAAAGGCAATCAGGGTAGACAAGAATATCTAGGAACTTCAACATCTGGCCAGGATGAAGTAATGGGCCAAATTTATCTTCATGCCTAGAACACTGGGAAAAAAAAAAATATATGAAGACAATGGTTGTTAGACATTGGACATCAGGTAGTATAAGACAGTGCTCTCCGAAAGAAGGGAGATAAAGGGCCTGTAAGAGTGTCCAAGCTGAATGGAGAAGAACCCAGGGGGAGCCCAAAAATATCCCTAAGTTAAGGACATAGAGTTGAGAAATGAAGGAGCGGAGGGCAATTAGAGTGTGCAAGGCAGAGTAGAGGGGAAGAGATGGCTGCACAAAGAAAGAATTCTAGATACCTGCAGAGGATTTGTCTCAAGTCATCAAATGAGTCCTGATCCATGTATTTGTGTGAAGAAACTACCAAAGGCAGAAAGAAGAACCACCTTCCTACAGTGATCGTCTATGCCTCTCTCTCTCTCTCCCATCCCTCCCTTCCCTCCCCTCCCCATATTGTATATCTTGCTCTTTCTATTCTGGGAGATTTTCTACTCTACTCTTTGACTTTAATTTCTGATCTATTTACCATGTTCTCATTGTTAGTTTTACAATAATATCCTTAATTTTTAAGAGTTCTTTCTTGGTTTTGCTTTTATGAGATATTGACCTTGTTTCCTCAGTCCTTATCTTCTTTATCCTGGAGCTCACACAGGACAAGGATAACAGCCAGATTGAAAAACTCATAATGGTTAGAGTCTCTGGTAGAGTACTCAGAGGAGAATTGCCTTAGTAATGGAGTAAAATAAGTCCTAAATTAACACTGCTCTGGACCTACCTAACAAAGTTTAAACACAAGCCTCAAAAGGCTCGAATTATTTCCAAGTAGCTTAGCTGCATCCCAGAATAAAATTCAAGAATATTTATAAGAATATAAAAATATCCAGCATCCAACAAGGTAACACTCTGGCATCCAATCAAAAGTAACAAAGCATGCAAAGAATCAGGAAAATACAACTCATAAAGCAGCAGCCAGGGAAATCCAGGAATATCCTTCCTACTCAAAATGTGGTTCACAGATCAGTAGCATTAGCATCACCTGGGAGCTTATTAGAAATGCAGAAAATCTTGGGCCCTGCCTCAGTGCTGCTGAATTAGAATTTGCATTTTATTAAGATCCTCTAGGTGAAAATATACACATTAAAGTTTGAGAGTCACAGAACTAAAACTGCTTACTCAGAGACTTCTATAAAGAATGAGGATGTGGGGAAAAAAAAAAAAACATACTTTTCAAGTACATTCTAGGGTGGATTTCTTTAAGTTTCTTAAAGTCCTAAAAGTCTGTCGTAAGTCCAAATTACAATCCAAAGCAGAAGTGTGAGAAGCATGCCAAGCTCACAGTGAAATCAGTAAAATAGTGGAAGCATGTCATTCTAAGACAGCCCAACAGACCATTTTATACTCTCCACATGTTCAGAAAGGAAGAACAACACATCACAGGACGAAATGGAAACGTTACCTGACTTCTTTTTAAGTCTGGATAGACTTGGTCTTTAAACAGATTTCAAAAATCATCCATGCTGTTTCTACAACAAAAGAGCAGACCATATTGTTGATAGCATATAATAGTACTAAAAACAGAGAGAATGTGTAGTGATGAATCACCCAGAATTTGGCAAATACATCCTGAGTTCTTTTTTATGTGCTAAAAAAAAAAAAAACTCCTGGGCCTTGTCATGCCTCGTCAGTTTTCTACATCAACTTGACTTGCAAGGGTAAACCAGTTTCATGGCTTGAACTAGTTCTCATCTCCAGGATTGAATATTTGCTTACAAAACTGTTCTTCTGTGTTAGACCATAATTGTAACTGCCTCTGTGCTACCAGATTATCAGCATTGACGTGAAATTTGTGCTGGATAGAAATAATGCTTCTTCATTTTTGCCACTTAGGCAGTTCAGTTCCTTCCCTAAACAGAAGGATAATTAAAGGAAAGCAGACAAGAATGAAACATGTCCAGAGCAAGTGCCTCCTTGCCAAGATTAGACTGTATTAAGAACACATCAGCCAGCTAAGTAATTTAGAATCACATTTTGAGACACAGTTCACAAATGCAAACCCTAAGCCTCTTTTCCAATTACTATAAGCTGCATATACACTCACCTCAGAGAGTGTGAAAATGCAAGTCACCTGTCTGAAAGGAGGGGCAATGGCTCAGCACAATCCAGTACCACTCCTGGAAAACATATTCCAGGTGTGCACCATAATTTCTGCCAAACTAGGAAGGGAATGTACTTGGGGACATTCTTATTTCATATTCAGATTCAGATCACAGAGGCTGACATGTTTATAGAACACTTTCCCGAAAGAATCAGTCGTGCCTAAACAAAAATATTGTTTATGGTAGTCAAATGATTTACTCACTCACCACCTCCTTCCCATATCTGGAGACCTAAGAAGAATTTTTATTTTTCTTATGATTTGAATAGAAAAGCACATTCTTATTTCAGTAGCCAAAACACTGGTCTTCTTCAGGTCTCGAGAGCCATCATCAAAACTGACACTAATTGGCGTTATTGCTGACAGCACAGAGTGACAGGGTAGGCTCTGCAGATGAAGCACCATTCATTCCCGGTTGTACATGTAGCTCACTCATGGATGGGGAGATTCAGGGAACCCTACAGCTGAGCCTGCCCTTGTCATTCATGCTCTGTCAAGACAAAGGACGATAGGCCTTTTGATGCAGCACTTCCTCCAAACACTATTTACTGTCTTTGACTCTGTGCACTTTGCTTCCCTTCCCAAGCTGAACTGAAGGGTTGGAATTCAAAGGCACTGAAAGCTTGACTCTAATCAGTGATCCACGCATGGCAAGTGCTGAGAGGCCCATGGCTGCACTCACAGCTGCATTTGGAATTTATGACAGCAGCTCAAGACCGTTATACTAATGAGCTCCATATAACGGAATGCATTTTCCAGCCCAAAGAATCACCACACACCTGAGTGATAGGAATCTTCTTGTGCTCCATTGTTGCTCATTCATGGTGTATACAGCAAACTCATCTCACTGCTGATTCTGTTTTATTTACACCCTTCTTATCTGCTTCTTAAATAGAACTCAGCTTATTTCCACTGGAGTTCTCATATTCCATACCTATGTGACTGTGTTTGAATTGTAATATTGTATAAGAAAATTTGCATGATAAATCCAAAGGAACATAGACTCTTTGCCTGGGCTTTTCTTGCACGTCGAGCAGAATTTGTTCTTGATAGGGCATGATCTTAAGACAGTTTATCTATAGATATACTTATTAAATAAAACATATAGAAAAAATATCTTTGAAAAACCTTTTATGTACAGAATGAAGATCTGTAAAATAAGGAGAATAATTTCAAAATCAAGTACTGAGCAGTCACTAAAAAATAGATATGCATGGAAATCCATAATAAATGCATAAATATGGTACCTTGAAGAGAAAAGGTATAATGCACTTGTATGTACTTGGGTTTCTTTTTTCTTATCTGTCTTTTACCTGTACTGAGCTCATAGAATAGCAAAGATTTCATGAGTCATTTCAGAAGTCCCTCTAGTCATCCCACTGCCTTCGTATATAATATGGCAGGTGAGGGGAACAAGGAAATCTCAGTAGAAACCCAGTGTTTACCACATGTTTCTAGTCTACTACACATAGCCAATCACACTTGGAAGAGTATTTTACCTTCTGATAATTGCCAGGCTTAGGATCATGCTAAATCCAGAGAAGAAGAGACAGTTATATTGAATATGTGTTTCTTGAGCTCACCCACTTAAAGCCCATGAATGAGGGAGAAGTCAGACCAACATATAAATTAACCACCCAAATAAAATAAAGTAACTAGAATGGTTAGGAATGCTTTCAGCCAAACTCATAATTAAAAGGCACAGTGGAACTTTACATCAAAAACAAATATTCATATTAAAAAACAGACTGTTGCTGAGAGAAATATATCTGACACTCAACATCCAACTGTACAGTGCAAGTGATTTTTCAAACATGGTCATCAGCAGAGCTAACTTAGGCATTCTGGATTACTCAGTAATAGTTGAAAGTTAATATCCCAACACCCAAAACAAAGATAGTCAAACACTTTACCAAATGTCTAGGCAAAACTGAGGAAGAAAAGACATAGGAAGTGAGATGTTAAGTACATTTTTGTAAGTTAGCATCCCACGTAGCATCTTACACATTATTTCATTAATTCTTGTTGATTAATAATAAAGACCTTAGAAAGGCACAAAAAGCTCTATCAAGCAGTCTAAAATGATTTACCTCAAGGCAAGGAAAATGGTTAATTCTAAGGTTGAGATTAAATCCTAGAGATCAAAATTCAACTTCTCATTTTTCTTATTGAAAAATGTAGGTCTTGGGTGGCAAAGGAGCTTCCCCAAGGTCATTCAGTTAGTTAGCTTGCCAGAAATGTGCAGTTTCTTCAGAGATTCAAGTTTTCCTTTGCTCTTGCTGTATACCAGGACTCCACAAGATACTGCAAATACCAAGGTGGTATTCTTGCCTTCATGAGGAGTATAATCTCTACGGAAGACATTGAAAATAGCTACAGCAATGGATAGTAACAGAGAGTGGACTTCAGTACAGACCCCAAAGAGAGCACATGCCATGATGGCAGTGACACAGACTGAGGACATCCACCTGGTGGGGGACAGAATTGGTTAGAAAGGAGAGGACTTCAAGGGAGCAAGGAGAAGGAACAGCTGAGACAAACTACCCAATCTCAAAACTAGCCTCAAATGAAGCACAAATTGAGATGCATCCTATTGAAATAATCAAATACATTATTGGTGACATGAATATTTATTGAGTGATTTCTCTGGGCCAACACCCTGCAGGTATTAGGGATTAGCAGTGAATAACTAAACACAGCCTCTCTCCTAAGTGTTTCACAGCAACAGTGAAAGCTAATCTGAAACAAATAGAAAAGCAATTGGATTGCCATTGACTTTAGTGTTCCCTGAGAAACCAATGACTTCTACAGAATGGCTATAAAATCTGTCTCTACTCATCTTCTTCTATGCTTCATCCTCTAATGTCAAGAACCTCTGACAGTTTTACAGAATTCTGCTGCAAGTTTCCTGACAACATCACCTTTGAGATAAGGGGACTAATTGAGCTACTGTCTATAGGAATCCATGAAAGAGATCTGGGGTCATGAACAAAGTTTTTGTGTATAGATATGACCAACCAGGCTGGTGGCCGCTTATAGCCAGGCAATCAGTGAGAAATTTCAGGATTGGTGGCTCACCTCTCTACTTCTCAGCAAAGGAAGTTCAAAATAATATTGGCTTCAAGACCTCCAAAGGAGAGCTCTCTAGAAAATCACCTGTAGAGTGGAATTTTTGCTAGATACAAGCCATAAGTTATCATTGAATGCATGTGGCAAAGGCTACCAAGTTGACTGGCATCTACAGAACCCTTTCTGATTGGTCCCTAGTGTTTGAGGGGTAGGAGCTAAGAATTATCTCTGATGACTATGTCTTTAATAAATGCAGCCAACCAGAAGGTGAAGGTGAATATCAAGAATGTGTCTCAATATTGCAACATGTGGCCCCTAGCATTTGCAATGCTCAAAGTCAATCCGTAAACTCTTAATAACCCATAAATTTTGTCTAGAAAGAGCCCTAAAGACCTTTGGGAAATTCATAAAGGATTTAAAGCTAAAATCCATGCCCAAGTGCAACTCCAATAGCCGAAATCCCTGATGTTCTGCTCTCATTCTTACCCTCTCAGCATTTCAGAGACAGATGTCTGGGCAGGGTAACCTCTGATTAAGAAATTCCTAATGAGTGGTAAAAAAATAAATTAATATAATACATTAAAACCAGAAGGTCCTATACAGAAGAGGTGGTGTGCCTTAAAAACGAAACTAGGGGCCGGGCGCAGTGGCTCAAGCCTGTAATCCCAGCACTTTGGGAGGCCAAGACGGGTGGATCACGAGGTCAGGAGATCGAGACCATCCTGGCTAACACGGTGAAACCCCGTCTCTACTAAAAAATACAAAAAACTAGCCGGGCGAGGTGGCAGGCACCAGTAGTCCCAGTTACTCGGGAGGCTGAGGCAGGAGAAAGGCATAAACCCGGGAGGCGAAGCTTGCAGTGAGCTGAGACCCGGCCACTGCACTCCAGCCTGGGCGACAGAGTGAGACTCCGTCTCAAAAAAAAAAAAACTAGGGATGGCTTTGGAAAACTTGTAGCCGGGATAACATGTTCATTCAGAGCAAAGTTCAACAAAGGAGGACAAAGCAGGCAGAGTCTAGAAAAACCCCATCTTCCTAGCGTGCCTGAGTCAAGTAAGGAGAGAAATGTGCTATTGCTATTAGGATTCTTGGTTTTACCATGTCTCTGGCCAGGAGGGGATATGAGTGGAGGAGTGGTGAGTTGTCAAGAGACAAGTTCATTAAGTTTTATCTGACCTAGAGGTCGATTTTAATGGAAACTCATACCCCAGGGTCTCAGATGGGAAGCTGTCTGCGGTTTTGAGCACTTTTTGATTTGAATATAAAAGAAGACTAAGAAATGAGACAAGACTCTATGGAAAAATAAAAGAATTCTATATTAATTTAGACCAGACTTTTCTTTCCCTGAATGTAGAGATAAGTTGCCAGGAACCCTGTCAAAACAAAAATGTAATAAGAATTATGATAAGAAAAGTATAGTGAGCTCTGCAAATATATCACAGGGGGGCCTTCCAAGACATAAAGTCATTCCTGAAGAGATGACATTTAAACTAGATCCTAAAGATGAGGAGGAATTAGTCTTTTGAAGGGAGAGGGCAAAGTGGTAATATCCCGGGCAGAGGAAGCACCATGTGGAAAGGCCCTGAGATAAGATAAAACAGAGTACATTCAAGGCATGAAAAAGTTCCGTGTGATAAACGTGAGAGACCGAAAAGAGATGAGGTCAACACTCTGGACAGGGTGGAGGTGGCAGACCTTCCATGCTAGATTAAAAGATCTTGACTTTATCTCGGGACAAAGAGAATCAACAAAAGCATTTTAAGTATAAAACTTAAATTATGACATTTTATAAAGTAGCCCTAACTAAAGAATGGAGAATGAATTTAGGAGGAACATGATTGGAACCAGAAAGGTGAGTCAGTGGCTACTGCAGAACTTCAGAGGAGAGATGATGACCAGGATGAAAGAAGTGGCAGTGGGGCTCTGAAGAAAGGGATAATTCATGTATTTAACTATATACTTGACATCTCCTTCTTGAATAGATCAATCTTAGTGTCTCCTGACGCAAAGCATATCCAAAATCCTAATAATGAGCATCAGTCTTCCCAAGTTCCATGAAAAGCATAATCATCCTCCTAGATGTAGAAGTCAGAAAACTTAGAGACATAGAAGATTCTTCTCTTTTCTTGATTTTGGCTGCCATACCCTTCCCCCTCTGATCTGTTCACAAATCCTGTTAATTCTACCTCCAAAACTGATTTTGCATTCTCCTGGTTTGAATTGGAAACAGAGTCTGAGAGATTTGTATGCAAGGGGTTTACTGGGGGTGTACTCAGGAGAATATATGCAAGGGAACAGGAAAGCAGGATGACAGTGGGAGCAGCTGAACTGCAATGCAGTGGTGACACAGGCCTCAACTGATTCCATAGGAAGCTATGGAGCTAGGATGGTCTTTCAGGGTTGTCCTAAATTAAGGAAAGGGCCTTTGTACTTCCTTCTCATTGAGCAGATAATGGGGGTGGCCAACCCAGAGGCATGATCTTGGATGAGGCACTTCCCTTAGGAAAGGACAAGTCTTGGAGGTGGACTAAGCTCTGGGTTGTTGGCAGCCTGCTCTCCCCAGAGCTGAGGGAATGAGTGCCTCAGTCCTGAGGGGAATCTGGGTTGGACAGCACAGCTTCTACCACATCAAAATCTATCTTCCTCCTTCTTTACTGCTACTACTTACATTATTCAAGTCATTATAATATCTCACCTTGAAAATGTATGATAACCTCTGAACTGGTTTTCTCTGCCTCCACTGATGATGCCCTCAAAGCCATTTACTACCAAACAACCAGAACTATCTTTTTGAAATGTGAGACTAATCATGTCACTTTCCAATATTCAATGACCTCACTGCAATGAAAATGAAATCCAAACTCCTAATCCTGCCTATGTCTACTACTTACTGATGTGCCTTAAAGCCAACTTCTCTCTTAACAGGCAATTCCATTAGCTTTGAGCTACCTGTATCAGCAAATGCATTGATTCCACTTGCTTTCTTAAACTACACCTTGACCAACTCTTGAGACCCTTCAAACTCAACTACATGCCAAATTATGCCTGATCTTGGGAAAAAAGAAGGAGAATTAGACAAAAATATAGAAATTAAAAGAAGAGTATAAAGTTGGATATGGAAAGGGACATAAAAGGGGGAGAAGAGCAATCTAAGAGAGAAACAAATCTTTGCCCCATGAAGAGCAAGCAATGAAGACTCAATTCTGTTTTGAGGGTACAGACCCCATGGGAAGCAGCCAGTGACTTCACTAATATTACCTTTGACCATCCACAGATGCTGATTTGCAAGTACATGTTGTAAGAGTAGCATAAAAACATTGCCATTCTGCAGTACTGGAATTCCAGCAATCCCTCATGCTTCATGTTTTCATTGGTTCCAAATGCATACATTTAATTTCATATCACAAGGCTACAACAGACTGTTTACACAAAAGACATCTGTGTTTATGTCAACTTACAACTAACCTTGTTTGCTTTAAGTGTGATATTATGGATAATCCTAAGCAGTGATAAAACTACATTCACAAACACATGACTTTTATTGTTACATAAATTTTTGGCTGTGGATTTGCCTTTCTTAAGTAAATATTCTAGAAGTTATCTATGATTCACTAGTGGTTACAATAATGCTTACAGGTTATAGCAATAAATACTCTTTTTTATATTACAAATGAGAAAACAGAAGTCCACAGAGTCACAGTGACTCACCTGAGTCACATGCTTACTGAGTGATGGAGCCAGAATTCGCAATTCCCAACGCCCTGTTCAACGCACTCAATAGGAGAATGAACCAAAACTGCTCACATGGGATGTTTCTCATGAGCCAGTGATTTCCAGACTAAGATAATTTAGTCTGTTGGTGGCTTTTTTGACATTACCCCCACAAGATGACTTAAACAGTTTTTTAGAAAAATTTTTAAAACTCTTTCAGATAACTGGGAAAATTTCAAGGTACAGTATAATAGTTGAGAAATATAGATGTGTAGTTATTGTTCACTTAGTCGCCTAAGTATATTCTCAGCTCTTTTCCTCTCTGCTTTGTCACTGGGATACTGGACCAACTGGTTCACATCATCTGAGTTCCTTTGCAGGCTGGCTTAAGTAGGGCATGGCTAATGGGCATCATCAGGAGGAAGCCAGAGCTGGGGAAAAAAGGGAGATCAGTATATTTCTTCTCCTTGCACTCTATGCTTTGGACTACCTTTCTGCCAAGTTATATTCCTCCAGGACTACAACTAATATTAAGCTAATTCCTTCTCCAAAGCGCCAATTCTCACCAGGTTTAAATAAGGCCATTTTCCCTTCAACCCTAGGGACTGTAATGGCTTCCCTTGCTGCTAGGTTCTGGGTGCCTCCACATCCCTTGTTGGTTTCCTTAATATTAATCCTTTCTGGGGGGATTCTTAAACTAAATGATTCACTTTTTTTCCCTTGGAACTTGCCTGACACATACATAGGGAAATGGATTATTTATGTGAAGGTGACTCAAATGTTCAGCCGTGAAGCTGCAAAGGTATATACATAACCGTAATTAGCTGAATCTTTATTAGAAACACCAACTGGAAATAGCTTTAAGTTTACTTCGGAGATATTGCCTGTGCTTTTCATCATAAGGACTGCCAGCAGTAGGTCTATGAAGACTCGTTCAGGTGAGGGAGAAAAAAAACAGAGAGAAATAAATTCAGATGTGAAAGTATCACCTCTCTCCCTAATCTGGGACTTACGAAGCCATTGCAGTTCACATCTCAGAAACACCAGCCAAATAGCAGTAGTATTAATTATATATAAAAACATGGTGTTATCAGAAAATGCCAGAACCCTGTCTGAAAAACTGCTACATTCCTGCAAATCCCTGACAGCTCAATTTGATGCTAAGGTGTTTCCAACCAAAACAATGGCTTAATCACTCCATTACAAGTAATATTGCTATATTAACTGATAAGGCTTACAGCGTACTATCCCTTATCCCTGGCAGCAGCATACAGGTCAACCTATGAAAGGGTGACTCCCAAGAATGTAAGTCATAAATCCATGCTTAGAGAAACTTCCAGCTTCAACAGTTCCTGCATTTCTCAGTGACTGCACTCACTTGAAGATTCGGAGACACAACATTGATATTTTATGTATCATTTAGGGGCACTTATAAGCCAGCACTGCCACTACTGGGTCATCTTCCAGAATGCACAACTTATGGAACTGCCTATATCTGAAACACTTTTCTTTAGAATGCCAAGAAATGACCATATTAAAGACATCTAAGCCTTACTCATGCAGACTGCTTGTATTTTATATGAATTTCTTTCATATTTCGTCACCTAAAAATTATATGACTTAGTTGTCATTCCCTATCTGGTTATTATTTGTTTGTTTGTTTACTTGTTTGCTTGAATTATGGAAACTAAGGCTCAGAATAGTTAAGAGCTTGCCCTAGGTCAAACACAGCCTAAGGCAAAGCCTGGGTAAAGAAAGATCTTCAGACTCAAAGCCCAGTGCTCTTTCCCTTCCACCACAGCTGCTTAAACTGTGTTTATTCAAAAGCACATGATCTCTTGTAACAGAAAAATATATCCTTCTTTCATTATACTTCAAAACATGTCCTTTATTAGATTCCTCACCTTCTCCATTCCTATTACCATATTCCCAACTACCATCCTCTCTCCTGGACTCCTCCAATAGTCCCTTAATTCATCTCCCTGCTTCCACCCTCACCTACCCTTACTTCCATGGCCCAGAAGCCACACAGCAGCAAGATACATTTTTTTTTTTTTTTTTTTTTGAGACGGAGTCAGGCTCTGTCACCTAGGCTGGAGTGCAGTGGCCGGATCCCAGCTCACTGCAAGCTCCGCCTCCCAGGTTCATGCCATTCTCCTGCCTCAGCCTCCCGAGTAGCTGGGACTACAGGCACCCACCACCTCACCCGGCTAGTTTTTTGTATTTTTTAGTTGAGACGGGGTTTCACCATGTTAGCCAGGATGGTCTCGATCTCCTGACCTCGTGATCCACCCGTCTCGGCCTCCCAAAGTGCTGGGATTACAGGCTTGAGCACCGCAGCCGGCCGCAAGATACATTTTAAACTTAGGTTGTGTCACTACCCTGACTTGAAAGCCCGGTGTTTTCCCATTGCACAAAGATCCAAACTCTTTGCCTGGCATACACTACTCTTTGTGATCTGGCTCCTGCCTGCTGCTCTGAACTCCTCTCCAGTCACCACTATTTGCCAGGCTTCAGCCACTTTGGTCTACTTTCCAGCCTGGAAATAAGCCAAGCTCATTCACACCACAGGGTACTTGCCCTTATTGCTGCTGAGGTCCAGAATGCCTATTCCCCGGGCCTCATCATGACTTGCTCTTGCTCACCATTTAGATCTCAAGTCCAAAGTCACATCACCTCTTCCCTAATCACTTTATCTAAAGAAGTTTCTTGCTCTATCCCAGGTACTCTATCCCATTACTTGGCTTTATTTTCTTTCAATACACATTACTCTTGAAGATCCTACTCTTACATACTTTTTGTTTAATTTTGAGGTAGACTGGGTGATATGCAGCAAAGAGTCAGTCTTTCCCACAGCACTCCCACTTGGAAGTGTGTACTTCCCCAGTCCCTTGAGACTTGGTCATGTGACTTGCTTTGGTCACCAAAATATGGCTGGAAGTGACAATGAACCTCAACGGGCATGGTAAGTCTCACCAGCCCTCTTGTGCTCCTGAGACCTTCCCTCACAATGAGAAGAGTTTGAGGTAACCACCGCCCCTTCAACTGAGCTGCTGGAATCGCAAGCATATGGCAAGGGTCAGAACCCATCCAAAGCATCAAACAGATTAACCCCAGCTGATCCCAGATGTGCACGCAGGAAATCAATCTTGTTTCTTTAAGCCACTGAGAATTTGCTGTTCTTTGTTGCCATAGTGAGAGGTGAAAATGTGCTAGCACCCCTCACTCTCAGCGCCTTCTCGGCCTCCGTATCCACTCTGGCGGCGCTTGAGGAGCCCTTCAGCCTGCCACAGTGCCGTGGGACCCCCTCTCTGGGCTGGCTAAGGCCAGAACCGCCTCCCTCTGCTTGCCAGGAGGTGTGAAAGGAGAGGCGCAGGCAGGAACCAGGGCTGCGAGCGCTGCGCTCGGGGGCTAGTGCGAGTTCCAGCAGGCACCCGGGCGGGCTCCACGGGTAGTGAGGGGCTTAGCACCCGGGCCAGCAGCTGCGGATGTTGCGCCAGGTCCCCCAGCACTGCCTGTCCACATGCACCACGCTTGAATTCTCACTGGGCCTTAGCTGCCTCCTCGCTGGGGCAGGGCTCTGGACCTGAAGCCTGCCATGTCTGAGCTCCCCGCCCCTCTCCGCCCCCCGCCGCCAGCGGCGGGCTCCCTCGCCAGAGACTCCCAGACAGGCGCCACCCCCTGCTCCGCGGCGCCTGGTCCTATCAACCGGCCAAGGGCTGAGGAGTGCAGGCGCGGCTCAGGACTGGAGGGCAACTCCACCTGCAGCCCTGGTGCAGGACCCACTAGGTGAAGGCAGCTAGGCTCCTGAGTCTAGTGGGGACTTGCAGAACCTTTATGTCTAACTAAGGGGTTATAAATAAACCAATCAGCACTCTGTGTCTAGGTCAGGGTTTGGAAATACACCAGTCAGCACTCTGTGTCTAGCTCAGGGTTTGTAAAGACACCAATTGGTACTCCGTATCTAGTTAACCTAGTAGGGACTTGGAGAACTTTTCTGTCTAGCACTCTGTGTGTAGCTCAAGGATTGTAAACACACCAATCAGCACTCTGTGTCTAGCTCAAGGTTTGTAAATACACCAGTTGGTACTCTGTATCTAGCTAACTTAGTGCGGACTTGGAGAACTTTTCTGTCTAGCACCCTGTGACCCTGTCTACCTCAAGGATTGTAAATGCACCAATCAGCACTCTGTCAAAATGGACCAATCAGCTCTCTGTAAAACGGACCAAGCAGCTCTCTGTAAAATAGACCAATCAGCAGGATGTGGGTGGGGTCAGACAAGGGAATAAAAGCAGGTTGTGGGAGCCAGTAGTGGCAAACTGTTTGGGTTCCCTTCCACAGTGTGGAAGCTTTGTTCTTTTCCTCTTTGCAATAGATCTTGCTGCTGCTCACTCTTTGGGCCACGCTGCATTTATGAGCTGTAACACTCACTGCAAAGGTCTGCAGCTTCACTCCTGAAGCCACTGAGACCACGAACCCACCAGGAAGAACAAGAAGAACAAACAACTCCGGAGGTGCTGCCTTTAAGAGCCCTAACACTCACCACAAAGGTCTGCAGCTTCACGCCTGACAGCGAGACCATGAACCCATCAGAAAGAAGAAGCTCCAGACACATCTGAACGTCTGAAGGAACAAACTCCAGACACACCATCTTTAAGAACCGTAACACTCACCGCGAGTGTCTGTGGCTTCATTCTTTAAGCCAGTGAGACCAAGAACCCACCAATTCCGGACACAATAGCAAAAGCACAGATCATTTATCAGTCTACAGATCATTTACTCATTTGTTTATTGGGTAAATGTCTGTCTCCCTCACTGGAACTTAAGCTGCATGAGGGGCAGAGACATTGTCACATTTATAGCACTCGAAATGGCATTTGGTATATAGTTGGTACTCAATGATTACTTGTTAAAAGTTATTAGCTGTGTCTGATACACCCTAAAACTATAGAAAATTTAAAACTCATTAGATAATATGAGACTTTAAGATGTAATATTTAAATGGTAAAATAGGGGATAATTTCTTAAATTTTTATTTTCATTGATAGAAACTGGGGTTGTTATATTGTCTAAAGTAAGACTCATTGAAAATGAAAACAATTAAAATGTAAATATATTAAGTGGCAACAAAACATGCTTGAATTATTTTTCGAAGAATAAAGGAATTGCTATGTGCTAAGAGTGTTTCTTGGTCAAAACCTAGAGTAATAGTCTAGGCCTCTGACCTTTCTTCCACCCAGACACTCCAGATACACACTTGCTCGTCCTCTTCTTTCCTGCCTCTGTATTCTTTCCTGCCTCTGTATTCTGGCTGACACTCCTCTTTTATCCAGAATACCCTTGCCCAACAACTCCACATTTTGAAGTTACAGCTCTTCTTCAGATACTACACTGCTACCCTTCTGTAAAGTATTTTCAGCCTTTGCCATACAGAATTAATCTTCTCCTTGGAACTTAGGGAGGCTATTTGTACCTCCTATGTAACATTTATCACATCCTGTCTTCTGGGTGGAGTGAGGGCTTCTAATAAGCTATGTGAGGACAGGAATCATTTCTTATTCATTACACACTGCCCTGAAAATACTATATTTTCAACAAATATTTGTCACTTTGAAAGAGGTACTAAAGTTTTCAAACATCCGTTACCACCATGGTATGCATTAGGGCTGGAGAAAAGGTAATAACCCACATTACTACCCAAGCTTTCTTATAGTAATGAGATTGTTGTGAAGGTAGAAAGGGAGGTAAAAATGTAAACCAACTTCTTGTAAGTTCAACTATGCATAAAGAGGCTGAGATTTTGCCCTTATGCCTGACCTCCACAGATAAGAATCACCCTACTTGATTTTGAAATGCTTTGTACATTTTTGACTTTGCCAGTAAATAATATTTATAAAGCTTATTCCTTCTTTTACAAATGGATCAACTTGAACTGTTAGACATTCAAGCAAGGCTGATTTGTGGGAAAGGGAATAGGCATGCACATTATTTGATGATTAGAAAAATATCAAGATGCACTACCCACTAAATGCAATGCATCATTCAAGCTTCATTCCTTTAGGGTAATAAGTATCCTCTTAATCTAGATACTCTTGAGACAGTTCACACATTAAGTAACAGTATTCATATACTAATTCAATTGATGTAATGAGATTTCTTTCCTCTTGATAGTCAGTAATAAACGGTGGCCCTGGAAGAAGTGTGGACTGAAAGTCAGAGAGTGTAGAGAGGAAACCTTGTAACAAGTGAAACTGCCCTGGAGCACAGAGTGCTGGGAGCCTCAGCGGACCCTAACAGCAGCTGTAGAGTATTAGGAATCTGAGTGGCAGGGGGGAAAAAAAGCCAGAGATGAAAGGAGAACAAAAGAGAAGATACACTGGGTGCTAATGGAATTTCTAAAACTTTTTCCAAGAGGGCTCTAGGACAACGCTGCATGTAAGAGTTTACATGATACCAAGCAAGTCCTTTGAGTTCATTTAATTATGTTGAAAGTGGGGGGGGCAGGGGCGGGGAATCAACACTATTTTCTGTTTTGTCATATTCCCTGAGCAGATTCACATTAAGAAACTTTCCCCAAAGTAACCCAGAGATTGTGTTTACATAATTACAAAAATATATACATTAAATATATACTAAAAGGCCTCCAGAATAAATGTCTAGATGACCAGTTGAATCTAAAACCAACATTAGAATGAACATTTGGCATCACTCAAGAAGATATTTAGATGAACTTCTTTCCTCACCATTTCAATTCAAACATTTGAAGCCCTGATATGCTCCAGAAATTGGATTAGAAACAAAAATAAAGATGTATTTGCTGTCTTCAAAGAGCTAGCAGTCTACTAAGAGAGAGACATAGAGGGAGATGCTCCAGAAAATGTGAAGGGATTGGCTTGTCGGGACAATGTACATGCAGCTGGGCTCATGCAGAGCCAGCAGCTGAGTGTGCTGTTTGGGGAACCACAGTTTGGTTCTGCCTAAACTACGAAGTGCCGAGATTGGGCTTGGCACACATGTGGGTGACAGAACTCAGACAGTCTTCCCTGGTATGCTGAGCAACTTAGAGGAGCTCTTTTCTAAGGAATGAAAATCTACAAAGAGTTTTATGCAAGGGAGTGAAACAGTAAATTTGTAGTGATATGCTTTGTGGATTAACATGGACATACTGGGGCATTGAAGTCTATCACGAGGCTATAGCAATAAAGTGAGATACAATGGGGGCATGAACTAGAGCAGGGATAGGAAGGGCCAAAAAGGATGGCAAAAAGCTAATAATGTTCTGGGTCTTGGAAAGGTTCTAGGTTTAGTGGTGTTCACTATATCATTATAACAATCACACATATATAACATATATACTTTTTCTGTATTAACTAATTTAAAGGACAATTAAGCAGAGAAGAAAAAGGTGTTGCAGATTACAGGATATTTGTGTGCTGAAAATTGATCATATGTGAATTAGAAAGTAGAATAATCTAGAATGAGGATTGTTTCATAGCTACGCATGTCGTGTGCTGAACAAGGACCAGCAGAGGAGGGCAAGTGAGGACTGAAATTCAACCTGAGCTTGGCTTATCAGGTAGTATCTGTATGCCCAAAAGGTCAACTCTTTCTAACTTCCACAAAAGCACTACAAGAGCAAGCAGCAGCCCTGTCCAGGAAAACTCCATTTTCTATCTTGAGGAAGTGAATGAATGGTGATGTCATTAACAGTGACTGGAATACTGGGGGAAAAAAGACTGTTCTTGGGTAGCAGTGGGGAAAAGGAAGAAGAGTGGAATATTACTTTAAGACCATGTAGGACTTCCACGTGAAGATGTTCAACAGCAATGTGTATCTATGATTCTCAAGGTCGAGGGAGAAATCAAGGCTGGATACAGAGATCAATGGCAGATATAGCAAATTAAAGCATAAAAGTTATAGAAAGTAGTAAGTATAAAACTGAGCTCACTTAATCTAGCAAAGATGAACCCAAGAAAATGATTTTTGAGCCTATTGCTCTGACCCAAGATTTAACATCCCCTAATACTTCATTTCAATGACATCTTATTGCACTTACAATTTTCCTGAAAACTTAAAACTCTTTTTCTACAGAAAACCCATTTCATCCCCTAAAGCACCAGCAAGCCCATTTCTCATCAACATTAAGGCTTTTAACTATGTCCTTATCTCTTCTTGAGAAACAACTGATTGCCTGTCATTGGCCTATACTTTTCAAGATGGATTCTGTAAAAGGTATTTTATCTTACACATTGCCTTAGTCGACCAAGGATGTATTGCCTCTTTTTCAAGATACATTTAATTCAAAACAGAAATTTAAGCCTCTGTCTTTAGCACTTTGTCCTTTTGGCCCCATGGAAAATGAAATTTTTATGTAATATTTTTGGTGACATTTGTGCCACTCAAATGGTCCAAACATTTTTTAAAGCAACATTGCACTATAACGCCTTATTAAGGGAAGGGAATTATATCTGAAATGGATTTCTGAAGAAATCTGAAGTGCTTCCACTCAAACAATCACAAAGATCTTAATGGGTGGGTTCTTAGCCAAAAAAAACCTAGGTTATCTGATTAACAAAGGTTTAACTATTATTAGTTATACTTTCCTGTGAAGAGAGAATGAGGCCATACTTTGTGTTAAGCCCCTACCTTTCACCGTATACAACAATTAGCACAAGATGAATTAAAGACTTAAATATAAGACCTCAAAATATAAAATCCTAGATGAAAACCTAGGAAACACCATTCCGGACACTGGCATTGAGAAGTAATTTATGACTAATTTCTCAAAAGCAATTGCAACAAAAACAAAAATTGACAAGTGGGACCTAAATAAACTAAAGAGGTTTTGCACAGAAGAAGAAACTATCAACAGAGTAAACAGACAATCCACAGAATGGGAGAAAATATTTACAAACTATACATCCAACAAAGGTCTAATACTCAGAATCTGTAAGGAAGTTAAATAATTCAACAAATAAAAACAAATAACCTCATCAAAAAGTGGGCAAAAAACATGAACAGACACTTCTCAAAAGAAGACATACAAGCAGCCAACTAACATATGAAAAAAATGCTCCACATTACTAATCATCAGAGAAATACAAATCAAAACCACAAAGAGATACCATTTCATACTAGTCAGAATGGCTATTCTTAAAAAGTCAAAACACAACAGATGCTGGCGAGGCTACAGAGAAAAGGGAAAAGCTTATACCCTGTTGGTGAGAATGTAAATTAGTTCAGCCATGGTGAAAACCAGTTTAGAGATTTCTCAAAGAAATTAAAACAGAAATACCATTTGACCTAGCAATTCCATTACTGGATCTATATCTGAAAGAAAACAGTGTTCTACCAAAGACAGATGTGCTCACATATTTATTGCAGCACTATTCACACTAGCAAAGACACAAAATCAACCTAGGTGCATGTCAGTTGTGGACTGGATAAAGAAAATGTTGTACATATAAACCATGGAATACTATGCAGCCATAAAAATGAACGAAATCATGTATTTTGCACCAACATGGTTGCATCTGGAGGCCATTATCCTAAAAGAATTCCTGTAGGAACAGAGAACCACATGTTCTCACTTATAAGTGAGAACGAAATATTTAGTACTCACAGACATAAAGATGGCAACAATAGAAACTGGGGAATCCTAGGCGGGGAGGGAGAGAGGAGGGGAAATTGGTTGAAAAACTAACTATTGGGTACTGTGCTTAGTACGTGAGTGACAGGATAATTTGTGCCCCAAACCTCAGCATCAAGCAATATACCCAGGTAACAAACCTGCACACGTACCCCCTGAATCTAAAATAAACATTGAAAAAAAAAAAGGGACATAGGAATTCAAAGAAGAATGCCACATTAAAGACAGATATCACATGTTCTCGCTCATGTGCAGGAGCTAAAATGTGAATCTCATGAAGATAGAAAGTAGAGTTCTGATTACCAGAATCCAGAGGAGGGGATCATGGGAATGAAGGGGTTGAGGGAAGAATATAAATGTATTTAAACTCTACACTTAAAGTTGGTAAAGATGGCAAATTATTTATGTATATTTTTACCTCAAAAAAATTTTAAAAATAAAAGGTTGTGTGGGTAACACATTATCCCTACCCTTTAGAAATTTAATCTAGCAAATTGTCAAGAGTAAAATATCCCAGATCATGAACTGGGACAACTTCCCTAGTTCTAATTATATGAGAAAATATGAAGATCATAATTAAAATTTTATATTAATTTTACTATTATAAAATGTTACTTCATAATCCAATTCATTTCACTATTGCACCATTTCTTCTTTAAGTTTTTAATTTTAAAATTCCAAAATAAAACAGGCTTATCCGACTTATTATTTATGATAGTCTAATACACTTATCACTATTCAAGGTAAATGTCATATGAAAGGAAATAAATTATGTATCCAGGAAGGCTGCAGTTCATAATTCCTTGCCTCTTTAATGTCAGTGCATTCTAAACAGGTTTTCAGGGTCAAACTAGCAGTTAATGTAGATTATGTAGATTCAGCCCTGACCATCATTTAATGACCCAGAAAATCCTGTGTTTACCAGTCTGAATTACAAATCAATTTGATGTCACAATTATTTTTATTTTACTCACCTGATTATACCCTGAAAAGTAAAATAAAAAGTCCAAGAGAGTGTATCATGTCATTTATTCTCCTTGGAACTAACAGAGCATGTACCTTGTCTACTCAGCCAACAAATAATTGAGCACATACATGGTTCCAGGCACTGCATTAGTTAGGAATGGTATCTACATTGGTAAATAGTATAGTCTCTGACTTCTTAGAAACATAGTTTTCCATGTCATAGTATACGTCTATCACATTTCTTTTATATATATAGAGAGAGAGAGAGCACAGAGGGCAGTGGGAAAGATAGGGTCTCACTATGCTGCCCAGGCTGGTCTTGAACTCCTGGCCTCAAGCAACGCTCCCACCTCAGCCTCCCAAAGTGCTGGGATTACACACCCAGCCCTATCACCTTTCTTTATGAGTTTGTGAACTCTCAAAAACACACTAGTTGAGCATCTCTTCAAACGATGTTTAAGGGGGGAAAAAGAAACTCTAGAAGTCAGAGCTATTTCTCAGGATGTAAATTATCCCAAGTGAAGTTCCTTTAAATGAAGTCATATCACATGATATAACATAAACACCCAAAGAAGATTACACAGAAGAACCCTATCTATAGTTCAATTCAAAACGATCTTATTATATATTTTGATAGTTATCATGATGTGGTTCAAGAACTGGAGCATCCACAATCAATTTGTGTGACAAAAACAAAAGTGACAAGCATTAGGAAATTAAGCAATATTAAAGGGGGTAGAGCATCTTCCCAACAAAAAATGCAACATATTTTAAATTTTTCTTTCTATTCCTATTCCCTACACCACTCTTGCCATTCCCTTTATAGATAGAAAGAGAATAAGTCATTGCAGGTTTTCTTCTCCCTTCTCAAACCTTGTCTAGATGTATTATTGCCCTTAAATTTTCAACAACTCCCATAGAGATTCTCTACAAATTGTTCTGGATCTCAAAAGAGCTTCCAAATACATGACTTGTTTCTGTCTTTTCTGGGAAATGGGGGTATTCTCAAATTATGTCCTCAGATTCTAGTTTTCTAGTCCTGAGAAGACATTTCCCTTAATTCCTCAAAATATTCTCTTCCTCCTCCTCGACCTCCTCCTACACACACACACACACACACACACACACACACACACACACATGCATTTATTTGTCTTCTCTTCCTCTACCTAGTAGTCAAAAGAATCTAAATTAAAGATATCACATAGATCGCCAAAATAAGATAAACCAAGGACAAAAACAGACTCTACAGACACTTAGTTGGATAAACCATCTGAAACAGGCCCAGATGCAATTTCAAATAGCTCTTGTCCTATTCATAATGGATTGGCCCATTCATTAAATCAACCTATAAGCTGGCTTCTTCTTGGCAACCATCATCTACAAGGAGTCAGACTTTAAAAGGTCATTTTTTTTGCATCGTATATTTGGCACACACTGGCTGGAACAAAGCATTAAACCACATTTAGTCACTCTTTCGTACAGACCATGGAAAGAAAGAAAATGCCACTCTAGCATATTCCATAAACAAAAGGTTAATATGAAAACAAAGGTTTTTTTGAGTCGACTTTTGTTTTACAGAAAGAGAAATAAACAATGCCATTATTGTGTTTTAGAACCTAAGTTGTTGGTGTGCCCAAAATTCCATAGTAATTCATGGCCTAGTAAAAAAATAAGAATAAGAATAATACACACACACACAGAGGCATGTATATACTTATATATATGAATATATATATATATATTTCTAGCAGTACTAGAGATGGATATATTCTCCTTTAGTCTTTTCCTTCCTATATTACTTTTTTTAAACTTTCATTTTATGTTCATATGCAGGTATAGGTATACGCACGTCACAGGGGTTTGTTGTATAGATTATTTCATCAGTGTACTAAGCCAAGTATCCAATAGTTTTTTTTCTTTGTTTTTTTTTTGTTTTTGTTTTTTTTGGTTTTTTTTCTGATCCTCTCCCTCCTCTCATCTTCTACCTTCAGGTAAGTGCCAGTGTCTGATGTTCCCTTCTGTGTATTCAGGTGTTCTCATTATTTAGCTCCCACTTATTAGTGAGAACATGTAGTTTTTGGTTTTCTGTGCCTGAGTTAGTTTGCTAAGGATAATGGTCTCCAGCTCCCTTTATGTTCCTGAGAAGAACATGATCTCATTCTTTTACGGCTGCATAATATTCAATGGTGTATATGCACCAGATTTTCTTTATCCAGTCTGTCAATGATGGACATTTAGGTTGATTCCATGTCTTTGCTACTGTGAATAGTGCTGCAATTAACATATGCATGCATGTGTCTTTACGATAGAACAATTTATATTTGTTTGCGTATATTCCCAGCAATGGGATTGCTGGATCAAATGGTAGTTCTTTTTTATCTCTTTGAGGAATCACCACCCTGCTTCCAAAATGGTTGAACTAGTTTACACTCCCACCAACAGTGTGTAGGTATTCCCTTTTCTCCACAACTTCACCAGCATCTGTTATTTTTTTTTTACTTTTTAATAGTAGCAATTCTGACTGGTGTGAGATAGTAGCTCGCTGTGGTTTCAATTTGCATTTCTCTAATGATTAGTGATATTGAGCTCTTTTTCATATGCTTGTTGGCCATATGTATGTCTTCTTTTGAGAAGTGTCTGTTCATGTCCTTTGCCCAGTTTTTGAGGAGGTCATTTGTTTTTTTTCTTGTAAATTTGTTTAAATTCCTTATAGATGCTGGATTTTAGGCCTTTGTGAGAGATGTAGCTTGCAAACATTTTCTCCCATTCTGTAGGTTATCTGTTCACTCTGGTAAAAGTTTATTTTGCTTTGCAGAAGCTCTTTATAGATCCCATTTGTCAATTTTTATTTTTGTTGCAAATGCTTTTGGCATTTTTGTAGTGAAATCTTTGCCCCTTCCTACATCCAGAATGGTATTGCCTAGGTTGTCTTCCAGGGCTTTTTTAGTTTGGGGATTTATATTTAAGTCTTTAATGCACCTTGAGTTTATTTTTGTTTATGATGTAACAAAGGGGTCCAGTTTCAATATTCTGCATATGACTAGTTAATTATCCCATCACCATTTATTGAATAGGGAGTCCTTTCCTCATTGCTTGTTTGTGTCAGTTTTGTCAAAGATCAAGTGGTTGCAGGTGTGCAGCTTTATTTCTGGTCTCTCTATTCTGTTCCATTGATCTATGTGTCCATTCTTGTAACAGTACAATACTGTTTTGGTTACTGTAACCCTGTAGTATAGTTTGAAGATGGGTATGTGATGCCTCCAGCTTTGTTCTTTTTGCTTAGGATTGCCTTGGCTATTTGGGCTCTTTTTTGGTTCCATGAGATTTTTAAAATACTTTTTTCTAGTTCTGTGAATAATGTCATTGGTAGTTAGATAGGAATAAGATCGAATCTGTAAATTGCTTTGGGCAAGTTGGCCATTTTAATGATATTGATTCTTCCCATCCATCTGCATGGGATATTTTTCCATTGTTTGCGTCATCTCTGATTTCTCTGAGCAATGTTTTGTAATTCTCATTGGAGAGATCTTTCACCTCCCTGGTTATCTGTATTTCTAAGTATTTTATTCTTTCTGTGGCAATTGTGAATGGGATTGCATTCCTGATTTGGCTCTTGGCTTGGCAGTTGTACAGAAATGCTAGTGATTGTTGTATATTGATTTTGTATCCTGAAACTCTGCTGAAGTTTTTTATCAGCTTAAGGAGCTTTTGGTCAGAGACTATGGAGTTATCTACTTATAGAATCATGTCATCTGCAAACAGGGATAGTTTGACTTCCTCTCTTCCTATTAGATGTTCTTTCTTTCTTTCTCTTGCCTGATTGCTCTGGCCAGGACTTCCAATACTACATTGAATAGGAATGGTGAGAGAGGGCATCCTTCTCTTATGCTGATTTTCAAGGGGAATGCTTCCAGCTTTTGCCCATTCAGTATGATGTTGCCTGTGGGTCTGTCATACATGGCTCTTATTATCTTGAGGTATATTCCTCCAATACCTAGTTTATCATATTCTCTCTTTTAAAATAATATATCCATGCCCCATTCCCATAGAGTGTACTGTCACATCCCAAACTGACACCTTGGCCAAAGCTAACTAGAAGAAAACTTTCTAGCTGAACCAATTATATTGCCTCACACTGATTGTATTAGAGTTCACTGAGAGAACTCGGTCACTAAGTATTTGGGCTTTGAGGTAATTTAAAGGGAACTAGAATGGTCATTATTTACCTTATGCAAAATGACAAGAAAGTCAGTTAGCGAAAAAATTAAGAGAATGGGGCAAATGCAAGAGAACTGCAGAGATGGGGATTTTGAGGACAGGAGAGGCAGAGAGAGTGACTGCCTTGAATTTGGATGATTTTTTTACAACTGATGGCAATGCCTCCTGTGGTTAAACTGCACCTCCTGCCTTTGGGTTCTATAACCCAATCTTCTTTTTGGCTCAGTATATTTTTAATAGGCTTTATTTGTTATAGTCAAGTCATCTTTGATCAAGACATTGATTTCTTTTAAGTACAGAGATAAAAACAAGGTGCCAGGCATTGTCAGAAAGCCTGACTCTCATCTTGTTTCAAAATTAGTATCTACTGAGCATATGTCATTGTTCAAAACAACCGTGTGATCCTAGGAAAGTAATGTTAACTCTGAGTCTGTTTTCTTACCTTTGAAATAAAAGTGGAAGGACTTCTGTACTTGACAGGATGGCAGATTAGATACCCTGAACAACGCTTTTGAATAAGATGTCAGATAAAAATTTTTTTAAGTATTTTTTTAAATGAATCACTGAGCTAACACAAAAGCAATGAAGACATCAAGCTTCAAAAGTAAAGTAACCTGGAAAGTCTAGGAGATAAAAGAGTGCCATGGCTGACTTTTGACCTGAAGACTATCACTAAAGTTGGAAGGCCTTGAGCTTCCACTCTGACACCTGCTCAGAAGGTAAGGAATGGGACATAAATCCCAGGCCTCCTCAAGGATGTGTAATCTAAGTGATTCCTGCTACACCCACGATGTAAGTGTGGGTGAGACATAGGCTCCATTGCACAGAATGGAACAGAAAAGAAACTCACCTATTTCATCTATGTTCCCTTGAAGAGGAAAAAAATTATATTTACTCTGGTAATTTAGAGCCATAAGCCATTCTTAAAGCATATTTGCAACCTGAAGTCATACTATTTGTGTGATTTGAAGAAGACAAAAAAAAACTTTAAGAGGAAAGTTTAATTTATGGTGGTTCCAGATTGGGAGCAGCCTGAGAGAACTGGCAGAGTAAATGCAAATCTTACTTTGAGGTATATTGATCATCAACTAATTAAACAAAGAATAATTCAGAAAGTAAATTTAATGCAGCACTATTTTCTGAATACAAAACTGATCATGTAGCCCCATTGCTTAAAATATTTCATGGCCTTTCAAAAGTTGAGCTAATTCAACTTCTTTGCAATAACACAGTTTTCTACTTATGATGCATTTTATCTCCCAGATCCACATATCTGAGTTGTTCGGGAGTTTTAAAACACACAAAGGAGTGGAAGAAATTTCTCAAACAGGGCATCCAGCAATTATCTGGATGAAATGAAAGCTATGAGTACCACTTGACTGTTTAGAGATCTTTATACCACTAGGAAAATAGGCAAAAGGAGGTGTTACAGTGTTGACCACTATGCTGAAGGAGCTGCTGCTATTATAGCTATTATATAGGATCAGGGAAATGGCTGGAATTCAGGTAATTCCCTGGACACCTTCTTTTACAACTATGCTTATTTAACATATGGTTAAAAACAAATATGTAGTAAAAACCAACGAAGGACCAGCAGGGTTTCAGATATTTAAAGAATGAATATTTGGAGCATATCATTGGGCAAACAACCCCTACGAAGGGCAAAGGGAACTGGAAAAGGTAGTGCAGAAGAAATCATAAATGCGAGAGATGAATCTCTAACCCTGTTCATATTCCCTTCATTGCTGAGTCATTTTTCTTTTAGTAATTTCCTTTCTCTTTCACATTGCCCTCCACCAATATTGAAGATGGCGTTTAGTGATGGTGATTAACCTTGCCATTTAGCCCATAATGTGAGTATTATGAGGATAAAATTGATCTCAAGGAAACCACACAAGGAATAAACATTGCCCAGATATCCCCATACTTGGAACGAGATGCAGGAACCGATCACAATATTAGTCTATTTCCATTTGGGAAAGGGGTGAGTATAGTTTAGGTTGGTTGGTTGTAGATAATGTAAGAGGTAGAAATATTTGTGAAACTCCATATCAGTGCTTCTCAACCTTTTATTATTACCTCCCCCAGAAAGAAAAATCCAGTTCAATTCAAATCTCCCTAATGAAGATTTTTGTCCTGTAGAGTTAAACTTTGGAGGACCACAAACCTTTGAAATACTGTATTCGTTTCCTATTCCTGCTAGAACAAATTACCACAATCTAGCATCTTAAGCTGTAATTTTTTTCTATTATAATTCTGGAGATCAGAAGCCCAAAATCAGACTGACTGGGCTAAAACCAAGGTGTTAACAGATCTCTTCAATATATTTCATTTTTGCTTGAGTTAGCCAGTGCTTTCTTTTGCATAAATGCAAATAACTCTACTCATTCCGAATAAGATAATTTCAGATAATAATCTAATACTTTGGGGGTCCAGGATTTCAAGAAAAAAATGAATCATCACAAAAGTCATTTCACTTCCACTTTGAGTCAAAAGAAAGGAAAGAAGTTAGGCAATTAACAATTAAATAACTAGAGTAGCACTATCCAACAGAATTTTCTGTAATGATGGCAATGTCCTCTATTTCTGCTGCCCAGTACAGCAGCTACTAGCCTCATGAAGTGACTGAGCACTAAGAAACTAAATTTATAATTTTATTTAATTTGTATATATCTTAATTTAAATGGCCACATGTACCATACTGGACAGAGACAAATTCAAATGCTTATATGTTTATGATTAAGAATAGTCTTACATATGAAAGAGCACCTTAAATAAATGATTAGATCTTTAAACATGAACATGAATACTAATTACTCTAATTTTTTTTGAGACAACATCTCCCACTATCACCAAGGAGGGAGTGCAGCGGTGCAATCATAATCACAATTCACTGCAGCCTCAATCTCTTGGGCTCAAGTGATCCTCATGCCTCAGCCTCCCAAGTAGCTAGGACTATAGGTGTGCATGACTGCACCTAGCTAATTTTTTTTAACTTTTGGTAGAGATGTGGGTCTTATTATGTTGCCCAGCTGGTCTCAAACTCCTGGCCTCAGGTGATCCTCCCACCTCAGTCACCCAAAATTCTGGGATTATAGGCATGAGCCACTGTGCCTGACCTAATTTAATTTTTACAAATACTCTTTGTATTAGTCTGTTCTTGCATTGCTATGAAGAAACACCTCAGATTGGGTAATTTATAAAGAAAAGAGGTTCAACTGCCGTACAATTCTACAGACTATACAAGCATGACTCTAGCATCTGCTTCTGTTGAGGCCTCAAGCAGCTTCCAATCATGGCAAAATGTCAAAAGAGAGAAGGCAATGTCATGTAGCAAGAGAGGTAGTAAGAGAGAGAGAGAAGGGGAGGTCCCAGACTTTTAAACAGCCAGATCTCCTGTAAACTAACTGAGCGAGAATTCACTATCACTAAGGAGATAGTGCTAAACCATTCATGAGGGATCCACCCCACGATCAAATCACCTCCCACCAGGCCGCACCACACTGGGAATCACATTTCATCATGAGATTCGGAGGAAACAAACATCCAAACCATATCACTCTTAAATTTTATAACAGAGATCCATGATCAGTAGGCTGGATATTTTGTTGCCCATCTAGATCAAGACTCTCTCTTTCTCTTCGCTACTCGCGGCCCCTTAGGCTGACATGTGTAGGTTAAGAAAATGGACTTCCTTGCCCTCTGGCTTCTATTTTGGGGTTGGTTTCTGGGAATTCCCTGCAGAAAGATGGAAGAGAGGAATGAAGTTGGATTATTTATCTCCAAGGCCACTGTGGGCTACCAATTTCCCTCAACCACAGGCCACAGTTCCTTTCCCACAGCCCTCTCCAAATGCCCTTTCTGTTTCATGTTTCTGGTAACTACTCTTCCACTTTTGCCTCTTCGGGCCTCCAGATCATGATGGTGTCCCACTATTACTAACTCCCAGGTACTTACTGTGCTATAGCTTTGCTGGTATGCCTCCACATACCCTGTCCTTATTTACTACCCTGTTACTACCCTGTTTATTTATTACTCAGTTTGAGTATCCCATCTGTTTCACTCGGACTGAAAAAAACAGTCAACATTTCCTTTTACTAATGATTGAGAATTAGGCTTAATACCATAAGCTAACAAATTAATAGATTTTTCCATAGAGCTAAAAGAGGCCCCTAATCAAATATTTTATTGATGATTGCTATAGATATTCATCATTTTGCGCACACATGCGCACACATGCGCACACACACACACACACACACAGAGTTAAGAATAAAATTTAACTAAAAAATCAAAGGGGAAGCAACAATATTTCTAGTATTCAAAGTAGATAGCAAGGTTCTTCTATAAAAGTGTTTACAAATGTGTTGACATGAATACTACATTGCAGTTTGGTCAGACTCCTGAGAAGCTGGGGTTTTCAAGTACACTTGGAAAAGAAGATAAAATATCATCGGATTCCCATTTGTTCAGTCCAGTTAGGTCACTATTAATTAAAAAAGAAAGTGGAAATAGAATTTGGTGTTGTCAACTACACACAGTTGGAAACAAAATATGAAAACCTTATTTTTTTCCAAGATGAGGGTATGCTATATCCAAAAGAAACTTTAGAGCTCACCTAATCCAAGATATTCCAGATTGTGCTGTGAGTGGTCCTGGGGTCCCTACAACCCTTCTACAGAGGATTCCTTAGTCTGATAGGATTCAGCCCTTCACCCACCACTCTTATTTCAAGAGAAGCAATTCTGATGTTAACCCCCAAATGTTTTAATTTGAATAAATAAGTCATTGTTAGATAAAAACAAAAGAAAAATATAAAAGCCATTTCTGATTCAAAGCCATTTATTTACTTCCCATTAACTAATGGAGTTCTATCTAAGTAAGAAATGTCCTGACTATTAAATACTTTGCTCCTCAACTTAGGTCCTAGAGTACCTTCCAATTATTCTTACTATCATATTACAGTCATTCTAATGAAAACATTAATGATTTGCTTTTACACACACACACCTGCATGCACACATGCATGTATATATATTAAATGTGTATGTTAAGATCTAGATAATATAATTACATATATGTTTATTTATTTATAAAATTTTTAAGGATTTTTATTAGGGTGTATGGTCCAAAGTTCAGTTGCTGGCTAGAGTGGTTAAAGTAATACTAGCTTCTGTAACAAATAAACCCAAAATATATTTTGCCTCAAACTCAATGGGATTTTATTTCTCGCTGGGAAGGTGATCAGCTCAGTAGAGCCGTCCTCCTTACGGTCATTCAGGGACCTAAAGTGACAGAGGCTTTGCCACCTTCAACAGGTAGAGACCAAGGCCATGATGGTCATTTCCCTCTGAGCCAGCCCTAAGGGGAAATTACCATGGAAGACCACATCTGGAAGATTTTTCAAGGCCAGGAAAATGTGGCATATATCACTTCCACTCACATTCCATGAGCTAAAACTCAGTTAGTTACATAGCTACCAAACTGCAACTGAGGATGGGAAGCAAGTCTAGACATGTGCTCATGAAGGAAAGGACAGAGATTTGGGGACTATCTAGCAGCTCTGTCACAATGGCATTGAACCTTTCTTTCTTTCCATTCCCAAAACACATACCTAGGACACAGGAAGAACGAGTCATCCCCATTTTCTAAATGGGAAAGCTAAAAGCACAATGTGCTGACAGGAGAAACCTCTCCCCTTTCTTAGGCCTGAGTCTTGTATTAAGTGTTCCAAATTGTCCTGGTTATTCTAGGGAGAGGAGTCCGTAGAAATAAAACCTAGCTCCACTACTGGCTCAGAGAACAACACTGGCTTCATTCGTTGCTTTATTTCCCAGCACACCATCTATGAAATTCACCACCCTCTGCAGGAGACATTTATCCTATTGACTTATGCCAGAAAACTATACACTTACTGCTTATTTCTCAAGTAGTGGTCTGTGGCTAAACCCTCTACCATAGTTATCAAAATGTACAGTGGTTATTTAAGGTAACACCAGCTGCTCACAAGAAATCCTGAAATCTCAGTGGCTTACCATATAATAAATGTATCTCTCTTGCATATAAAGAAAAATGAGTGTTCCTGATCTGCTGCCAGTTCTCCTCTGAGCATTAATTCAAGATCCAGCCTCCATTCAATTTACTGCTTTTCTGTTTTCAACATGTGGTTTCCAAGGTTACCCCGGGGATGTTCATCCAGACAGCCAGTGAGAAAAAGAGGGGATGGAGAAGGTGTGTCTCATTCTTGACCCTCACTTCCTGCAAGTGACACATAAATCATCACTGCTCACATTTTACTGACAAAGCTATTAGTATAGCCACGCCTAAATATAAGGGAGGCTGGGAAAATAGTTATTTCCCAGCAAGAGTTCTATGCTATAATAAGAAAGGCATAAGTTTTTGATGAAGAGCTGGCTCTCTGTGTTACAACTCATTAGGAGCCAGTAGAAAGAATTCCTTTACTTGGCTAGTTGTTATCAGTGCCACAAACAGTTCTATTTGCATAAATAATCTTACAGAGGGTTTTCTTTAGCCCAGTGTGGCCAAGCTTTTAACGTAAGAGAACACTTTGAAATGTAAGCAAATTTTTATGAATAAGTATGCACTGCATTCTTAAAGGATCCATAGCTTTTACATTAGATTTTCAGAGGGCTTTAAGACCTACCAAACTTTTTTTTTTAATCATTGCCATAGTAGGGTTTTTTTTGTTTTTTTCTTTGTTTGTTTGTTTGTTTGTTTTGAGACAGAGTCTCACTCTGTCACCAGGCTGGAGTGCAGTGGCATGATCTCGGCTCACTACAACCTCCATCTCCCTGGTTCAAGCAATTCTCCTGCCTCAGCCTCCTGAGTAGATGGACTACAGGTGCCCGCCACCACACATGGCTATTTTGTTATTGTTGTTGTTGTTGTTGTATTTTTAGTAGAGACGGGGTTTCACTGTGTTAGCCAGGATGGTCTCTATCTCCTGACCTCGTGATCCTCCCACCTCAGCCTCCCAAAGAGCTGGGATTACAGGTGTGAGCCACCAGGGTGAGCAGTAGTATATTTTTTAAAAGTAGCTCTGCCCTTCTAGACACCATTCCCTAACCCAGTGGTTTGTGCAATCAGACCCACTAAAGATCACTTTGAATGCACAGATTTCAGGACACTAACCAGCCTTATTCATTAACAATTAAGTTGGGCAGAGGGAAAGACATTAGGCATCCTGGAAATACATATTTTTTTACAACTCTTCAAGGAGCCATTGTCCTTACTCCTTAGGCTAATCTGAACAGATGCATCATTTATTGCAGAGAGGTGAGGATGCTCACTCCTCACTAATGTTGCCAGCGATTAGCTGCCCTCACTCAGAGCACATCTGTGTTCCCTACAGTCTATTCAACGTTCCCAGATTGTTCGTAACATAAACAACTTTCAGTACATTTGTCAGATCCACTTTCAATTTCATACATCCCTTAAGTGTGCCTTTTTAATTACAATGACTGACATTTATTAACTATCTCTCATGTGCCGGGTATCATGCTTTTCACTCTATATTTCATTTAAAATGCACAGCAACCCATTTACAGGGGCTTATAGACCAGTATAACTTATGCAACATCACAGGGCTAAGGGCCTAAACCTAGATTCAAATCTCATTGCCTGATTCCAATCCATTTGTCTTATTCAAAAACCTACTTTTTTTTTTTTTTTTTTTTTTTTTTTGGAGACAGAGCCTGGCTCTGTCACCCAGGCTGGAGTGCAGTGGCCAGATCTCAGCTTACTTCAAGCTCTGCCTCCCAGGTTTACGCCATTCTCCTGCCTCAGCCTCCGGAGTAGCTGGGACTACAGGTGCCCGCCACCTCGCCCGGCTAGTTTTTTGTATTTTTTAGTAGAGACGGGGTTACCGTGTTAGCCAGGATGGTCTCGATCTCCTGACCTCGTGATCCGCCTGTCTCGGCCTCCCAAAGTGCTGGGATTACAGGCTTGAGCCACCGCGCCCGGCCCAAAAACCTACTTTTTTTAAGAGACAGGGTCTTGCTATGTTGCCCAGGCTGGTCTTTAACTCCTGAGCTAAAGTAATCCTCTTGCTTTGGCCTTCCAAAGTTCTAGGATTACAGGCATGAGCCATCACATCTGGCCCTCAATAACCTACTTTTAATCTCTCCTCTTCTTTAGAAAATTGCAGGAATTTTTCATGGTTTTATTATTTGCTTCTCTTCCTCTCAGCAGATTTTGCTTTCTCTCTCTGCTACTACTTTAGGTTCTTATCTTTCCTAGTTTAAAATTTTAATTCTGAGTAGTCTATGTGTAAAATGGAGAACCTGTATAAGTTTCTTAGTGGTAACAATGCATGTATAACTGTTCATCAAGTTTTCAAGTCAGAAGCACCAAATGAAGTCCATGTGAAACATTCTGGGTCTTACCAGAATGTCAGGTAGAGCTACAAAGTCCTTTTTTCTGCTTTAACATAAAGAGAAAAATGTTGGCTGCTACAAGTCCACAGATATCCTTAGAGCTTTGATCACAACATGCATAGCTGAGTGAGCCTGTTAATGACAAACACTTCAAAATATAATTAACTGTTATATCTGACTTCATGTCTCAAGGAATTCAAGATGTGGTATCAAGAATTTGTGTTGAAACTCTAAATTATTTTGCAGCAGATGGCACATGGTTATATTTCCTTAATTCATTCCGTATAAATATCCCACACTGGGAAGGGGCAGAGCAAGATAGCAGAATAGAAAGCACCATGGATCTTCCCCTTCACAAGAACACCAAGTTAACAACAATCTACACAAGAAAACACCTTCATAAAAAACAAAAATCAGGTGAGCACTAAAACTCACACCTAGTTTTAACTTCAGATCACTGAAAGAGGCACTGAACTGAAGAGATAGAAAAAACAGTCCTGAATCTGCAGTGCCACCCGATCCCACATTGGCTGCATGGTGCTAACAGAAGCTCTGGTGCTGGGGCGGGGGAGAAGACTGCAATTGTTAGGCTTTGAACTCAGTGCTGTCTTGTTAGAGCAGAAAGGAAAACCAGTCCAAACTCACTGATGCCCACCCACAGAGGAAGCATTTAAACCAACCCTAGCCAGAGGAGAATTGTTGGTCTCAGTGGTCCAAACTTGAGTGCCTGCAAAACCTCGCCACCAAGGGCTACAACACTCTGTGTCTCCAAGTAAACTTGAAAGACAGTCTAGGCCATAAAGATTGAAACTCAGGTGAGTCCTAGTGCTGAGCTAGGCCCAAGACAGTGGACTTGGGAAGTGTGACATGAGACATACTGAGACACCAGCTGAAGCAGCTGAGGGAGTGCTGGCATCACCCTCCCCTAACCCCAGGTGGCACAGCTTGCAGCTCCAAAAGAGACCCCTTCCTTCCTCTTGAGGCAAGGGTAGGGAAGAGTGGGGAGGACTTTGTCTTAGATTTAGGATAACAACTCAGTCATAGCAGGATACAGCACCAGTCAGAGCCACCAGACCCCCATTCAAGGCCCTAGCTCCCAGATTACATTTCTAGACATGCCCTGAGCCAGAAGGGAACCTGCTGCCTGGAAGGAAAGGACCCAGTTCTGGCAGCATTCATTACCTGCTAACTGAAGAGCCTTTGGGCCTTGAACAACTAGTAGTGATACCCAGGTACTACATCAAGTGCCTTGGGAGAGCCTCTGAGACTTGCAGACTTCAGGTAAGACTCAGCACATTACCAGCTATTTTGACTATAGGGCAAAACTTCTTCCACTTGAGAAAATCAGAGGGAAAAGTAAAGGAGACTTTGTCTTGCACAGCCACAGGTAGGTAGAACACCAAGCGACTTTTGAGGGCACTGATTCCAGGACTTGATTTGTGATGGCATTTCTGGACCTCCCCTGGGCCAGAAGGGAGCCCACTGCCCTGAAGGGTAAGTCCCAGGACAGGCAGCATTCACAAGCTGACTTAAGAGACCTTGGGCCTTAAGGGAACATCGGCAGTAGTCTGGCAATACTCCTCATGGCCTGGGGTGGAAGTGGCTACAGGATGAAGCTCCTATAGCCTTTGGAAAGGGGAGGGAAAAATGGAAAGGTCTGAGTCTTGTGGTTGGAGATCCAGCTAAGCTGCAATACAAGACAGCACCAGATAGACTTCTAAGGTTTTTGACGCTAGTACCTGAATTCCAGACAGCACTTCTGGACCTACCCAGGGCCCCATCATCCATTCCCTAAAGGAAAGGATGCAACCTGCATATTGTAGAGCCCTGGGGCCTTGAGCAAACATAAGTGGTCACCAGGGGGTAGTTCCAGCCAGCCTTGGGTGAGACCCAGTGCCATGCTGGCTTCAGGTCTGATGCAGTACATCATAGTGGTGGTGGCAACAGGTCACATGTGTCACTCCAGCTGCAGCTTTAGGTAGCTCAGAATAGAGAGCAAGATACTCTGTATGCTTGGGAGAAAGCAAGGGAAGAAAACAAGAGTTTCTGGCTGGTAACCCAGAGAATTCTCCCAAATCTTGTCCAAGACCATCAAGGTGGTATACCTCTATGAGCCTGCAAGAACCACAGCGTTCCTGGGCTTGGGGTGCCCCCTAAAGCAGATACAGTTGAGATCACAACACTCAAGTCCTTTCAAATATCTGGAAAGCCTTCCCAAGAAGAATGGCCACAAATAAGCCCAGACAGTACAGACTACAATAAATACCTAACACTTCAATGCCCAGATGCCAACAAGAACATCTATTAGCATCAACACCATCCAGGAAACCATGACTTTACCAAATGAACTAAATGAGGCACCAGGGACCAATCCTGGAGAAACAGAAATATGTGACCTTTTAGACAGAGAATTCAAAATAAATGTGTTGAAGAAACTCAAAGAAATTTAAGATAACACGAAAAAAGAAAACAGAATTCTGTCAGATAAATTTAACAAAGAGATTGAAGTAATTAAAAAGAATCAAACAAATTCTAGAGCTGAAAAATGCAATTGGTATACTGAAGAATGCATTAGGGTCCTTTAATAGCAGAATGGATCAGGCAGAAGAAAGAATTGGTGAGGTTGAAGATAGGCTTTTAAAAAATACACAGAGGAGACAAAAGAAAAGAGAATAAAAAACAAGGAAGGAGACCTACAGGATCTAGATAATAGCCCAAAGGGGCAAACCTAAGAGTTACTGACCTTTAAGAGGAGGTAGAGAAAGAGATGAGGGTAGAACATTTATTCAAAGGGATAATAATAGAGAACTTCTCAAACCTAGAGAAATATGTCAATATTCAAGTACAAGAAGGTTATAGAACACCAAGGAGATTTAACCCAAAGAAGACTACCTCAAGGCATTTAATATTCAAACTCCCAAAGGTCAATGAGAAGAAAGGACCTTAAAAGCAGCAAGAAAAAACAAACTACCTACAATGGAGCTCCAATTTACATCTAGCGGCAAACTTTTCAGTGGAAATCTTACAGGCCAGGAGAGAATGGCATGACATTTTTAAAGAGCTGAAGGAAAAAACTTTTACCCTAAAATAGTATATCTGGTAAAAAAAAAAAAAAAAAAATCAAGAAGGAGAAATACAAACTTGTGCAAACAAACAAAGGCTGAGGACAAACTTTTCAGTGGAAATCTTACAGGCCAGGAGAGAATGGCATGACATTTTTAAAGAGCTGAAGGAAAAAACTTTTACCCTAAAATAGTATATCTGGTAAAAAAAAAAAAAAAAAATCCTTCAAACATGAAAGAGAAATAAAGACTCCCAGACAAACAAAAGCTGAAGGATTTCATCAATACCACACCTGTCCTACAATAAATGCTAAAGGGAGTACTTCAATCAGAAAGAAAAGGACATTGGTAACTGTAAATATTCACCTGGAGGTACAAAACTCACTGCTAATAGTACACAGAAAAACACACATTATAACAATATGTGGTATGTTACCTACCTTAGTCTTTAGTGGAAAGACTAAATGATGAACCAATCAAGAGTAATAACTACAATAGCTTTTCAAGACATAATACAATAAGATATAAATAGAAACAACAAAAGTTAAAAAGCAGGGGGACAAAATTAAGGCATAGAGTTTTTATTAGTTTTCTTTCTGTGTGTTTATATAAGCAGTGTTAAGTTGTTATCAGGTTACAATAATGGGTTATAAGCTAGTATTTGGAAGCCTCAAGGTAACCTCAGACCAAAAACTGTACAATGGGTGAACAAAAAAATGAAAAGTAAGAAACTAAATTATATCACCAGAGGAAACTGCCCTTAATGGAAGAAGATAAAAAGGAAAGAAGACCATAAGACAACCAGAAAACAAATAAAACAAAGTGACAGGAGTAAGGACTTACTTATCAACAATAACATTGAATGTAAATGGACTAAACTTTACAATAAAAAGATATAGAATGGCTAAATGCATGAAAAAAGACCCATTGATCTGTTGAATACAAGGAACACACTTCACCTGTAAGGACATATATAGCATAAAAATAAAGGGATGTAAAAAAAATATTCCATGCCATTGGAAACATAAAAAGAGCAGGAGTCACTATACTTACATCAGACAAAATAGATTTCAAAAAGAAAACTATAAGAAGAGACAAAGAAGGTCACTATATAATGATAAAGGGGTCAATTCAGCAAGAGGATATAACAATTTAAAAAATATATTCACCTAACACTAGAGCACCCAGATATATATAACAAGTATTATTAGAGATAAAGAGAAAGGCAGGCCCAAGTACAATAATAACTGGAAACTTCAGCACCCCACTTCAGCAATGGATAGATCTCCAGACAGAAAATCAACAAAGAAACATCAGACTTAATCTACACTATAGACAAAATGGATCTCATAGGTATTTACAGAACATTTTATCTAAGACCTGCAGAATACACATTCTTTTCCTCAGTACATAGATTATTTTCAAGTATAGACCATATGTTAAGCCACAAAACAAGACTTAAAATATTGGAAAAAATTGAAATAATATCAAGCATCTTCCCTGACCACAATGGAATAAAACTAGAAATTAGTAACCAGAGGAATTTTGGAAACTATATACATACGTGAAACTTAAACAATATGTTCCTGAATGACCACTGGGTCAATGAAGAAATTAAGAAGGAAATTGAGAATTTTTTTAAACAAATGATAATGGAAACACAATGTACCAAAATCTACGAAATACAACAAAAGTAGTACTCAGAAGGAAGTTTATAGCTATAAATGCCTACATTGGAAAAGAGGAAAAACTTCAAATAAGCAATCTAATGATGCCTTTTAAAGGCCTAGAAAAACAAGAGCAAACCAAACCCGAAATTAGTAGAAGAAATAACAATCAGAGCAGACAGGAAATTGAAGTAAAAAAAATACAAAAGATCAATGAAACAAATGATTGACTTTTTGAAAAGTTAGACAAAATTGACAAACCTTTAGCCAGACTAAGAAAAAACAAGAGAAGATCCAAATAAATAAAATCAGAGATGAAAATGAGATGTTACAACTAATAATGCAGAAATCCAGAAGATTATTAATGGCTACTATGAGCAACTATGTGCCAATAAATTGCAAAATCTAGAGGAAATGGACAAATTCCTAGTTACATACAACCTACCAAGATTGAGAAAATCCAAAACCTGAACAGTCCAATAAAAAATAACAAGATTAAAGCCATAATTTAAAAAATCCTCCAGTAAAGAAAACCCAGGACCTGATGGCTTCACTGCGGAATTCGACCAGACATTTAAAGAAGAACTAATACTAATTACACTCAAACTATTCCAAAAAAAAAAAGAGGAGGAGGGAAGACTCCCAAACTAATTCTATGCGATCAGTATTACCCTGATACCAAAACCAAAGACATATCAAAAAAAAAAAAAGAAAACTACAGGCCAATAACTCTGATGAATATTAACACAAAAATCCTCAACAAAATACTAGCAAACCAAATTCAACAATACATTAGAAAGATCATTCGTCATGACCAAGTGGGATTTATTCCTGGGATACAACTATAGTTCAGCATATGCAAATCAATCTGTGTGATACATCGTATCAACAGGATGAAGGACAAAAACTATATGACCATTTCAATTGATGTTGAAAAATAATTTGATGAAATTAAACATCCCTTCATGATAAAAAAAAAAAAAACCCTTAAAAAGCTGGAGACAGCAGAAACATACCTCAATATAATAAAAGCCATATATGACAGACCCACAGCTAGTATCATACTAAATGGGGAAAAACTGATAGCCTTTCCTCTAAGATCTGAAAGAGGACAAGGATGCCCACTGTCACTACTATTATTCAACATAGTACAGGAAGTTATAGCCAGAGTTGTTAAAATGTCCATACTACCAAAAAATCCACAGATTCAGTGCAATGCCTCTCAAGATACTAATGACATTTTTCACAGAAATAAAAAAAAAAATCTAAAATTTATATGCAGTCACAAAAGACCCAGAATAGCCAAAGTTACTCTAAGTAAAAAGAATAAAACTGAAAGAATCACACTAACTTCAAATTATACTACAGAGCTATAATAACAAAAACAGCATGGTACTGGCATAAAAACAGACACATAGACCAATAGAACAGAATAGAGAACCCAGAAACATATCCACACATCTACAGTGAACTCGTTTTTTACAAAGATGCCAAGAACATATACTGGGGAAAAAACAGTTTCTTCAATAAATGGTGCTGGGAAAACTGGAAATCCATATGAAGAAGAATGAAACTAGACCCCTATCTCTCACCATATACAAAAATTAAACTGAAATGGATTAAAGACTTAAATTTAAGACCTAAAACTATGAAACTACTACAAGAAAACATTGGGGAAAATCTCCAGGACATAGGCCTGGGCAAAATTTATCGAGCAATACCCCACAAGCACAGGCAGAAATGGATAAATGGGATCACATTAAGTTAAAAAGCTTTTGCACAGCAAAGGATACAATCAACAAAGTAAAGAGAGAGTGCACAGAATAGGAGAAAATATTTGCAAACTATCCACATGACAGGGATTATTAACCAGAATATGTAAGGAATTCAAACAATTCTATAGGAAAAAATCAATCCAATCAAAATATGGGCAAAAGATTTGAATAGACATTTCTCAAAAGAAGATATACAAATGGAAAACATGCACATGAAAAGGTGCCAAACATCATTGATCATCAGAGATATGCAAATCAAAACTACAATGAGATATCATCTCACCCCAGTTAAAATGGCTTATATCCAAAAGACAGGCAATAACAAATGCTGGTGAGGATATGGAGAAAAGGGAACCTTTCCACATTGTTGGTGGGAATGTAAATTAGTACAATCACTATGGAGAACAGTCTGGAGGTTCCTCAAAAATCTAAAAATTGAGCTACTCTCTGATCCAACAATGCCACTGCTGAGTATATACCCAAAAGAAATCAGTATATTGAAGAGATATCTGCCCTCTTATATTTGTTGCAGCACTGTTTACAATGGCTAAGATTTGGAAGCAACCTAAGTGTCCACCAACAGATAAATGGATGATGAAAATGTGGTACATATACACAATGGAGTACTATTCAGCAACAAAAAAGAATAAGATCCAATCGTTTGCAACAGCATAGATGGACTGGAGATCATTATGTTAAGTGAAATAAGCCAGACACAGAAAGACAAACATCACATCTTCTCACTTAATTGTAGGATCTAAAATTCAAAACAATTGAACTTATGGACGTAGAGAGTAGAAAGATGGTTATCAGAGACTGGGAAAGGTAGTAGGGGGCTGGGGAGCAGATGGGGTTGGTTAAGAGTATAAAAAATAGAAAGAACGAATAAGGTCTAGTATTTAATAGCATAACAGGGTGAATATAGTCAATAATAACTGTACATTTTAAAACAGCTTAAAGAGTATAATTCAATTATTTGTAACTCAAAGTATAAATGCTTGTGGGGATGAATCCCCACTCTCCATGATGTGCTTATTTCACATTGCATGCCAGTATCAAAACATCTCACATACTACACAAATATATATACATTGTGTACCTAGAAGAATTAAAAATATTTTAAGTAAAATTAAAATGTCCCATGTTATGTCTTTCTGAGTCCCTGTCTCTGCTTTCTGACCCTGCTGACCTGGTATGACTAAGCTCCATTAGCATCTGAAAGGCAAGTCTAGAATCACCAGTACCATAAGGAAGTAGTTACAACTGTTGAAATGGCACAAAGCTCCTAATCACAAAAATTTACTTTAATTTTCCCATTGAGTAAGCCACTTCCATCACTTGATTAGCGTTAGGAGATATGAGTGGTGTTTGTTATTTTTTTTTTTTTCTCACTAGTATTTTTCATGGGAGTAAGTAGGAAAAGAAGGGAAAGGAAAGGGAAGGGGAAGGAAGGGAAAGGAAAGGGAAGGGAAAGGGAAAGGGAAGGGAAGGGAAAGGGAAAGGGAAGGGGAATAAAGCATACATCAGTCAACAACACTATGTTTTGTATTTCAGTAATAGATCAAAATGGTTAAAAGGTTAAAAATAGTTTATAATGAATTTTTCAAGGATTTGTTTCTGCTATTTCTAAACACCATAATAGCCAAGAAAAAGAAAAGGAATACATCACCTATACATTATATCACCTGTAATAAGAGATCAGCGACAGAAAGATTTGAGTACATATGTCAATGGTTTAATATGTTAATTTAAAAATTAATTAAACATTATATCTTACATACATAGATACTTCATAGTTACTTCTGGCAGCCAGCACAGTTTAACTGTAATAGGCCAGCAGCTACCTATCAATGCGGAATCTTTCTCCACATCACCTTTCTCTTGGCTTTGTTTATACCATAACTTTTAATCCTTTGGTCTTCTTGCACCCTCCAGTCTTTTACCCTGAGCTAATAAATATACTCAAATTTCTTCTATCCTGAAAGGATATCCCTTTCATTGGCCCAGGCCCTATCTTTAACTCTGTGCTTAATTTCCTTCTTTGTTCAGCTGCTTTGGAAGAATATTCTACTCTAGTTAATTCTACATCCTCACTTCCCATTTCCCATTCTCTACCAAACATGAAAAACTGGTTTTCACCTCCTACCTACCCACCACACACTTGCCTCAACTCTAAAAATTGCTCTGCAAATGGCCACCACCTATCTTCATAACGTCAAATCTGCTCATTGTCTGTTCTTACAGTGTTGGTCCCCTCTGTTCCACTTGAGAATGCTAGAGGCTCATGTCTTTCTAAAATTGTATATCATTGGTTTCCATGGGATTATTCTCTCCTGGGTTTACCTCTACTCTAACTGTTCTACTGCTATCTCCTGCATGACTATTTTTGTTTCTCCTTCTCTTGTCTCTTGAATGCTAGTGTTCTACAGGGTTTTATTTTCTCCTCACTTTTTCTGCACATTGCTCTTCTCTGTATATATTTTTCTCAGGTGGCATCATTTGAGCTAATGATTTGAATTCTCATCTATGTGCTACTGGCAAACAAAGTGAGTTCCACAGCCCTGCCCTCTGCCCTGACCTTCAGATGCAATTAACCAAATGTCTTCTGGATATATTCACCTGACCATCTAGTTATCTCTGTTTAATACAAGCAAACCAGAAAAATAGGAAACCAGACAAATAGGAAACTATTGTCTCCTCCTAAGACAATAGAAGCTGTCCAGATTCTCCTTGGTGCCCAGTAATATTTGTGGTAACAATGTCTTTGAGGATAATGTCTGAGCCAGAATACCAAGGAGTCATTTTTATTCATAGCCCTTGCTGTGTGGATGGTAGGCCATTGGTTCTCTCTGCCCCACAGTTGGTTGGAGCAGGAGACAGAAAGATGCAGGCATTTGGGGTGCAGCTGAGTCTCAGGAATGGTTCAACACAAGAGGAAAGATGCATGAGCTCCTGACACTAAGATTCAAGGGTGGCCTTGAATCCAGAACCGCCACACCTGTGAAACCCAGACCTCTTTTGACTCCTAATCTTAGAAGAGAGTTATCTTATGCTCCACACAATTGAGAAGGGTCTGATTCTTGCAACAAAAATAATCTTGACTAATAATATAATTTAAAAAACACTTCTATCTTTAAATCAAAGAACCTCAACACCTAAACAGGACAGCAGTGCAATTTCTATTAGTATACAATGTCTCTCCCGCCTACAGGCCCCTATTGCTATAAAAAACCCCCAAATTGACTCTAATTATCTATCTAGATTTATCTAGCTAAGTAAAATCTTAGGTAATACACTATTTCTATTCCAATTCTCTTCTCATTCAGCAGCTCAGAATCTAAAATGTCAAATATAAATTATTAAAGAATGCATTTAAAAAGTCATTTCTGCAGGTTTCCAGAATTTCTGAGGCTGCACTTTTGCTAGCTGTTTTAATAATCCTTCTTTAACTCCCATTTGTCAAATTATCTTTAATCAACAAAAGTGCTGTTGCATGAGGTACACAAATGGGAAAGAGCCAAATGTTCCTCAAGGTGCCTTCTCTTGGAATGAGCCAAAGAAGTGACTCCTAAGTCGAGCCGATTTTAAGAAAAGGTACACTCTGAGTTCTAGCATGAAATGACAGATTCCATCATAAAAGGAGTCCGGATGGTCTAGGTACTGCCTGACATCTAATGATAATATTCATAATTGTTAAGTTGAAAAGCGTTTCACGTGTAATCGCTTCTTTCAGGAGTAAAATGGAGTCCTTTCTGAGATAAGGCTGGGCTTAGCTACTTTTTAGTGAGTCAGAAGCACTACAAAATATCTAAAAGTGAAAGCGATTTGTCAAAGTAATGTGTAATAATTGAAAGTTTTTGGGTTTTTTATAATTTTTTTAATTTTTTTATTTTTTTAATTTTTTTATTATACTTTAAGTTCTAGGGTACATGTGCATAACGTGCAGGTTTGTTACATATGTATACTTGT